>NC_087309.1:8024526-8356026 GCF_015220805.1 Pogoniulus pusillus | reverse complement strand
AGACGGTTCCTGTCGTCTTGTTGGGAACAAGCGAAGATGGAAGTCAGCAGTTTGGAGTCCAACCAGGAGAGTTACCGAAACGAAAGATGGAGAAGGAGAATCCAGTCAGTTTGCTGAGGTCAAAGCTGTTCAACTTGCTCTTGATGTGGCTGAACGTGAGAATTGGCCTATCCTTTACCTCTACACCGACTCGTGGATGGTAGCCAATGCTCTATGGGGTTGGCTGAAGGACTGGAAGAAGAATGGTTGGCAGAGGAAAGGAAAGCCTATTTGGTGTGCTGATCTATGGCAGGACATTGATGCACGGCTGGAGAAAACTCCAGTGAAGGTGCGGCACGTAGATGCACACATGCCTAAGAGCAGAGCCACTGAGGAACATCAACATAACCAGAAGGCAGACCAAGCTGCTAAGATTGCTCAAGTTGATACCAACTCTGCACTTGACATTGACCTTGATTGGAAACACCGAGGTGAACTGTTCTTAGCTCGGTGGGCCCATGATTCATCTGGACATCAAGGCAGAGATGGAACATACCGATGGGCTCGTGATAGGTCAATTGACTTGTCCATGGACGCTATCACCCAAGTCATCTATGACTGTGACATTTGTGCTGCTATTAAGCAGGCTAAGCGAATTAAGCCCTTATGGTATGGTGAGAGATGGTCAAAGTACAAGTATGGAGAAGCCTGGCAGATTGACTACATCACTTTACCTCGATCTCGTTCTGGTAAGCAGTATGTGTTGACGATGGTAGAAGCCAGCACTGGATGGCTGGAAACCTATCCAGTTCCACATGCTACTGCACGTAACACCATTGTTGGTTTGGAGAGACAGATCTTGTGGAGACATGGAACTCCAGAGAGAATCGAGTCAGACAATGGTACTCATTTCAAGAACAATCTAGTAAAAAACTGGGCCAAAGAGCATGGTATTGAATGGATTTATCACATACCCTACTATGCACCAGCTTCAGGGAAGATTGAACGCTACAATGGTTTGCTGAAAACCACCCTAAAAGCCATGGGGGGTGGAACTCTAAAAAACTGGGACAAGCATTTAGCAGAAGCTACCTGGTTGGTAAATAGTAGAGGTTCAGTAAACAGAGCAGGACCTGCACAATCAGATTTGGTCCAAACAGTAGACGGTGATAAAGTTCCTGTTGTACGTGAGAAGAATCTGTTAGGGAAAACTGTTTGGGTATTTTCTCCTTCGGGTGAAGGGAAACCTGTCCGAGGGATGGTTTCTGCTGAAGGTCCTGGTCATACATACTGGGTAATGCAGGAGAATGGTGAAATCCAGTGTATTCCACAGAGAAATTTAACCTTAGCTGAGAGAGTTTAAATTCAAGCTGTTAGGAGTTTTTTCTGTTCTAGGTAACATCGGCGCCCAATACTGAGAGAATCTACGATAGAATCTACAGTACGTGAGCACGAACCCAACATCACCTGGGAGTCCCTGTTCTGAGCTTTTGAATCACCTACATCTGATTGAAGTGTGAACTGAACTTGTATATATTGTCTTAGTGTAAATATTGGTTTAGATTAGATTGGATAATTCTCAGCGATACTCTGAGCGAAGTAGACAAGGGGTGGATTGTGCTAGTTTAAAGTAAGCTGGAATGTTTTGGTAACAGAACTAGATAACAGGCAGTGAAATGAAAAACAATTGTGTCTACTTCTCTCACAGTCACGCTGAGAACTCTGGGAAGAAGAAAGACTTTTTCTCCATTTTGTTTCTCACTCTTGCTTTTGCCTTAGACCTGGTCACATCTCATTAACCCTGCTCCTACTAACCTTGCTCCCTAACCTCTTGGCTGCACCTCTTTTCTTCCTGAGAACTGGGGTAAGGTTGAGAGGGCCGGGGGGAGGTGTTGGGGTGGTTTGAGAGCCCCTCCTGGGGACTCAGGTTTCTGGGAGGGGAGTTGTGCTTTTGTATTGTTTACCCTTTGTATATTTCTGTATATAATTGTATATATTGTAAATAGCTGCTTGTAAATTCTGCTAGCTGTAAATAAATTGCTTCATCTATATTCCCAGAGGCCGTCTGAGTTAGCTGGGGCAAATTCAAAAGTGTGGGAGGGGCGGGGTAACCCCCAAACCATCACAACAATATACAAGCAGATATTTACAGTAGATACAGTTATAGACAGAAATAGACAAGGTAAAAGGTAATATAGAAACACAACTCCCCTCCCAGAAACCTGAGTCCCCAGGAGGGGTTCCCAACCACCCCTGCACCTTCCCCCTGCCCCTCTCTACCTTACCCCAGTCCCAAGGAAGAATAGAGGTTCATCCATAAGTTAAGAAGCAAAGGTGGGTTAGGCCAAATGGAAGGTGAGGTTAGAGAGTGGATTTTTTTTACAGTGTTAAAAGTCTCAGATGTGCACTGGTATCTGATCGAGTGTGTGGCATCCAGTTAGAGTTGTTCAAACACTCAGATTTAAAGAACACATCTGGGCTTCTACAAGGTAGATTGTGCTTTTCTGCAGTTTTCTCCCTGACTCGGAATGAAAAATTAAGCTTCTTAAAACTTTTGCTATTTCCCTTAGTGTTTACATTTTCCTATGAAAGGAGCAGAAGAGTCTGAGTGAGTGAAGTAGCAGATCTTGTGCTCTTCCCTTCTCAAGTGGCTTTTCCAGAGATGTCAAACCTTCTGGAAATCCATCCTTTACCTCTCTTTCCTGCTAGTAAGGCAGGATTCCTGGAGAATCAAGTAATTCACCGAGGCATAATGAGCAGGTATTTGTAAGTAAAGGAAATGAAGCTGCCTATGCTTCTCCTTCCTGTCACTTGCTTTACAGGAACGTCATCAACATAAGTGGGAAGTGATAACATCTGAGCAGCATTCTCCCCTTCAGACATCACTTTTCCCTAGCAAAAAAATAATGTGAATCATATTCCTTCCAAAGGACAGAATCACAGAAGCATTCCAGTTGGAAAAGACCCCCAGGATCATCAAGTCCAAATGTTATCCCTACTCTGCAAAGTTCACCCTTAAACCATGTCCTCCAGCACCACATCCAAACGACTTCTAAACACATCCAGGGTTGGTGACTCAACCACCTCCCTGAGCAGCCCATTCCAGTGCCTGACCACCTCTTGCTGGGGAAAAATATTTCATAACGTCCAATCTCAGTCTACCCAGTGGCAGCATGAGGCCATTCCCTCTTGTTCTATCCCTATTTACGTGTGAGAAGAGACCAGCAGCAGCCTCTCCACAATGTCCCTTCAGGAAGTTGTAGGCAGCAATAAGATCCCCCCCTCAGCCTCCTCTTTTTCAAACTAATCACCCCTATCTCCCTCAGTCACTCCTCATAAGATTTATTCCCCAGGCCCTTCCCCAGCTTTGTTGGCTGCCTCTGGACCCACTCCAGCACCTCTACATCCTTCTTATATTGCAGTGCCCAAAACTGAACACAATACTCAAGGTATGGCCTCATCAGAGGACTCTGTACAAGGGGACAGTCACTTCCCTGCTCCTGCTGGGCACAGCACTTCTAATCCAAGCCAGGATGCCATTGGCTTTCTTTGCACACAGAGTAGAAGCAGATGATAGTGCACTTGCCTCTAGTGTATGAGTGCTTCTTCCAACAGAATGGGAGTTCATAGCAAATACCACCACACTTCTCGTGTTATTTCTGCAGAATTCAGCCCCTCTCCCCTTTATTAAATAGGAAACAAACTTTGTGAGTCCAAACATGCATGGAGTTCGCTGTAAAACCAGGATGATTCTTTGTGATCCGTCTCTTTCCTCGTTCTGAAATCTCAATCAGGAAAGTGGAAGAAATTCCTCAGGAGATTGTACTAGGCAGGAGCTATGAGCCAGTCAATGAGCGTAGGAGGATGGAAAGGACATATCATAGAGTGATAGAATCATAGAATCAAGCAGGTGTGGTGGAGGGCCACATAGGCCCAAACTGCCTTGTTTACAAGCCTATACTTGCCTGGACATGTTTTCCCTTCGAAAGGTGTTTTTCTGTCTAAACCAGGGGAAAACAAATCAAGTGGACAAAGGGGCACAACAAGCCTGGCACCTTAGTGTCTGGCCTGCCCTGCTTGTAACGTTGATGTAAACAGGTTGCATTAGCTCATGCGCTTAGTGTGTGGGCCCACCTGAGCCCCCTCCATATTTGAGGGTACCAGACCTGTGGACTCTACCTTATTTGGCATGTTTTGGCCTGCTGCCAGATGCTTATTGGACAGTACCGTGGCCAAAGGACCATCAATCTCAGCCCACATCTCATAAATAGGGCAATTCAGTGCTCCTGACACCCTCCTCCACCCACCGCTCCTAGCCGCTTTGTCGCCTGGGGCCACTACCGCTGTATGGTTTCCAGCCCACAGTACTTCTCACCGGCCCAGGGGAACGATCGACCAAGGCGCTCCCGGCCAGCCGCTGCTCCCAGCCAGCCGCCACTCCAGCTCACCATTCCCAGCCTGATCATGCCCATGGAGCCTTCTCAGACAGCGCACCCCAATATCCGAACTGAACTTTCTAGATCCATGAGGATCAACAACGTGGCTTTCGCTACACATATTTGGGACAACAGAGCTGTGACTCCAACTAGTGAGTAACTGAACAATCTCAATTTGAGCAGCTAAGAATTTCAGTGACTTTACCAGTGGCACTTTATGCCACAAGACTCTATCCGAACCTTTCCAAACCTCTGACAAGTTCCTTGATCCTACTATAAATAGGCATTCTGTAAAATAATTTCACCAACCGCCTACAAAGAACTTGTGTGGGTTAATTGTATATAAGTTCGGGGCAGGGTGTGTGTGTGTGGAAATTCTCTTTGTATATATCATTAAATTATTTTAAAACCTTTCAAAATTCGGCCTCTTATCTTACCCCGAACACAGAAAAAACCCCTTCACAACATCAGGTTGGAAGAAACCTCCATGATCATCCAGTCCAACTTACCACCAAGCCCTATCCAAACAACTAAACCATGGCACTAATTAAATAAAAAAAAAACAATGAAAGTTAATCTTGAAGTTTTTTTTTTTTTTTTGAGAGCAGCAGAAAGACTGAAATGGGAAGACAATTCTGAAAGTGGTGTCCTGAACTCCTCAAAATCCTATGGATCATTAGTTTTTCTGAAAATTAAAAAGCAAAATAAGCCTACATTGGGCAGTACATAATTTCCTCAACCCCTCCCACACATGCAAATACTGACTGTAATATTTAGTGCAAGAAAGTTTTATGAGTGTCTAAAGCAACCCTTAAGTTTTCAAAAGAGCTCAGTTCTTCCTTCTGCTGCTCTTTATTACACTTGCCATAGGTCTGAAGCCTGTTGAGAATTGACTGGCTAACAAGAAGAGATGTGCTCCATTAATTCTCCAGGAATAAACTGGAAAATATTGACTTAATTCGAGGTGAAATGGTGACAGGTGAGAGAAATGCATTAACAATATACTCAGATTCTTAGATAAGAAGGGTGACGAGGCTGGTGAGAGACCTCGAGCACAAGCCCTACGAGGAGAGGCTGAGGGAGCTGGGATTGTTTAGCCTGGAGAAGAGGAGGCTCAGGGGTGACCTTATTGCTGTCTACAACTACCTGAAGGGTGGCTGTGGCCAGGAGGAGGTTGTTCTCTTCTCTCAGGTGGCCAGCACCAGAACGAGAGGGGACAGCCTCAGGCTGTGCCAGGGGAAATTTAGGCTCAAGGTGAGGAGAAAGTTCTTCACTGAGAGAGTCATTGGACACTGGAATGGGCTGCCCGGGGAGGTGGTGGAGTCGCCATCCCTGGAGCTGTTCAAGGCAGGATTGGACGTGGCACTTGGTGCCATGGTCTAGCCTTGAGCTCTGTGGTAAAGGGTTGGACTTGATGATCTATGAGGTCTCTTCCAACCTTGGTGATACTGTGATACTGTGATACTGTGAAGATCTCCCTCTTTTTTTTTTAATTAATTTTTTGTGCTTCTGTTATTTTTTTGAAAGCTGAATAAAGGACAACATGAAGAAATTTCATAGGATGTTAGGGGTTGGAAGGCACCCAAAGAGATCATTGCATCCAATCCCCCTGCAGGAGCAGGACCTTACAATCTATCACAGATCACAGAGGAACACATCCAGACAGGCCTTGAAAGTCTCCAGGGAAGGAGACCCCACAACCTCTCTGGACAGCCTGTTGCAGTGCTCTGTGACCCTTAAAAAAGTTCCCCCTTGTGTTGAGGTGGAACATCCTGTGCTGCAGCTCACATCCATTGCTTCTTGTCCTATCACAAGGAGCAAGTGGGCAGAGCCTGTCTGTCTCGCCCCTCAGATATTTATAAGCATTTATTAATTCCCTCTCAGTCTTCTCTTCTCCACACTAAAAAGCCCCAGGTCCTTCAGCCCCTCCTCATCAGGCAGTGCTCCAGTCTCCTAATGACTCTTGTAGCACTTGCTTGTACTTTTGCCCTTGGAATGGGCTGACCGGGGAGGTGGTGGAGGCACCGTCCCTTGAGGTCTTCAAGAAAAGCCTGGATGAGGCACTTAGTGCCATGGTCTGGTTGACTGGCTGGGGCTGGGTGCTAGGTTGGACTGGATGATCTTGGAGGTCTCTTCCAACCTGGTTGATTCTATGATTCTATGATTCTAAGCACTGGAGAGCCCAAAACTGAACACAGCGTTCAAGATGGGGTCTCACCAGGCCAGAGTAGACCTCAGAAGAAAACTTTCTGTGCCTTACCAAAACCTAAACAAAGAAAGTGAAAATGAAACTTGACAGAAGGAATAACTCATCAACTGTCTTGTAAACCATGAGTATAAGTTCTGACTTTACAAGCTACCTTGTGCTTATGAATCTGCTCATCATAAAAGTTAATTTTACTCCAATTTAGTGATTTTTGGAGCTTACCTTGGGCATTTGTAGCTTACTTGCATGTTAATCCATGACCAAAGTGCTGCAAAATTCCTATGCAAGTAAGAAAGAGTAATGTTAAAACAGAATCTTGCAACATGAAGCTTTAGGATATGAACAGAAATCAAAGATGATCAAGTTGAGTCATTATGGGTGAGACTTAAGGCGAAGGCCAACAAGGCTGATATCCTGATTGGAGTCTGTTACAGACCACCCAACCAGGAAGAAGAGGTTGATTTATTACTCTTTAAGCAACTGGAGGCTGCCTCAAGATCACCTGCCCTTGTTCTGGTGGGCGACTTTAACCTACCAGACATCTGCTGGGACTTAAACACTGCAGAGAAGAAGCAGTCTAGAAGGTTTCTGCAATGTGTGGAAGACAACTTCCTATCCCAGCTGTTACGTGAGCCTACCAGGGGGGCAGCCCTGCTTGACCTGCTGCTCACAAATAGAGAGGGGCTGGTAGGGGATGTGGTGGTTGGAGGCTGCCTGGGGTCCAGTGACCATGAAATTATAGAGTTTTCAATACATGGAGAAACCAGGAGGGGCATCAACAGAACCTCCACACTGGACTGCCCAAGGGCAGACTTCAGCCTATTTAAGGACCTAATTCAGAAAGTTCCTTGGGAAATAGCCCTTAGAAACAAAGGGGTCCAGGAAGGTTGGACCTACTTCAAGAAAGAACTCCTGAAGGCACAGAAGCAGCAGTGCCATTGAGCTGGAAGATGAGCCAATGAGGGAAGCAGCCAGGCTGGATGGGCAGGGAGCTGCTGAAGGAATTAAAGATTAAAAAGAGAGTGTATCACCTTTGGAAAAGAGGGGAGGTGTCCCAGGAGAAGTTCAAGGAAGTTGCTAGGTCTTGTAGAGGAAAAATTAGAGAGGCAAAAGCCCACTTGGAGCTCAGGCTGGCCACGGCTGCCAAGGAAAATAAAAAGTGTTTCTTTAAATATATGAATGGCAAGAGAAGGGCCAAGGACAACCTCCAGTCCTTACTAGATAGAGAGGGGAACATAGTGACAAAGGATGAGGAAAAGGCAGAGGTGCTTAACACCTTCTTTGCCTCAATCTTCGCTAGTGGGACAGGTTGTCTCCAGCACAGCTGGACTCCTGAAGTGACAGATGGAGTCAGGGACCAGTACAGTCCCCCTCTAATCCATGAGAAAGCACTAAGGGACTTGCTGCGTCATTTGGATCCTCACAAGTCCATGGGACCGGATGGGATCCACCCTAGGGTGCTGAGAGAGCTGGCAGCTGAGCTGGCCAAGCCACTCTCCATCATTTATCAGCAGTCCTGGCTCACTGGAGAGGTCCCTGAAGACTGGAAGCTGCCAATGTGATTCCCATACACAAGAAGGGTCGTAAGGAGGAGCCAGAAAACTACAGACCTGTGAGCCTGACCTCAGTGCCAGGCAAGGTCATGGAACAAGTCATCTTGGGTGCCATCACAAAGCACCTACAGGATAGCCAAGGGATCAGGCCCAGCCAGCATGGGTTTAGGAAGGGCAGGTCCTGCCTCACCAACCTGATCTCCTTTTATGATCAGGTTCCCTGCCTGGTGAATGTGGGGCAGGCTGTGGATGTAGTCTACTTGGACTTCAGCAAAGCCTTTGACACTATCTGCCACAAGAAGCTCCTGGCCAAGCTGGCAGCTCATGGTTTGGACAGATTCACTCTGTGCTGGATCAAGAACTGGCTGGATGGCAGAGCCCAGAGAGTGGTGGTGAATGGTGCCACATCCAGTTGGCAGCTGTCACTAGTGGTGTTCCCCAAGGATCAGTGCTGGGCCCAGTCCTGTTCAATATCTTTATTGATGATCTGGACGAGGGCTTTGAGTCCAGCATCAGTAAGTTTGCAGATGACACCAAGCTAGGAGCAGGTGTTGATCTGTTGGAAGGTAGGAGAGCCCTGCAGAGGGACCTGGACAGGCTGGATGGGTGGGCAGAGGCCAATGGGATGAGATTGAACAAGGCCAAGTGCAGGGTTCTGCACTTTGGCCACAGCAACCCCAAGCAGCACTATAGGCTGGGGACTGAGTGGCTGGAGAGCAGTCAGGAAGAAAGTGACCTGGGGGTACAGATAGATAGTAAGCTGAAGATGAGCCAGCAGTGTGCCCAGGTGGCCAAGAGAGCCAATGGCATCCTGGCCTGCATCAGGAACAGTGTGGCCAGTAGGACAAGGGAGGTTATTCTTCCCCTGTACTCAGCACTGGTCAGGCCACACCTCGATTATTGTGTCCAGTTCTGGGCCCCTCAATTCAAGAAAGATGTTGAGGTGCTGGAACATGTCCAGAGAAGGGCAACAAAGCTGGTGAGGGGCCTGGAGCACAAATCTTATGAGGAGAGGTTGAGGGAGCTGGGCCTGTTTAGCCTGGAGAAGAGGAGGCTCAGGGGTGATCTTATTACTGTCTACAACTACTTGAAGGGACATTGTAGCCAGGTGGGGGTTGGTCTCTTCTGCCAGGCAACCAGCAATAGAACAAGGGGACACAGTCTCAAGTTGTGCCAGGGTAGGTATAGGCTGGATGTTAGGAAGAAGTTCTTCACAGAGAGAGTGATTTCCCATTGGAATGGGCTGCCCAGGGAGGTGGTGGAGGCACCGTCCCTGGGGGTCTTCAAGAAAAGCCTGGATGAGGCACTTAGTGCCATGGTCTAGTTGATTGGTTAGGGCTGGGTGATAGGTTAGACTGGATGATCTTGGAGGTCTCTTCCAACCTGGTTGATTCTATGATTCTATGAACACACAGACTACAACACATGTGTTGGAGTTCTAGCATGAATGAATGACTGTGCTCACTGATTATCACATTTATTTTACATTTTAAACAACGTATTAAGGTTGGTCCACTACCAGAAAAAAAAAAACCAAGGAACATTAAATGTTGATTCATGATAATCCTACGGTTTCACCAGTGTAATGCACATTAAGTCTTAATTATACTGCTGATGCTTGGTGAAGTATTTTCCTGTGAGTGAATTAGTTGGGGCAATTAATGAGGCAGGAATAATAAAATATGCAGTTATTTTTATTTCTGAAAAGCCCCACCCACAAAATATATACAAACCAGTTAAATCATAGAATCATAGAATCAACCAGGTTGGAAGCAACCTCCAACCTAGCACCCAGCCCTATCCAGTCAACTAGACCATGGCACTAAGTGCCTCATCCAGGCTTTGCTTAAACACCTCCAGGGACAGTGACTCCACCACCTCCCTGGGCAGCCCATTCCAATGCCAATCACTCTCTCTGCCAACAACTTCCTCCTAACATCCAGCCTACACCTCCCCCAGCACAATGTGTGACTGTGTTCCCTTGTTCTGTTGGTGGTTTCAAGGGAGAAGAGACCAACCCCCACCTGGCTACAACCTCCTTTCAGGGAGTTGTAGACAGCAATGAGATCAGGCCTGAGCCTCCTCTTCTCCAGGCTAAATTACCTCAGCTCCCTCAGCCTCTCCTCATAGGCTTTATGTTCCAGGCCCCTCACCAGCTTCATCACCCTTCTCTGGACATGTTTCAGCACCTCAACATCTCTCGTGAATTGTGTGGCCCAGAACTGGACACAGCACTCAAGGTGTGACCTGACCAGTGCTGAGTACAGGGGCAGAGTAACCTCCCTTGTCCTACTGGCCACACTGTTCCTGATACAGGCCAGGATGGCATTGGCTCTCCTGCCCACCTGGGCACACTGCTGGCTCATCTTCAGCCTACTATCCACCAGTACCCCTGTGAGAGTCTAAATCCCCTCTCTCATTCATCAACAAAGATAAAGATTGCATCGTCTCTCCTTAATCAACAAAGATAAAGAAGATTGCATCATCTCTCCTTAATCTTGTTACTTCTGGGACTCAGACTCGGTGCTTGGCCCAAAGCTCAGGGATGCAAATCAACAGACAACACCTTTGAAACTCCTGGACCTCACCCTAGCTGGAATGTCCAGGAGGCCTACATCTTATCTCAGCTGCCCCCAAGGGGAAAGGTTTATGTGCATTCAGGGTGTGGACAGGTGCAGCCCGGGAGGGGGTGGAGGCCCTCTCCTCGTTGGCGCCAGACCCCTGTGAATGCATGAGAATGCCCTGGGCAGCTGCAGCTGGACACTGAGCAGAAAACTGTATAAAAAGGCAGGAGAAATGCCTGCCAAAGAGTGGCATTCCCAGCGGACCACCAGTGCACTTCCACCGGACCACCAGTGGCACCTCTCACCGGACCACCGAGGGCGGACCACCACCAGACCACCAGAGCTGCACACCACCCAAAGAACCTCTGACAAACTCCACAGAAGATCATCCCTGGGCCGCGCACCCGTCTCTCTCTCTCCCCTCCATCTGCGACTGAGGGTAATATGATCACAGCTTTTTCCCTTCCCTGCTCCTTCTTCTCTTCTCCATGGATCTCTTTATCTTTCTCTCTCCCCCTTCTCCCCTCTCTCCCTCTGTTCCGATCTCTCTCTCTCTCTCACCCCATTCTCCCCTCTCTCCCTCTGTTTTGCCCAACCTTATCCTTTAATAAATACTTTCATGGTGATATATGGTCTTGTTTGCACCTTAATTTCACAACACGGAATCCATAAGAACTGGTCTTGCTCCTCTGGACCGTGACATCCCCCAGGTCCCTTTCCTCCTGGCTGCTCTCCAGACACTCTGGCCCCAGCCTGTAGCGCTGCTTGGGGTTGTTGTGGCCAAAGCACAGAACCCCACACTTGGCCTTGTTAAATCTCATCCCATTGGCCTCTGCCCACCCATCCAGCCTGGCCAGGTCCCTCCGCAGGGCTCTCCTACCTTCCAACAGATCAACACCTGCTCCTAGCTTGGTGTCATCTGCAAACTTACTGCTGCTGGACTCAATCCCCTCGTCCAGATCATCAATAAAGATATTGAACAGAACTGGGCCCAGCACTGACCCTTGGGGAACACCACTAGTGACAGCTGCCAACTGGATGTGGCACCACCATTCACCACCACTCTCTGGGCCCAGCCTTCCAGCCAGTTCTTGACCCTGATCAGAGTGGATCTGTCCAAGCCATGAGCTGCCAGATTGGCACTAAATGCCTCATCCAGGCTTTTTTTGAACACTTCCAGGGATGGCAACTCCACCAACTGCCTGGGCAGCCCATTCCAATGGCAGGTCACTCTCTTTGTGAAGAACTTCCTCCTAACATCCAGCCTAGACCTCCCCAATGAGGAATGTAATGATTTATACTACTCAGGACAGCAGGGCTATGACTATTGTTCATCTGAATCATAGAGTCATAGAACTGTCGAGATTGGAAGAGATCTTTGAGATCATAAAGTCCAAATGCTCACCTAGAGCTCACAGTCCCACAACTACTGCTAAACCACTACCACTAAACCATATCTGTAGATACCACACATCTGTTAAACATCTTCAGGAATGGTGACTCTACCACCACTCTGGGCAGCCTGTTCCAATGCCTGATAACCCTTTTGAGGAAGTAATATCTCCTAATATCCAACCTGAACCTCCTCTGGCACAAATTGAGGCCATTTCCTCTCACCCTGCAACTTGCAGTACACAAGAAGAGACTGATTCCCACTTCTCTCCAACCTCCTTTGAGGTAGTTGTAGGAAGTGACAACATCTCCCCTCAGCCTCCTGTTCTGAAGACTAAATAACCCCAGCTGCCTCATAAGACTTGCATTCATAGACCTTCACCAGCTTAGCTGCTCTTCTCTGGACATGCTCCAGCACCTCAATGTCCCTGTAGTGAGTGGTCTAAAACTGAACAGAGTAGTTGACCTGCCTCACCAGTGCCAAGCAAAGGGGAACAATTACATAGAATTATAGAATAGTTTAGGTTTGAAGTGACCTCAAAGATCATCTAATTCCAATCCCTAGACCTGCTGACCAAACAATTCCTGATTCCAGCTAGTATGCCATTGGCCTTCTTGGCCACCTAGGCACACATCTGGCTCATACTCAGTGATCAATCAACACTCCCAAGTCCTTCTCCACTGAGCAGCTTTTCAACCACTCTTCCCCAAGCTTGTAACATTGCATGGGGTTGTTGTCTACAAACTGAGGATGCACTTTATCTCCTCACCCAGATAGCTGATGAAGGTGTTAAACAGAAGTGGCCACAGTACTGCACCCTGGGAACACCACTTGTGACTGGCCCTTAATGGGATTTAACTCCATCCAATTGCTCATCATCCTTCCATTCCTCCCTTTTGCTCTTAGCATTTACTTGTTGAATGATTAGAAGTTTTGGGCATAGCAAGGATTTTAATATGTGTTTGTCCCTGTATGTGAAGCTACCACTCATGACTGGGGTTTTTAAGCCTTGATACAGTAAAATAATCAATAAATTGTAATAAATACAAATAGCCTGAAATGCAGTAGGAAGCTGAAAAATCAAGGGACAGGTCTGACAGCAGAAAGGAAGAACCTCTGATACTGCATTCAGTTCTGGGATCCCCATCATAAAAAGTAACCAGAGCTGTTGAAGTGAGTCCAGAGGAGGGCTGCAAAGATGATCCAAGGGCCAGAACACCTCTGATGCGTTGAAAGGGTGAGGGAGCTGGGGTCATTCAGCCTAAAGAAGAGAAGACTCAGGAGAGACCTTATAGCTGCCTTCCAATACCTAAAGAGATTCTACTGGAAGTCTGGAGTGGAACTTTTCATAAGGGTGTCTAGTGATAGGACAAGAGTGAATGGTTTTAAGCTGAGTTATAGTAGGTTTAGATTGGATCTTACAAGGAAGTTCTTCAGTAGGGGTTTGGTGCAGCTCTGGAATTGTCTGCTCAGGGAAGCTGTGGGTGCCTTTCTCCTGGGGATGTTCAAGGCTAGGCTGGATGAGACCTGGAGCAAACAAGTCTAGTCGACAGGTTGGCACTGATCTCTGAGGTCCCTTCCAACCTAAGTCATTCTATGACTCTATGATCTGATGCAGATGTGGCCAGTATAAGTCTTTCTTTGTAGCACAGTTATCATTTACAGGTGTATGAGCTGATCATCTGTATTGACTTTATGGCTAGGCCACAGCCAATCCATGTGAGAGACAATGGAGGTGAAAAAGATTGAGTTCTTGGAAATGTAATGGGCTTAAACTGTCAGTTTGATGAATAAATGTATGCTGAATGTTTATTGATGGGACAAGACTGAACACCAATGCTGCTCTGGTTTTACAGTATCACACAGTATGACCAAGGTTGGAAGAGACCTCACAGATCATCAAGTCCAACCCTTTACCACAGTGCCCAAGGCTAGACCATGGCACCAAGTGCCACATCCAACCTTGCCTTGAACTGCCCCAGGGACGACGACTCCACCACCTCCCCAGGCAGCCCATTCCAGTGCCCAATGACTCTCTCAGTGAAGAACTTTCTCCTCACCTCGAGCCGAAATTTCCCCTGGTGCAGCCTGAGGCTGTGTCCTCTCGTTCTGGAGCTGGCCACCTGAGAGAAGAGAGCAACCTCCTCCTGGCCACAACCACCCTTCAGGTAGTTGTAGACAGCAATAAGGTCACCCCTGAGCCTCCTCTTCTCCAGGCTAAACAACCCCAGCTCCCTCAGCCTCTCCTCGTAGGGCTTGTGCTCGAGGCCTCTCCCCAGCCTCGTCGCCCTTCTCTGGACACGCTCAAGCATCTCAGTGTCCTTCCTAAACTGGGGGGCCCAGAACTGAACGCAGTACTCGAGGTGTGGTCTGACCAGTGCAGAGTACAGGGGCAGAAAGACCTCCCTGCTCCTGCTGACCACACCAGTCCTGATGCAGGCCAGGATGCCACTGGCTCTCTTGGCCACCTGGGCACACTGCTGGCTCATGTTCAGGCGGGTATCAATCAGCACCCCCAGATCCCTCTCTGTCTGGCTGCTCTCCAGCCACTCCGACCCCAGCCTGTATCTCTGCATGGGGTTGTTGTGGCCAAAGTGCAGCACCCTGCACTTGGAGCTATTGAACCCCATCCCATTGGCCTCTGCCCATCTGTCCAGGCGGTCAAGGTCCCGCTGCAGAGCCCTTCTGCCTTCCAACTCAGTCACATCTGCCCCCAGCTTAGTGTCATCTGCAAACTTGCTGATGACTGACTCGATGCCCTCATCCAGATCATCTATGAAGATGTTAAAGAGGATGGGGCCCAGCACTGATCCCTGAGGCACACCACTAGTGACTGGCCGCCAGCTGGATGTGGCACCATTCACCACCACTCTCTGGGTCCGGCCCTCCAGCCAGTTCCTAACCCAGCACAGAGTGTTACCATCCAAGCCGCGGGCTGACAGCTTAGCCAGCAGTTTGCTGTGGGGGACAGTGTCAAAGGCCTTGCTGAAGTCCAGATAGAGCACATCCACAGGCCTCCCCACATCCACCAAGCGGCTCACCTGATCATAGAAGGAGATCAGGTTGGAAAGGCAGGATCTGCCCTTCCTAAATCCATGCTGGCTGGACCTGAGATCTTTGCCATCCCTCAGGTGCGCAGTTATTGGCCCCAAGATAACCTGCTCCATCAGTTTCCCTGGCACTGAGGTCAGGCTGACAGGTCTGTAGTTCCCAGGTTCCTCCATCCGACCCTTCTTGTGGATGGGGACCACGTTGGCCATTTTCCAGTCTCCTGGGACCTCTCCGGTGAGCCAGGACTGCTGGAAAATGATGGAGAGTGGCTTGGCCAGCTCAGCTGCCAGCTCTCTCAGCACCCTGGGATGGATCCCATCTGGTCCCATGGACTTGTGGGTGTCCAGATGGCTCAGCAGGTCCTGAACTAATTCCTCATGAATTTCCAGGGGAACACACTGCTCCCCGACCCCATCCCCCAGTTTAAGAGGCCATTTGCCTCCTCCTCCTCTCTCCTTACTGTTGAAAACTGAGGCGAAGAAGGCATTCAGGACCTCAGCCTTTTCTTCATCATCAGTTATAGTGTTCCCCTCCTGGTCCAGTAAGGAGTGGAGGGTCTTCTTGCCCTTCCTTTTAGCATTGATAAATTTATAAAAGTGTTTTTTGTTAACTTTCACGGAAGTGGCAGCCTAAGTTCTAGCTGAGCCTTAGCCTCTCTAATTTTTCTCCTACATAGTCTGGCTACCTCCTTAAACACATCAGGAGAAGCCTTCCCCTCCTTCCAGAGGCGATACACCCTCTTTTTCTCCCCCACTTCCTTCAGGAGCTCTTTGCTCATCCAGGCTGGTCGCCTCCCCCTGCGGCTCATCTTTCGGCACATGGGAACTGCCAGCTCCTGTGCCTTCAAGAGCTCCTGTTTAAAGTAAGTCCAACCATCCTGGACCCCTTTGTTCTCAAGAACTGCTGCCCAGGGGACATTGGAAATAAGTTCCTTGAGCAAATTGAAGTTTGCCCTCCTAAAGTCCAAGGTGCAGGTTTTGTTGAAGTGCCTCCCTACCTCCCTGTATATTGAAAACTCCACTAACTCGTGATCGCTGCACCCCAGGCAGCCTCACACTATCACATGTTTTGTATTTCCAGCATTTAATGTGTGTAAATGTAGTATGTCTCTGAGGCACGATTGTTTCTATGCTAAAATATGAATAAATGGCAGTGTTGTGGAGGCAGGGAATTAATGTGGCCGAGTCAGGTATTTTTATACAAAAATAGAGTTATTTTATTTTCCCAAAATCCACCCCCAAAACTATATATACAAAGATTGATTTAGTTTAATTAACAGATTCAGTTGCTTGAGAATATCTACAGGATGCCATCGATAATCTGACTATTTTGGAAGTCAGAAGTTGGAAAAGGCTTTAGCTATTAAATGAATAGTGTTTCCCACTTAATAATAAAGTTGAGCCAAAATAACTCACGATCAGGCTGACTTCGTCATGTGGTCTGTCCCTCTCGTTCCCTTTCAGCAGCTGCAGGTGGGTTGTTAAGGTTCATTAGGCTTTACAAAGGGTGTCAATGGGTGAAACAGTTCTTTAAAGCTCTTTCTGTATACAGGCCAGGTGAGGGGGGGGGGGGGGGAAGTCTCAGGCAAGCACGAACGTCCAGGCAGGAACGAACTCCAAGGCAGGAACCCCAAAGGCGGGAAGCCCCAATATTTATACTCTCTCTAGACAAAGAGCAAAGTTACCACTTCCTTAGGTGCGAAGGGGCACAGCCAATCCCAGCCTGATTCCAGCGCAGGCACTGCACAGGGCACTCCTCATGCAGGAAGGAAAAGCCTTTGCTTACCCCCTTCATGCCTGCAGGGCAAGCGGGGGCGGGGGGGGGGGGAGCTTGGGGAGGGTGAACTGGGCGGCTTTTTCCTCTCCCATTCAAGCCACAGAGGGAGCGGAATTTAGGGGTACACAGGACTCCAGGACAGGCAGTCAGAGTTTGTTTGGAGTTTTTGCCCCAAATGATTTAAACCAGACTCCACAGACTGGTTTGATGGAAAAGAGGGAGAGGACAAGACCCTTGCAGGCTCGTTTCAAGCCCAGATCTAAAATTAGTATCACAGTATCACAGTATTACCAAGGTTGGAAGAGACCTCGTAGATGGGATCTGAAGTTAAGACCTAATAGAATAATGTCATTACAGCATAATTTCAAGGGATTTTAAATTTACATTAACCTTTGTATGCTTACTAATAATATCCTACAGAAGAAACCTTACCAGCTCTGCAGAGAAGCTACTTTCCGTGACCCTTGCTTTGTGTTTGTTGGGTGGCCTGAACATCCTTCCTAACCTATTCAGATGTATGCTGGCTGTAGGGCCAAATTTTGGTGTGGATAAAGCTGCTCTAAGTATATCTTGTAGACTTCTCTGGTGCTTCTCTAGGTGCTAAAATGCTCTTAAGTACTCTCGACTAATGTTGAGGAAGGCCAAAAATAAGTCTAAAATGTGTCCTTTTGCTGGAGTGGAGAGCAAAGTGGGACAGAAGTCAAAAGACCTGGAGACATTGAGTCTGCTGCTGTTTGCATCTCATGGTAAACAAGGTACATACACTTGACTGATGCATAGGCTCACGTTTTCCCAAATGTGGTTAAAGCAAGCACCTGGCTGCACATAATATGGTTAGTTTGGCAAAGTGCCATTCTCATTGGTGAATCTCTGTGGACAAGTGGACCCATCAGACTCAGGCAACTGATAAATGAGCAAAGTTGTAAACGACTTTGCCATACCTTCTTTTGCCTTGCTTTTGCCATGCTTTGCCTTGCTTTGCTAAGGGGACCAGTAAGCCTTGTTGCTTCAAATCAGCTTTGCTGTGTAACAAGCTTTGATGCTTCAAGCTTGTCTACCTAGAAAGTTTGCCATGCCTCAGTTTACCAGGGAGAGGCACTAAATGACTTCACACTGTAGCCTACAGTCATTGATGAAAGCTGCCCAAAACCTGTGGCCAGCCTCAGTGTGAATTGAAAGCATAAGCTGCTCCTAACTGGAAAATTCACTTAGAGAGAAATCTCACCACCACAGTTTGCATGGTGAAAGAGAGCGGGTTACTGCCACCAGCAAGACACTGTGCTTGCCAGCACACCTGAGAACCTCCGTGCAAAGTCCAGAGCCCTGGAAAGGACATCATCCACCCGAGAGGGGATCGAGATCAGGTCAGAGACCATACAAGCCCCAGCACCCTGCCAGAGTCCTGGGGAAGCTCTAAAAGCCTCCAATGGTTACCATACCACCACAGCAACCCTCCCAAGTATTTTAGGTACTGGCTGGAACTATAATGCAGCCCCGGGCATCTGGAGATGTTATTTTGTGAATAAATAGTCTAGAGAAGCCTCTTTGTAATTAAAACTCTTTGCTTTGGTTCTGTTTGCTCTGTTACTGCTTTAGCAGAAAGGAGCCTCTCGAGTCCTCCTAGAGGGCAGGTGGCACACTGCATGGAAAGATTCTCTCCAAAAGCTTGGTTTCTATTTGTTGGTTTTGCTAAATTGTTTAAAGTAGTTTGATACTGCCTTACACACTGTAGGTATTCTGTAATCTATTCACAAAACCGAGCATAAAGACTCTGTAAATAAGAAAATTTTTTTATTAATTAAAAAAAAAAGTAGCATTATTAATATTTCATAATGAGTAACATGTTCATGACACAGGTCTGTCTAAGACATTCTGCCTAGTGGAGCTTGAGATATTGGAATGTGTCCAGAGAAGGGGAACAAAGCTGGTGAAAGGCCTGGAACACAGCCCTGCGAGGAGAGGCTGAGAGAGCTGGGGGTGTGCAGCCTGGAGAAGAGGAGGCTCAGGGCTGACCTCACTGCTGTCTACAATTACCTGAAGGGAGGCTGAAGCCAGGTGGGGGTTGGTCTCTTCTGCCATGCAACCAGCAACAGAACAAGGGGACACAGTCTCAAGTTGTGCTGGGGAAGGTCTAGGCTGGATGTTAGGAGGAAATTGTTGGCAGAGAGAGTGATTGGCATTGGAATGGGCTGCCCAGGGAGGCGGTGGAGTCACTGTCCCTGGAGGTGCTTAAGCAAAGCCTGGATGAGGCACTCAGTGCCATGGTGTAGTTGACTGGATAGGGCTGGGTGCTAGGTTGGACTGAATCATTTTGGGAGTCTCTTCCAACCTGGTTGATTCTATGATGCTAAGCCAGAGAGAAGAAGCATATGCAGAAAAGTTAACTTTAGATGGCATATTGTAATATGCACCCCACGCACATCTGTGACAATCTGTAAATGATAAATGAAATTATAAATGTAAACAGCCACTATATTGCAAGGTAATTAATTATTTGGTTTGCAACCTGTTAGACAATTATTTATTGTAATGATTAATAGAAGCAACAAACATGTACATTCATTAAACATTACTGAGTTTTAATTAAATTATAATAAGATACAAATTGTTGTCATTTGTTTGCTATTGCAATAAAACTAAATGTGATATGCCAAAATAAAGCTTGCTAGTTGTAAGTGGCATTTAGATTTATGGGGTTTGAAAACTGGTAAGTAATGATTCTTGTATTTTTCATAGATTTATGAATGTTACCAAAACAGAGAACAGCAACATTTTTGAGGCTTCAGTTAAAGCAAATCTATTCTTTGTAATGTTGTGGAGGCAGGAATTAATCTGTGGCCGAGTCAGGAAATTTTATACAAAAATAGAGTTGTTTTATTTTCCCAAAACCCGCCCCCAAAACTATATATATAAAGATTAATTTAGTTTAATTAACAGATTCAGTTGCTTGAGAATTATCTATAGGGATGCCATCGATAATCTGACTATTTGGAAGTTAGAAGTTGGAAAAGGCTTTAGCTATTAATTAATAGCGTTTTCTTACTAATAAAGTTGAGCCAAAATAACTCAGAATTGGGCTGACTTCCTCGTACGGTCTGCCTCTCCCTAGTTCCCTTTCAGCAGCTGCAGGTGGACCATTAAGAGTTGTTAGGCTTACAAACGGTGTCAATGGCTATAGCAGTTCTTTGAAGCTTTCTGTATGCAGCTTAGGCGAGCGAGGCGGGGAGAACTCTCAGGTAAGCACGGAGGTTCAGGCAGTAACAAACTCCAAGAAGGGAGGAACTCCAAGGCAGGAACCCCGAAAGGTGGGAAGGCCCCAATATTTATACCCTTGCTAGACAAAGGGCAGAGTTACCACTTCCTTAGGCGGGAAAGGCACAGCCAATCCCAGCCCGATTCCAGCACGGGCATTCCTCGTGTGGGCAGGACCCCTTTGCTCACCCCCTTCACGCCCGCAGGGCAGGCGAGGCAGGGGGGAACCAGGTGGCTTTCCTCTTCCCATTCGAGCCACTGAGAGAGAGGAATTTAGGGGTATACAGGACTCCAGGACATGTAACTATGAAATTGGACAAATTCCTGATTTCCTAAACTGAGCCCTAGACTGTCATCTAAAATGTCCTAGTTTGAGCGTAGCTGGTATATTTTAGTGAGAGGAACGAGATTATAGGCTGTGAAAAGGAAACAATGGTGATGTCTAGTGCACTCATAGGCTTGCTGAGATGTGTAAGAACAAGAACACAAACACAGATAAGGGAATTGCTCTCTGGCCTTTGGGCTGCATGCGCTTCTCTAACCTGCCTGACTAATCCTTCTGCTTTCTAACCCCCCTGGCGGACTCTCCAAACTCACCTTGAATGTAAGGCAAAGTCTGGGGTAAGGTAGAGGGGTGGGAAGAAGATGGAAGGGTGGCTGAGAGCCACTCCTAGGGGCTCTGTTTGCTGGGAGGGCTGTTGTGTTTCTGTATTACTTTTTAACTTGTATATTTCTGTCTATAACTTTATATACTATAAATATCTGCTTGTATATTGTGCTAAGCTGTAAATATAAAGCTTCATTCTTCAATTTCCAGCAGCTGAGACTAGTCTGGGTGATTTTCTTAAGTGTATAGGGGGAGGGGGGTGGGTAACAACCAAATCATCACATATATATATATATATATATATATATATATATATATATATAGTGTGTGTGTGTATAAAGGTGAAAAATATCCTGTTCCATCATAGATGCCTCCATTTTTATAGTTCTACCTCAAAGGACTTCTTCACTGTTTGGTGGTTTTTTTTTAATCTTATTCTGAAATAAATGTGTCCACATATGGAGGTACTCTGGAAAATGCTATCAATTTACACTCTTCTTTTATCTCAAGTATCTTTCAAGTGAATACAAGCCCCAAGGCAAAGATGTAGCTTTCTCCCCAATGAATCACAATAGAAAAGCCTGTTAACCCCACTGTCCAAACTACTAGGCTCTCCATCCTGTCTGTTCACTGAACTGCCCATAGAGAAAAGCTTCTTCTCTTTTGCCAAGCCATTTCAGGCTAAAAATCCTGCTTTAGCTCCTTCAACAGCAAACTGCTTCCTGATTGTCAAATCAGGTATTGAAACTAATTGTAGGAATCTCAATACATTTTTTTTTGCTATGAGTGAATAATGGTATCTAGATAGCTGCTAAAAACTCTTTATTTCATCATGAAAGCTGAAATTTTCCAAAACACACTGGACCTCAGAAGCCTGAAAGGGAGGCTATAGCCATGCTTGAGCATTTGGTGCCTCTGTTTATGTATTTTTTTCTATTAAAACAAAAGAGCACATACGATACAGCAGTGTAATGCATTTGCAAGCTGATCAAGTCAGTTGTTCTGGATGCAGGGCTTTTAGAGTGGTCTGGGTATACAGAAGTATGACAGAGTGTTTCTTTTGCCTGTCTGAGAGTGGCTGACATGCTGGAGGGAGGGGATGCCATCCAGAGGGACCTGGACAGGCTGGAGAGGTGGGCCCATGTCAACCTCATGAGGTTCAACAAGACTAAGTGGAGGGTCCTGCATCTGGGTTGGGCCAATCCCAGGCACTGATATACGCTAGGCAGTGACTGGCTTGAGAGCAGCCCTGAAGAAAAGGATTTGGGGGTGCTGCTGGATGAGAAGCTCAGCATGAGCCAGCAGTGTGCACTTGCAGTCCAGAGAGCAAACGAGACCCTAGGCTGTGTCAAAAGAAGTGTGGTCAGCAGGTAGAGGCAGATGATTCTCTCCCTCTATACTGCTCTTGTGAGACCCCATGTGCGGTCCAGTTCTGGAGCCCCCATTATAGGAAAGACATGGACATGGTGGAATGTGTACAGAGAAGGCACATGAGGATGACCAGAGGGCTGGAGCAGCTCTCCTGTAAGGACAGGCTTAAAGAGTTGGGGCTGTTCAGTCTGGAGAAGAAGAGGCTCAGAGCAGACATTGTTGGGGCCTCCCAGTATCTGAAAGGTCCTACAAAAAAGCTGGGGAGGGAATTTTTGGGATGCCAGATAGTGACAGGACTAAAGGGAATGGATCCAAACCAGAGGAGGATAGATTTAGATGAAATATTATGAAGAAGTTCTTCACCATGAGGGTGGTGAGACACTGGAACAAAATGAGCAGGGGGGTGGTGGAAGCCCCATTCCTTGACATTTTAAAGGCCAGGCTGGATGGGGCTCTGAGTAACCTGATCTAGTGGAAGGTGACCCTGCCCATGGCATGGGGGTTGAAGCTAGATGATCGTTGAGGTCCCTTCCAGCCCTGACAATTCTGTAATTCCTGCTCGTGTGCACATGTGTTGCTGCTTAGAGAAGAGACACAAGGGGAAAACTCTGTGCTCCGTGTTGTGTCCCTTTGCTTTCCAGAGAAAGAAACTGTGTACAGCATGGGAGAAAGGATGACCCAAAGGAACTGAGTATGCTAGTATACCTAAAGTCATATGCTGTCTTAGTTATCACCTTCCCTGGCAGAGTATATTCAGCAAATGATGCTGGAAAACTGCCTCCACTCCCTTCTAGGTGGTGCCTCCGCCACCTAGACTTCTAGGCTTACAGACTTCTGAGAGGTTTTGTCTCAGTCCTTATCAACGACTTTATGCAAACACTGGTGAAACAGGCACATCATAGAGAGTTTACAGATCTGTGTACTCTCAAAGGCAAAAATGCTATCACTGGCATAGCAATTGTTCTGAGGCTGGACCCAGTCACAGACCACTGATTAAAGCTGAACTCGTGCAGAACAGGTTTCAGGTGAGAACAAGGGAAATTGAATATGCAGCCACGGCATGTCATTAGTAACAGCTGTGCTCCTCTGGAGTAACTGAGTCCTCCACAATGAATGTAATTTATTTGTAAGAGGACAGCATATCTCAGAAGCTGGTCTGAGACTGGCAAATCACAGAATTAAAATCACAGAACGCTAAGGGCTAGAAGGGATCTTGAAAGATCATCCAATCCAACCCCCCTGCCAGAGCAGGATCACCAGATCACACAGGAATGTGTCCAGGTGAGTTTTGAATATCTCCAGAGAGGGAGACTCCACAACCTCCCAGGGCAGCCTGTTCCAGTGTTCTGGCACCCTCACAGGGAAAAAAAAAATTCCTCATGTTTGCATGAAACTTCCTATGCCTCAACTTCCACCCATTGCCCTGTGTCAGGGCACCACCAAGCTGAGCCTGGCTCCATCCTTCTGGCACTCACCTTTCACATAAACATTCATGGGGTCACCTCTCAGTTTCCTCCAAGCTAAAAGGCCCCAGCTCCCACAGGCTCTCCTAAGAGAGATGTTCCACTCCCTTAATCAATTTTGTGGCTCTGCGCTGGACTCTCTCAAGCAGTTCTATGTCCTTTTTGAACTGGGTGCCCCTAAACTGGACACAGCACTCCAGATATGGCCTCACCAGTGCAGAGTAGGAGGGAGGAGAACCTCTCTTGACCTAAATGAATCCCTCCCAAAACACGAGACTATTGGAAATATGTGGTACACATCACTTGTCTTGCCATCAGTTAACAACAAGGAGTATACTGCAGTGTCCAGTACAAATGGTGCCAGAAAATAAAGTCAGAGGAAAGAAGATGTAGAGATAAGGGAGTGAAAGAAGGAAAATGCTTGGTAACAATTGGCTGGACCATAAATAAATGCCAGACTTAGTTTTTCTCCACCCACGGCTGTGATCTTTTACCCGAGAGTGAGCAGCCCCCTGTGACTCGTGGGCAAATATGGAGCCCAGGGTTTATTCTCTGCCTTGTGAACTGTTGTTTCATAATGTACTGCAGTTGCTGACACCACTGGGAACTCCTGCCATGGGCCCTGCATTTCTCCCACGGACACTGCAATTCCTCTGGCTCGGCAAAGGCAGCCTGATGAAGGTGTAAGAGGGACACCACTGACCTCTCAAATGCACTAAGTGAACTCCTCTCCAATTGCTGCATCCTCAAGCATGCTCCCACAGCAGCGTTCGCTCTGAAACTCACATGCTGCCCTTTGTAAGGGGACCAGGTTTCTGCCTCCTTGCTCAGGAACACAAGGACTGTCCTCTCCCTTGTGTCCTATGAGGACGTTAATCTCTTGCTTGCAGTGCTTTTACAGCATATGGACTCCAACTCCCTTCCTCTGATCTTCTGTCCAAACCGACTTCATCACCATTTCCTCGACCCCTCTTGTACCCCAAAACTGTTTAGCATTACTCATTTTTCTCTCTCAGCATTGTTTCTGCAGCCAGATACCTTTTCTTCTGATCTCCTGGCTTCTTGCTCATGTGCCATAAAATCACAGACTGGAATTTATCGAACAAAGTATCAGTGTTACAAATTTAAAGGGAGCAGCAAAACAAACATATTAAGCTAACTTCCAAAACAAAACCCACAAAAGAAGCCCTCTAGACATAGCAATTCTTCCCCTTCCCCCCCCCCCCCCCCCCAGCCCCCCTCTCCCCCCCCCCGCCCTCGGATTTAAACTGATCTCTAACTAACCGAGATTAGGATGAAATTTAAAGCAGAGGGCAGATAATCTTGTGTCTGCCCAGTACGAAGTTTCTTGCACCTTTCTCTGTCTGCTAAACGTCAAAGCTGGGATGCTAGCTGAAATGGATTTGGACTTTCGTCCTGCCAATGCTATATTACTCTGAAAAAAAAAAAAAAAAATTAACTCCTTCTTGCTCGCTCTCTCTCTCTCTCTCTCTCTTTTTTTTTTTTTTTTCTTTTAAATTGGTGTGTGGTATCTTCAAGATGGGATGCTTCCCCTCGATTTCCTCCCCCAGCCCTCCTCATCCTTCCTATAATCTCCACAGGGTTTTCTATATTAGTCTGAGTGGCTGGATAGGACTCAGCCTCCATCTGGAGGGATTAAACTTAATTTATCCTCTTAAATCAGCAACAACTTCCTCACCGAATCCTCTCCCTAGCTTCACCTTCGTCCCAGCACTTGGCTGCCACTTGAGCCCAGTCCCTGCCAGGGAATCCAGGGTAAAAATACAAGAACCAGTGAACATGAAGTGCCAATGCCGATGACCCCTGGGGACAGGAAGAGCCTTGCTTAGAGAAGGGTAGGGTGTCCCCACTGAGGAAGGGGTGACACAGCTCCCCGCGGCACCAGAGCCGCTCCTCAGCGCCCACACTGCGGGCAGGTCTGCCCTGCCGAGGGAGCACCCTTGGCTCCGAGGGTCACCGGCAGGGTACGTCACGACCCCTCCGACAAGGCCGGGAGCAGCGGCGCCCCACAGGGGAGGTGCTGAGCCGTGCCCAGCTCCGCCGCGGCCGCCCCACGGGCGGCGGTAATCCCATCAAAGGGCCGGACCCAGCCTCCTCCGCTTCTCTTCCTTCCCTCCTCGTCGCTGCTCGACGCGGGTACAAGCTTCATCGCTCTGCTCTGCGCCTACTCCAGCCCCTCTCCCCGCCCGGCTGCTGCCCAGAGGGGACGCGCGGCGGCGGCGCCTCTCGCCCGCGGCCACTGGCCTCCACCGGCCCATCCTGGGCGGCGGCGGGGGAACGCAGCGCACATGGAGGTGCCGGGCCGCTGCATCGCCTTGCTGCTGCTCCTGGCTTCGTGCACTGGGTGCACGGCCGCCCCGCGGAGGAGCATCCCTCGCCGTCAAGGTAGGGCAGGCAGCTGTGCCGGGATGGGGAGACGCCGTTTCAGCGCCGCGCTTGCACCCTGAAAAGTTTCGTGTCTCTTTAAAACTGGCTTTTGCCGCAGGGAATGGGGAGACCGGCGGGCCCGGGCTGGAGCTCCGCCGACCGGGCGGCTGTGCCGGGGCATTGCTAGCCGCCGACCACTCCCAGGCGGGTGCTGGCGCTCGGGGCCAGGTCGCGGCGGTGCCAGGTCGCGGCGGTGCCGTGCGGAGGGAACTCGCCCAGCAGCTTCGGGCAGACTGAGCCCGCCGCGGGGTGGCTCGGGCGCCGGCGGCGCGGGCCCTGCTCCCCGCCCGTCCCTGTCATAGAATCAGTCAGGTTGGAAGGGACCACAAGGGTCATCTAGTTCCAAACCCCCTGCCATGGGCAGGGACACCCTACTCTAGATCAGGATCTAGGATCCCTGCTACCCAGGATCCCTACTAGCCTCTGCTTTGTCCTCCTACCCGTGAGGATGCCCAGGCAATGGGCAGCGAAGTTGGAAACCGGTGTGTGATCCATTTTCTGGCGTTTTATGCCGCACGCCGGGACTCAACTGCTGCTACTCCAAAGGGAACTGGCGAACGTTTTGTTCGTCTTCCACTGGAGCTCGTAACCTGTGGTGCTGCATGAGCAGAGTGAAGAGCTGCGTGAACATCTGTGTCAGTCACAAGTTCCCTGTCAGCAAGGCTGTGACATTTATGTGTGTGGTAGTGAGTAACTTAAGACATATGGTAGTAACTGTGGAAGAGAAATGTCCAGGGAAGAAACAATTTTGCAAAACTCCATAATTACTCTGTGCCAAGCATGATCCGTGGGATGTTTCAAGGTCCTGTTTCTGTCTCAATGTTAACTGCGACCTGCAAGAGAGTTCCCATGATTGTTGCAGGCTTTTGCACATCGATCAGGGTGGTGATACGTAGTCCTCAGTGGCTGACAGTTAAAAACCTGAACTCTGAGCAGCTTTTATAGCCCCTGCGGTCTGCGGTGTGTGAAACAGTAATATGTTGAAGTAAAAATGTTAAATGTTAAAGACATACAGTAAAATGTTAAAGCTTTACCACAGCGTATGGTAACGTTTGACATTTTGTGTACTTAAAACGTTTTGGTGCTAAAAGGAGGCTAAAATGCTCTCAAGTGCTTGGACTTTCCTGGAGTCGTTAAGGTTCAACACTGATTTTTATCACCAAATTCACCGGGATTGCATCAATGGAAAATAGAACAAGTTCAGTAAATTCTGCCTCATCTCACAAAGTGTGTTCAGCTTTGGATCCTTTTTGTGCATGCTTCATAGACAAGATTTTTGCTGCTGTTTCTTAGAATTGCCATTTTGCTTTTGTGACATATAGCCAAATACCTGTGCAGTTGGAAACTTAATACTTAAATACAGCCTGAGCTTAAAGCCTTTACTGGACAGATGGCTAGTTTTACTGGTTTGACCTTGTCTCTTAGGGTTCTAGTCCCATGATCCTTGGTTATCATAATAGCTTCCATTAAGTACTTGAGGAAATTAGGTAGACGCTAGTTGTGAACAAGATTATTGGTGGTTTGCATTAAAATAGTAGGCATGTGTAGCTGGGCATGGAAATGTGCAAATGTTTGTGAAGATTTCTCTGGCATACTTGTTTTCCTTCAGTCACAGCAGCGTGACAGGCCTAGTGGAAGTCTATTCCAATGCAGTGATTTAAAACAGTTTTAAAACTTGGATACAAATTATTTATAGTACCGTGGAGGAGATGAATTAATTTCATAGCATTGCATGTATGTTACTTTTGTTAGCTAGGTGATTTTTTTTTTTTTTTAATATAACTTAATATTATTTCAGGTAGACTGATTGAGTCATTCTTTCCACCCCCCCACCCCCCCACCCCCGTTTTCTGCCATAAGAGTAGCCAGTTTTATATGGGGACAAGAACATTTGAAAATCCACTTGTAGCAAGATTTGAAGAGGGAATTCTCTCAGATGGTTTGTGTGCAGTGGCATATACAATTTTAATCCCACCTGTGTTCTGCCAAGAAGTGTTGGAATTGTGGGCCTCTGAGAATCAAGTGGCTGGGTCCCTACTGTGAAATGTTGCTGTTAAAACACTGAGGTATAGTTCCAAGCAGATCACTTGCTGTGTAGTTAAGAGTGAGAAGGAACTGTCATTTACTTGCACACCCCAAAAGTAGTGGGTGAAGAAGAGATAAGATAGTACAAAGTGCTTTTAAGATTTATTTTTTTCCCTCCCTTTCATTTTGTCCTTTTAATAGCAATAGAAGTGAGACTTGTACAGGAATTGTGACTGAAGTGAAAGCAAGAGGTTTTATTGAGAGAGAAGTGGCAAAGCCATCTCATCTTTGGTAATGGAAGCTGGCTGGGAAGTCCTGTAGCTCAAAAGGAAAAAAAAGAGTAAAATGCATGTCTATTTTTCCAAGTGTTTTGTTCAGGGCTCACTTTACAAAGATCAATTTTGTAATCCCAGGAAAGCAGAAGAGTGAGAAATCTGTCTGTGAAGTTAAAAAAAAAAAAAGAAGTTTATATAAAAAAAAGGCAACTTCTTAAAATCAAACTTCCAACTTCTTAAACTTCAGGGGGAAAAAAGCTGTTGCACTCAAATTCCAAGCATCCTGATGACTGCTAAACTCATTTGAGTATTTATTTACAGTTACATGATATATTTGCTGGACACAAGGAAACAGGATGACAGACACTTTGGGAAAGGCTTAAAACAAATCCTTAGACACCATGTGGTGAACAGTGTGGTTGGGAACAGATTAGGCTAGGATTCTCTAAATCATGTCCTTCCAGAAGTTGGCACCCATGCTGCTGCTTTCACATTGTTTCCTTGCTTTTGCCTGCTACAAAGATGAAGATTTTTACTACCTCTGTTTCAAGTTTCAGTCAACTGTCTGAAAGCTGGAAAGCCTAGATGTGGCCCCTGATGTATAAGACTGCTAAAGTAAATGTAGCCCCCAATGTGTGAGACTGCTCATGTAAATGCAATAATATTGGGTTTTAGTGGTTCTATAATTTAGGGGGTTATAGGAGAAGGAGCTGACTGCTTATCTGATTTACCATGGATGTTCATAGCACAAATTTGTTGCACTATATTGCATTGTCACTTTTTTAGCATCAGAATGTAAAGTTCCTATGCCCTGCAAAATGATGAGGCTGTGGCCAGCCTGATCTAGGGTAGGGTGTCCCTGCCCATGGCAGCAGGGCTGGAAGTAGATGATCCTTGTGGTCCCTTCCAACCCTGACTGATTCTGTGATTCTAAAATATTAAAACTGTTGAGTTGATCTGCACAGAGAAAAATAAAATATTAATATCTGATACATAGAATGTTTTTATTTTAAGTTATTTTATTTGTGTTTATTTAATATGCTTGCCAACTAATAAAAAAAAAGAGAGATGTTGAGGTGCTGGAAGGTGTCCAGAGAAGGGCAACGAAGCTGGTGAAAGGGCTGGAACACAAACCCTATGAGGAGAGGCTGAGGGAGCTGGGAGTGTTTAGCCTGGAGAAGAGGAGGCTCAGGGGTGACCTCATTGCTGTCTACAGCTACCTAAAGGAAGGTTATAGCCAGGTGGGGGTTGGTCTCTTCTGCCAGGCAAGCAGCAACAGAAGAAGGGGACACAGTGTGAAGTTGTGGCAGGGGAGGTCTAGGCTGGATGTTAGGAGGAAGTTGTTGCTAGAGAGTGATTGTCATTGGAATGGGCTGCCCAGGGAGGTGGTGGAGTCACAGTGCCTGGAGGTGTTCAAGCAAAGCCTGGATGAGGCACTTAGTGCCATGGTCTGGTTGACTGGCTAGGGCTGGGTGCTAGGTTGGCCTGGATGATCTTGGAGGTCTCTTCCAACCTGGTTGATTCTATGATTCAAAAATAAAATAATTGGGCTTTTGTTTAGTCTTATTTCCCAGATATCTGTAACAATAGACATTACTGGCCTTGTGTGTAATTGCTGGAGGCATCAGAGTTTAGCACTCAGTATCAGGGCCAGATTTTCAAAAGCACCCAGCTCCCTGATCAGCAGCACAGTCAATGGCTTTTTCCCCTCCCCCCTCACGCAAATAATTTGGCACTGTGATAGTTGAATTCTTTAGAAAATCTGGCCATAATAAGAGCTACTAGATACGGAATACTTTTGAAAGTCTAGTCCTGCTTAGATGTCAAAATAGGGCACACTGCCTTGAATATCAGGTCTAGAGATAGGGAAACTGTAGCACTCTTACGGAGGAAGGTGTGTGTTTGAGTTTTTAAAATATGGCAGGTTTTTTTTGAACAACAGTAGACCAAGCTGTACTTCATTGACATAATTTATGTACAGAGTGCGCAAGGGTGAGGTTGATCTGCTGCTGAATGTGAAGTGTCTGAGGAAGGGAATGAGACTGAAGCTAAACGATTCCTAACATGAGGACTGCAGAGATAGCATATACAGTATGTATCTGTGAGCTAAAACTAATAAAGAATAGCATGAATAATTTATACTGGGGAAGATTTAATATCACTCTTTTTTTGTTTCAGACATAGGCCAAAGATGGACTGCGAGACTGCACTGTTCAGTGTTTTGAATGCCGGTAGAAACAACCAGGCGCCAAATATCTATGCGCTTGTAGTTTATCACATTTGGCTGTAAGTTGTGTCACAATGTTGTTGAGACTTTTTCATTTTGATTGGATTTGCTCAACACATCTCTTGGGCTCACACTCTGGCAAATCCTGCCAGCAGTGTTCAGTCTCATCACTACCTCACCCAGATGCAAGCATTCTCCTAATGCTCTCTAGAGAAGCAATGGGAATACACTGATTTATTTCACTCGAGCATTTTACTTAGTATGTCATTGTTAATCACTCATTTTGAAGTTTTTTTTTTTTTTCTGATTTTAGTTCATCTTAGTCATAGCAAAATGTGGTTTTGTCCTTTCTGTACAGAGGTTGACATCTTACTCTATAAAAGGAAACCTTTGGTGTTTTTCTTGGAGCGAGATTTTGCCAATGACGCCTCTAAAACTAATGTATGAACTTCCACCAATGTTTAAAAAGGTCAAAATAGTGAAGGAAATTTTTTTAAATTGGTGGAATTATACTGGGTATTGAGATTCTCATTGATGCTTTGGAGAAGAGGTCTTGTTTTGGAGTTGAGGTGCTAGAGTAGGTGTTGGAAAACCCTTCTGTGCTGAGGCTGTTGCAAGTTTCCTTCAAGGGCACACCAATCCTTTTCAGACCAGATTTTCAGGTTTAAAAATGGGGTTAGATTGTTTTTTTGTCTTTTTCACTTTTCCGATCATGCCTCATTGGAGAAAGTCACAACAACCCCAATCAATGCTACAGGCTTGGTGTGGTTTGGCTGGCGAGCTGCCTGGCAGAAAGAGATGTGGAGTTTGTAATAGACAGGAGCTGAGTATGCGCCAGCAGTGTGCCCAGGTGGCCAAGAAAGCCAAGGGCATCCTGGCTTGGATTAAAAGTGCTGTGGCCAGCAGGAGCAGGGAGGTGATTGTCCTCTTGGACTCAGCTTTGGTGAGGCCAGACTTTGAGTATTATGTTCATTTTTGGGCACTGAAATACAAGAGAGATGTGGAGATGCTGGAGTGGGTCCAAAGGAGTGCACTGAAGCTGGGGAAGGGCCTAGATAATAACTCCTGTGAGGAGTGACTGAGGGAGCTGGGATGGTTAGTTTGGAGAAGAGCAGGCTGAGGGGAGAGCTCATTGCTGTCTACAGCTATCTGAAGGGACATTGTGGAGAGGCTGCTGCTGGTCTCTTCTCACAGGTGATTTGAGACAGAACAAGGGGGAATGGCCTCAAGTTGAGACTGGGTAGGTTTAGATTGGACATTAGGATAAAAGGTTTTCACAGAGAGAGTGATCAGGGACTGGAATGAGCTGCCCAGGGAGGTGGTGGAGTCACCCACCCTGGATGGGTTTAAAGGTCATTTGGATGTGCTGTTTAAGGATATGGTTTAAGGTGAATCTTGCAGAGTAGGGTTGTAGGTTGGACTTGGTGATCATGATGGGCTTTTCCAACCTGGATGTTTCTGTGATTCTGAGAGAGTGAAAGGAGTTCTGTAGGGTGCACAGAACAGCTGTACCTCAGTTTAGTTAAGGCTGCTAGGCATTACCTTAGTAATAATACACAGGTGAATGCCTCTGGATTTTCCAGTGTGCCTTGAAGGGAAAAAAAACCACTTTTTTCTCTGACAGATGTGCAATGATGATGGACACAGAGTGTAGCAATGTGTTCTGCCTGACAAACTTGGTGGCCTTCTATGAACAGGTCACAATATTAATAGATGAGCGACGAGCAACTGATCTCATTTATCTGGACCTGAGCAAGGCTTTGACACTGTCCTGCACCACATCCTGGTCTCCAAGCTGGTGACACATGGGGTTGATGGGTGGACCACGAGGTAGATAAAGAACTGGTTTGATGGCCACACCTAAAGAGTGGCTGTCAATGGGTACATGTCCAAGTGGAGACCAGTGACAAGTGGAGGTCCTCAGGGATCAATCCTGGAACCAGTCTTGTTCAACATCTTTGTCAGTGATATGGACAGTGGCATTGAGTGCAGCCTTAGCAAGTTTGCTGATGACACAAAGCTGTGTGGTGTGGCAGACACACTGGAGGGCAGGGATGCCATCCAGAGGGAGCTGGACACGCTGGAGAGGTGGGCACAAGCCAATCCCATCAGGTTCAACAAGACCAAATGCAGTGCCCTGCATCTGGGTTGGGGCAATCCCAAGCACAAATCCGGGCTAGGCAGTGAGTGGCTGGAGAGCAGCCCTGAGGAGAGGGACTTGGAGGTGCTAGTGGACAAGAAGATCAACATGAGCCAGCAGTGTGCACTTGCATCCCAGAGGGTCAACCAGATCTTGGGCTGCATCAGAAGTGTGGCCAGCAGGTCGAGATTCTCCCCCTCTACTCTGCTCTGGTTAGACTCCACCTGGAGTACTGCATCCAAGAAGGATGCGGGCGTGCTGGAGTGTGTCCAGAGAAGGGCCACTGGGATGCTCAGAGGTCTGGAGCAGCTCTGCTGTGAGGACAGACTGAAAGAGTTGGGGCTGTTCAGTCTGGAGAAGAGCAGGTTCTCAGGTGACCTTCTTGTGGCCTTTCAGTATCTGAAGGGAGCCTACAAAAAAGTTGGGGAGGGACTTTTTAGGCTATCAGGGAGTGAGAGGACTAAGGGGAATGGAGCAAAGCTGGAGGTGGGTAGGTTCAGGCTGGATGTGAGGAGGAAGTTGTTCAGCATGAGAGTGGTGATAGCATGGAATGGGTTGCCCAGGGAGGCTGTTCTGACCCCGTCCCTGGAGGTGTTTAAGGCCAGGCTGGATGGGGCTCTGTCCAGCCTGATCTAGGATAGGGTGTCCCTGCCCATGGCAGGGGGGTTGGAACTGGATGATCCTTGTGATCCCTTCTGATCCCTTCCCTAACTGATTCTATGATTCTACTTGTATACAGCTCACTTGCAGTGAGCATAACTGATGATCAGATTCACCTTTTTAAACTTAATGTCAAGGATTCTGGGTGTCAGTTACCCAAAAGACATCCTGTGGTGCAGGAGAAGACCTTGTTGTCTTTAAACAGACAATTTCAGTAAATGATTTCTCTCAGGTGCCCCACAAACTTGTCAATTAGCTGAGAGTGTACTTGGCAGTGTCCTGTTCCTTGGACCATGCTTGTGCTGGCACTCAGCCTCATGCCTGATTCTGCTTATGTCCCTTTGATGTGGTCTTACTGAAAATAATAGAATAGAATCATAGAATCAGCCAAGTTGGAAGAGAGCTCCAAGAGCATCCAGTCCAACCTAGCACCCAGCCCTAGCCAGTCAACTAGACCACGGCACTAAGTGCCTCATCCAGGCTTTTCTTAAGCACCTCTAGTGATGGCAACTCCACCACCTCCCTGGGCAGCCCATTCCAATGCCAATCACTCTCTCTAGCAACAACTTCCTCCTAACATCCAGCCTAGACCTCCCCCAGCACAACTTGAGACTGTGTCCCCTTCTTCTGTTGCTGGTTGCCTGGCAGAAGAGACCAACCCCATCTCACTAAACAGGACAGACACTGATTAGTTCTAGTCCAATGAAATGAAAATTAAAATAAAAAATAGGTGACTAACTTTTTTTTTTTGCTTCATGATGGCGACTTAGGACAGGAGTAATAGGATCTTTTCATGGGTTTTCTGCCACAATGAAGTGAAACACTAAAATAAATGGCTATAGGAAGTTTTTCTCATATCAAAAAGGTACTAGACTATATCAATGACAAGCAAGTAAATTGCAAAGAAGAGGTCTATGCAAAATTTATTACTTCCTATATTAAGGAGTGTACAATTTGGTGCTTATTTATTAGTGAAGATGCAACAGTGGTCTGTGATCATGTCATAGATGACATTCCAAACCACAGGCACAAAGGGCACTGTGCCAGCTATGTGTCCTTGAATAAAATTTCCTAATTGCTTTCTGTGCAAAAAAATAATATATGTAAAAAAAAAAAAACAAAATTCGAAACCAAAAAACCCACTAGCCAAACAAGACTCAAAATCTGTTCTTCATAATTAATTCCAACTGAAAGGAAATAGTTTTGGGTAAGCGTGGACAAAATTTGATTTAGAATCATAGAATCAGTCAGGGTTGGAAGGGATCACAAGGATCATCCAGTTCCAACCCCCCTGCCATAGGCAGGGACACCCTTCCCTAGATCAGGCTGGCCAGAGCCCCATCCAGCCTGGCCTTAAACACCTCCAGGGATGGGGCCTCAACCACCTCCCTGGGCAACCCATTCCACGCTCTCAGCACTCTCATGCTGAACAACTTCCTCCTTGCATCCAGTCTGAATCTCCCTACCTCCAGCTTTGCTCCATTCCCCCCAGTCCTGTCACTCCCTGATAATCCTGAAAAGTCCCTGCCCAGCTTTTTTGTAGGCCCCCTTCAGATACTGAAAGGCCACCAGAAGGTCACCTGAGAGCCTCCTCTTCCTCAGATTGAAAAGCCCTAACTTTCAGTGTCTCCTTATAGCAGAGATGCATTCTTGTGGCCCTTCTCTGGACTGTGTCCAGAGATGACAGCGACATCATCATCATCATCATCATCATCATCATCATCATCATCATCATCATCATCATTATTCATTGTTTTATATATTACATATTATATTTATCATATATAACAATACCTTTTATAATATATAATAGTGATACCTTATCATATATACCTAAGATAAATACCCATCCCTTGAGTCCTGTGTCCAGTTCTGGGCTCCTCAGTTCAAGAGAGATGTTGAGATGCTAGGACCTGTCCAGAGAAAGGTGACAGAGCTGGTGAGGGGCCTGGAACACAAATCCTATGAGGAGAGGCTGAGGGAGCTGGGGGTGTTTAGCCTGGAGAGGAAGAGGCTTAGGCGTGGCCTCATTGCTGTCTACAACTACCTGAAGGGACATTGTAGCCAGGAAACCAGCAACAAAACAAGGGGATACAGTCTCAAGTGGTGTTGGGGGAGGTCTAGGCTGGATGTTAGGAGGAAGTTGTTGGCAGAGAGAGTGATTGGCATTGGAATGGGCTGCCCAGGGAGGTGGTGGAGTCCCCATCTCTGGACATGCTTTAGAAAAGCCTGGATGAGGCACTTAGTGCCATGGTCTAGTTGACTGGCTGGGCCTGGGTGCTAAGTTGGCCTAGATGATCTTGGAGGTCTCTTCCAACCTGATTGATTCTATGATTCTATGATATTTTATTATTGTTAGTATTATTAAAACATTTATTTATATTTATCTTATTTTTTAATTTATTTTATTATTATTACTATAGTTTGCTTATTACTATTATTTATTATTCCAATTATTTTTTAGTAAAGATGCCTACATGTTGGTTATTTCATACAACATGAGCATCAAAAGCCTCAGCAAAAGCAGAGCATTATTTTTTCAGACCTCTCAGAGTCACTGAGCTGAGAGCAAGCACAGCCAAACTCATCTTCGAAAATAACTGCTTCTGGAGGGCACAAGCCACTGAAAATTGGAGGCTTAGGGGAAAGCTTCATCACAATGAAGTAACTAACTCAAACTTAGATAATGATATGGTGTGTGATGATCCATAAAACTCTCCAGGTGAGCGCTGTGCAGTGTGAAATACACCAAATACACACCAGTGTGACTAGAGAAGTTTCTCTACGTCCTCATAAAATAAGCAGATTGATGTAACTCATGTGGAAAGACCTTTGAGACTGGAAGAATCCCAAGCCAGATTATTCCTTACACCTTTTTTGATTTTTTCAATAACTGAAAGTTGCTGGAACCTGCCAAAATGGTGGTGCAGTCAAATATGTGTAAATTTGGAAGTTGCAGTTTTGAATTGTCCTTCTAAAATGAGGAGGATGGAGCACTGTGAATATGGGGGAGGCTGTGGACGTAGTCTACCTGGACCTCAGCAAGGCCTTTGAGGAGACGCTGAGGGAGCTGGGGGTGTGCAGCCTGCAGAAGAGGAGGCTTAGGGGTGACCTCATTGCTGTCTACAACTACCTGAAGGGAGGCTGCAGCCATGTGGGGGTTGGTCTCTTCTCCCAGGCAAGCAGCAACAGAAGAAGGGGACACAGTGTGAAGTTGTGGCAGGGGAGATCTAGGCTGGATGTTAGGAGGAAGTTGTTGGCAGAGAGAGTGATTGTCATTGGAATGGGCTGCCCAGGGAGGTGGTGGAGGCACCATCCCTGGAGGTGTTCAAGCAAAGCCTGGATGAGGCACTTAGTGCCATGGTCTAGTTGACTGGCTAGGGCTGGGTGCTAGGTTGGACTGGATACTCTTGGAGGTCTCTTCCAACCCGATTGATTCTATGATTCTGTGGTTCTGTGATTCTATGATTGTCAAGAAGGATGCTTTAAAATACAAAAATAATTCTGTTTCTCCTGATGTGTCAAAGGCATTATTGTGCATACAAAGTTTTAAACCACGGCTGGATTTGTGTTGCTGAGCTCAAACATCTTCTAAAAAATATAATCCTAAGAGCAAAAATTATGGAGAATTTCACTGAAGTTAAATTTGTTCATGTGTGAGAATTTTCAGCTGGAAGATCATTTTAATTAAAAATGATGAACAAAACCCGTGAATCTGCAAAAGGTGGAAAATAACTGTCCAGGACCGAAACTTCTGCTGTTTAATTTGAGATAGGAGAAGCCAGAAGTTGCTAATTGGAACAGAAATGCGAGCTCTGAGTCATATTTACCTTTCTAGACAATCACAGGAGAAGACAAAAAATGTTTCTAAAAATAAGCAACCTTTTTATGAAGATGACTTTTTGCAGAGGTGGTGGCATTGCAGCTGATACTCCATCCATGTACAGAAACCAACATCCTCATGGCATTTTTAGTTCCAGTTCCCATTTCATGGTGTTCCTGTTGCTACATGAATCTATTGCATGCAGATTGCTTCTCTTCTGGTCTTTATTGAACAGCTGTAATGTGTAGTCTAGATAAGAGAAGGCTGAGAGGAGATCTGATCAATGTGTACAAATATCTGAGTGATGGGTGTCAAGTGGCTGGGGCCAATCTCTTTTCAGTGGTCAGCAGCAATAAGCCAAGGAGCAACAGCTACAAACTGGAAGAGAGAGAAGATTTCAGCTCAATATGAAGAGAAACTTCTTTGCAGTGAGGGTGGCAGAGCCCTGGAACAGGCTGCCCAGAGAGGTTGTGTAGTCTCCTTCTCTGGAGACTTCAAAACTCACCTGGATGTGTTGCTGTGGGAACTGCCCCAGGGGATTGGGGATCCTGCCTTAGCAGGGAGGTTGGCCTCAATGATCTCTGGAGATCACAGTATCACAGTATCACCCTCTAAGTTTCTGTGATTCTGTGAGTGGCAGTGCTATGGTCTGGTGAGCAATGTAGTCAAAGGCTGCAACTGCTAGAGGATTTAGTGAGATGAGTTGAGAGTGTTCAAGCTGTTTACCTTTGTGGAGTTGTAAAACAAAGCAGTTCTTGAGAGGATGGAACAAAAAACTTCAGAAAGTAAGGGGTTCTTCCAGTCTCTTCTGGACAAAGGACTAGACAGCACTTAGTAGGGGCAGAAAGGGGAAAAGAATAAGCCATTTAATCCAGATGATGCCAAGAAAAGGGCATGACTTGCATGTTGAGGTAGCCCTGGTAATGGTTGGGGCCAAGGAGTTGGACTGTAGGATGCAGAAGCCAGCATGCTGATCGATCAGGGAACACTTTCAGAGGATTAGGGAGTGTTAGATACTAGCTTTGTGGATATCATAAATATGCTGTTTGTTCTCTGATATACTTGGTCTTTACACTGAGACACGTTTCCATGCCTCACTGTCTCTTGTATCAAAGAAGGTTTCATCTCTCCCAGACATTTTCCCAGCTTTCACATCCCCCTGCTTGTTAATGGCTTGTTGGATACACAGCTAATTCAGTATCCCACATTAAATTAGAGCAGAGATGCAGGTTTGGAAAACCATCTGTTTCAGTCACTTAGTGGAGACAAAGGATTTCCTCTGTGTTTTTGCTGGTACTGCTGGTGACTAGCTGTCTTGCTGACTTGCTGACTACAGAAGTTAGTGGATTTACCCTATTTCTTATCAAAGAGAAGAACTTCCTGCCCTTGAGAAGATGCCAGATTTCCTTCCTGGCCTATCCTTCAGTAGGTTTTAATAAAGTAACAGTTGCAACTGAGCTGGTTTCTTCAGTCCTGTTAGGACCACTGTGCAGTGGCAGCCCTTGTGGATGTGCTCTTGGCTGCAAAAAGGCAAGGGAAGTCCTGGGCTGCATCAAGAGTGTTACCAGCAGGTTTAGGGAGGTGTTCTTTCCTCTCCAATGAGCACTGGTAAGACATGTCTGCAGTTCTAATCTGCCCAGTACAGGAGGAGATGTGGACATACTGGACTCACCAGCAAAGTGCCATAAAGATGATTAAAGGACTGGAACATATCTGGTATGGAAAAATGCTGAGAGGAACAGTTTGGCCTGTAGAGTTCAAGGCTGAATGGGATCATATCAATATATATAAATATCTGATGAAGGTGTATTGAAAACGGAACCAGGCTCTTCCCAGTGGTGTCAGAACTGGAGGCAATGGGCACAAACACATGTCACTTAAATGTAAGGAAAACCTTATTTTGTTTTGAGGTTGACTAAGCACTTGCCCAGAGAGGTGGTGAAGTTTCCATCCTTGGGGATGTTGAAAACACATTTGGCAAAGTCTTGAGCAGCCTGCTGCAGTTGAGCCTGCTCTGAGCAGGGGTTTGCACTAGGTGGTCCCCAGAGATGCCTTCCAACATCACCATCAGAAGTTCACAAGTGTCTCTTGAAAATGTCTATTTCAGTTGTTGTGTTTAGCTGCCTTTGAACAGTTCTCCATCCTATCTCCACTGATTCTCACCTCGACTGAAAACACCAACTGGACCAACTGCTCTGCTTTCTACAGAGAAGTGAGTGCTTGCTTTGGTTATGATCAATACCTTTGTACAGATCCCACCTTTGCCTGGTGGGAGGTCACTACCGTTTGAGGTGGTGTAGCTATAGGAGACCTGTGCCAAAACCTCAGAGATACCCAACCCACGTGTCTGTTTTTGTGGTGCTCTCTGGTGCATGACCAGATTTTGTATGTCCACAAATAATGAGCTTCAAAACAATTACCTGGGACTTGTGGGGACTGTGGGAATCTCAGATTCTCTGTCCTGTCCTCACCTTGTGCATTCGTTGCTAGCCACATGGTCATCCTTGTCCTCTTTATGCTTAGATCTTCCTGTGTGTATCCAGAAAACATTGTCAAGTTTTTCCATCTGACCACTTTCCCAGAAGCTCCCCTTGAATTTTGTTCTTCATACCAAGTAAAGTGCTTCTTCAAGAGCTCAGTTTCTTACTGTGCATCAATGAGAGAGAAATTTGTAGTAGATAAAGCAAAGAGATTAAGAGACATCAAGGACATCACTTTTCCAAGAGCATGACAATTTTTTGGTTCCTATTGAAGATAATAAGCTTTGGTTAGCAAATACCTGAAAAATATACCCTAAAGTAATATTGCTTGATGGAAAAAGATGTTTACAAGTTACTTATCTGATGTTTTTACAGTTTAACTTATGTATTTATATTTACATTTATATCTATATTTCTGTTTACATTTATATATCTACATTTCTGGTTATATATTTACATATTTGTTAATGTCTATATTTAAGCAAGCTTTTAATAATTTAATCTATTTATATGTGTATTTAATGAAGCTGATAAATACAAGCTCTTTTATGAAGTGTGATTTTTCTTATGTACTTTACACACATTATAAATGTCCAGAAAATGTATTAGATTGGCCTTTGTCCTTATCATAGGATAACAGGATATTAGGGGTTGGAAGGGACCCAAGGAGATCATTGGGTCTAACCCCTCTGCCAGAGCAGGACCACACAATCTATCTCAGGTCACAGAGGAACGCATCCAGATAAGCCTTCAAAGTCTCCACAGAAGGAGACTTCTCAACCTCTCTGGGCATCCTGTTCCAGGGTTCTGTGACCCTTACAGTAAAGAAGTTCTCTCTTGTGTTGAGGTGAAACCTCTTCTGCTGCAATTGTTATTTTTATTGCTATCATTTTCATTTCAGAAGAGTAATAGCCTGCTTAATTGAGTTTATTTTCACCAGCAGTGGCTAGGACTTAATTATGAGATTGGCTGTTTGTTAATAATGTTTTCATGTTTCTGCTTCCCATATTGTTTGGGATGACAGTGTTCTCTGGAGCTTCTCCAGTGTTCACTTCCTAGTACTCAAGGAGAAAAAAACCCTTTTATTTTTCTGGTGGAAATGGGTTGAATTCTCTTAGATGACACTCAAAACAGGGCAGAAGGGGAGGGAGAAGCCTTAGAGTGGGAAGATGAAGAGAAATGCCTGGAGGTAGAGGGATGGATCAGTGCAGAGGTGGCAGGTGGACAAAGGTGTGAAGTGCCCTTGCCACTGTCAGTGAGCTGCAGCTTTTGCTCAGTGGTAGGATAAAACTGCACTTCTGGGTGACACAGTTTTCCTTGGATACAGAACTTCTCTTGTGAGCCACTAAGTTGGTCTCATCTGAGCAGCATGTGCAGATCTTCTGAGGACCATGGCTGGAAAGCCACTGGAGTTTGCTGTTACTGCCCTTCAGCTGAGTGACTTTTTATTTGATTGCTATTCCCAGTGTAATCTAGGTATGGGAAACCAGGGAGATGTGTTTGGAGTGGATGCTAGGAAATGCTATTGGCATGCTGGTTCTTATTCAGCCCAACCTATTAAAGTCTGTCATGTAGATGTGCTATCATGTTGCTTACTGAGTTCAACTATCTAACTCTTCAGTTAAACCTTTGGGAAATTGTTGTAAAAAGTCAGTTGACAATTGGTGAAGCAACTGATGAGAAAGCAGGAAGTGGCAGGACCAGCAGGGCTCCAGCAGCAGGCAGGGCCAGCTGCACACCAGCTCCTGCTGCCCCCTGGGCATATCCACAGGGACAAAGCAGGGCTAAGCCCAGCCAGGAAATGCCAAGGAAAAAAAAACCGCTGTGCACTGCATTCAAGCGGTCTGTAAACTGGAGCAGAAAGAGGTTATCATAGAACATAGAATCACAGAATGGTTTAGGTTGGAAGGGACCTGCAACCTCCTACCATAGGCAGGGACACCTCCCACTAGAACAGGTCACTCAAGGCTTCATCCATCCTGGCCTTGAACACCTCCAGGGAGGGGGCTTCCACAGCCTTCATGTGCAACCTGTGCCAGTGTCTCACCACCCTCACTGCAAAGAACCTTTTCCTAACGTCTAGTTTGAATCTCCCCTCTGCCAGTTTAAACCCATTTCCCCTTGTCCTGTCATTGCAAGACCTTGTCAATAGTCCCTCCCATGCCTTCCTGTAGCCCCCTTCAGATACTGGAAGGTCACTCCAAGCCCTCCTCAAAGTCTTCTCTTCAGGCTGAAGAGCCCCAACTCTTGTAGCGCATCCTCATAGCAGAGCTGCTGCAGTCCTCTGATCATCCTTGTGACCCTCCTCTGGACTTGCTCCAACAGTTCCATGCCTCTCTTGTGTTGGGGGCTCCAGAACTGCACACAGTACTCCAGGTGGGGTCTGACAAGAGCAGAGTAAAGGGTCAGAATCCCCTCCCTTGCCCTGCTGGCCACACTTCTCTTGCTGCAGCCCAGCACACAGTTGCTGTCTGGGCTGCATGTACACACTGTTGGCTTATGTTGAGCTTTTCATCACCCCAGACCCCCAGGCCCTTTTCCTCATGGCTACTCTCAGCCATTCCCCACCCAGCCTGTATATATACTTTTGTTGTGGAATGTGGACCTGGCTGCCATTTTCCTTTGCCAGGCCAAGGTGCTGTGGAGACATCAGGAACTAGTTCGGCCATGCCCCAGCACTGGGTCTTCAACAGCTGAAGTGCAAGTCTGGTTTTAGAGACATGAGCACCAGATCTTGACTCAGGCTTCCAGGAATGTGCCAGTGGTTATGCAACTGGAATGTCTTGCTGGAGCTTTGTACAAGCATCTATACTGCAGTTGTACTGGAAGTGGTAAGTGCTTCCATTAGGAAAAAATAGTTCACCAAGTTTTCTCAGATGCAAGTACAATGCATGCAAATATGCATTTGTGTTAGGCTGGCTTCTGATCAGTAATTATTATAACTACCAAACCTTTAGGAGTTGTCCAGATTGTTCCTCTTGACATCAGCAGCACAAGTGCAAGCTAGAACTTTGCTCAGAGATAATGGTCTCCCTTGCATTTAATAACCTTCAGCACCAGAAGTTCACTGGAAGCAGTTCCATTATGTAGTCATCCACAGCTAGAAGATTCTTCTGTTTCTATCTCCTTTTAAAAAAAAAAAGTTTTAAAAAATCAGCTTCTGTTTTTTTCTTTCTCATTGCACACTGTGCAGTGTTCCACTCCTCTCACTTTCCCTTCTCTGCAGAGTTGGAGCCTATCCACCAGTAGAGCCTTGAAACAAGAAGGTGTGCAGGGAGGCAAATGAGGCTTCCCAGCTCTGTCCTTCTCATCTGTGAGCTGCAGGGCAGAGGCAGAGCAGGAAAAGCTGTGACAAAGTCTCCACTGGCTCTGTGCCTGTTTGTTTTTAATGAGATTCACTGTGTTGTATGTAGCTTAAGTTCTGATCTTTGCCTCCTTCCTTGGTCTATAAATACCCCAATGGCTGTGACCTCAGATGTACGTGGGGCAAATAACAGATGCTGCAGCAGAAAAACATCACGTGGTCCAAGCCTGCTGGTATTGTAATGTTGAGGGTATTTTGTTTGTTTGTTTGTTTGGGGTTTTTTTTGCTTCATTTTGTTTTGTCTCTGTGTCAATGTTCACAGTGGCAGCATGCAGGTGATCAAGTGGATTTCCTCTTGTTAGGATCTGGTCCACAAGCAGTGGTAGGTAACTGATTATCAAGATTTTCCATTTTCTGTCTCAAGTTGTGCTGGGGTAGGTCTAGGCTGGATGTTAGGAGGAAGTTGTTGCCAGAGAAAGTGATTGGCATTGGAATGGGCTGCCCAGGGAGGTGGTGGAGGCACCGTCCCTTGAGGTCGTCAAGAAAAGACTGGATGAGGCAATTGGTGCCATGGTCTAGTTGACTGGCTAGGGCTGGGTGATAGGTTGGACTGGATGATCTTGGAGGTCTCTTCCAACCTGGTTGATTCTATGATTCTATGATTCTGATGTTTTCCATGTTGGTGCTGCTACTCAGGCTGCAGGACCAGGACAGACCATGTGAGATTTTCCAGTTTCAAGAATCAGAGCATCATGGAATTAGTCATGGTTGGAAGGGACCACAAGATTCATCTAGTTCCAACCCCCCTGCCATGGGCAGGGACACCCTATCCTAGATGAGCCTGGACAAAGCCCCATCCAGCCTGGCCTTAAACACCTCCAGGAACAGGGCCTCAAGCACCTCCCTGGGCAACCCATTCCATGCTATCACCACTCTCAAGCTCAACAACTTCTTCCTCATGTCCAGCGTGAACCTACCCACCTCCAGCTTTGCTCCATTCCCCCTAGTTCTGTCACTCCCTGATATCCTGAAAAGTCTTTCCCCAGCTTTTTTGTAGGCCCCCTTCAGATTCTGGAAGGCCACAAGAAGGTCACCTGGGAGCCTCCTCTTCTCCACACCGAACAGCCTCAGTCTGTCCGCATAGGAGAGCTGCTCCAGCTCTCTGATCATCCCAGTGGCCCTTCTCTGGACACGCTCCAGCATCTCCTCATCCTTCTTGTAATGGGGGCTCCAGAGCTGCATGCACTATTCCAGATGAGGTCTCAGCAGAGTGTAGAGGGGGAGAATCACCTCCCTCCACCTGCTGGCCACACTTCTGCTGATGCAGGATCAAACCATCATCATCTGTAGTTGTTACAGCTCTGAGATTCCTCCTCTCTTACATACCACTGCTGGGCAATAGGAGCTGGAAAATGCTTCAAGGAGCTGAAAACTTGACACATTTTTTTAATTTTGTCTTTCCTGACCTTTTTTTCCAATTTTTTTTTTTTCTGTATCCTGCTGCCTTTGTTCCTCTGTGATGTTTGCATAACCTTGTTCAGTCTGTAAAAAGAAACAAGGAAAACAAAACAAAACAAAACCCTGGTGCTGTTTATTGTTTTACAAATGAGAGTCTCACCAATATTTTGGAGACTAAATGAGCTGCAATAAAGTTTGTGTCACTTCTAGAAGTGGACAGACTGTTTTCTTAAAAACAGATGTTTTAATGATAAAATGCTATTTCAATAGAACTCTTTTTTTTTTTTTCCTGATGAATTACTCAACTGGATTAAGTAATGATTGAAACAAAAGAAATCTGAAGGATTTTCTCTTTCTGGAAAGTGCTTTGTTCTGAAAACTTAAGCTTGAATTGTCTTTGATGAGGTTTTTCAAATTCCTTTTATTTTTTTTCTTCTATTTTGACATGTCAGTAGTGATGGCTGACATTCCATCTGCAAGTTTCTCTTCTTTCTCTAGACATAAATAGGAGACACAATAACTACTGTCCTACTGTCACAGGATCAACAGAATGCAAGGGATTAAAAGAGACCTCCATAGGTCATCAGGTTCAACCCCTCAGCCAGAGCAGGACCGTAGTATTTAGCTCAAGTTGCACAAGAATTCATCCAGACAGCTCTTGAGACTCTCCAGAGAAGGAGAGACACAACCTCTCTGAGCAGCCTGTTTCAGTGCTCTGTGACTCTTACAGGAAAGAAGTTCTTCCTCATGTTGAGGTGGAACCTCCTGTGGTATTTTTTATAGCCATTACACCTTGCTCTATCACAGGGCACAACTCAGAAGAGTTTGTCCCCTCCCTCTTGACCCCCAGCCTTCAGATACTTCACAGAATCATAGAATCTATAGGTTGGAAGAGAATCATAGGTTGGAGGAGAAGAAGAGAATCATAGGTCAGAAGAGACTTCCAAGATCATCCAGTCCAACCTAGCACCCAGCCCTATCCAGTCAACCAGACCATGGCACTAAGTGCCTCATCCAGGCTTTGCTTGAACACCTCCAGGGACGGTGCCTCCACCACCTCCCTGGGCAGCCCATTTCAATGCCAATCACTCTCTCTGTGAAGAACTTCCTCCTAACATCCAGCCTATACCTCCCCCAGCACAACTTGAGACTGTGCCCCCTTGTTCTATTGCTGCTTGCCTTGGGAGAAGAGACTAATCCCACCTGGCTACAACCTTCTTTCAGGTAGTTGTAGACAGCAATGAGGTCACCCCTGAGCCTCCTCTTCTCCAGGCTAAACACCTCCAGCTCCCTCAGCTTCTTATTACAGGGTTTGTGTTCCAGGCCTCTCACCAGCTTTGTAATTTATAAACATTGATTAGATCCCCTCTCAGTCTTGTCTTCAACAGACCAAAAAACCCCAGGTCCCTCAGCCTCTCCTCCCAGGGCAGTGCTTCAGGTCCTTCACTATCTTTGTAGCCCTCCATTGGCCTCTTTTAAGTAGATTCCCATCCCTCCTGAACTGGGGAGCCCAAAACTGAACACAGTATTCCAAGTGAGGTCTCACCAGGGCAGAGTAGAAGGGGAGGAGAACCTCCCTCCATCTCCTGGCACCCCAGGATGCCATTTGCCACAAGGGCACACTGCTGCCCCAGTGTGCTGGCACGTTGCTGTCAGTACCTTTTAGCTGTTACCCAGAATGGCTTAAAGGTAAAACAATGAAACGGTCATCTCATTTCACTGGCCTGTTCCTCTAACTCTGTATCCCCAATTGCAGTACAGAATATATAGTCTGGAGATTTTAATTTACCAGACCACAAACTAGTAGAGAGGAAATAAGCCATTTATTTTCCCTTAAATGGATTGCCATATTATTGCATATGGATTATATCAGTGACTTGTTTGCATATTATTTTCTAATACTTTTATTGCACGCCTTGAAACAGTGTAAAGAGAGGATTGAGTGCAAAATGTAATTGAAGTGGTAGAGGAAAATTTTCCATCTTCATCTTTGCAGATATTCCATTCACAAACATATGAAAAAAATACTGGTTTGGTTAGTATTATTTAACTCTAATTTAGAATTTAAATCAGTTTTGAAATTTCCCTGAGCTAAGTCTTCTTAAAGTCACAAATAGAATCAACAGAAGCAGGGCTGACCCAGGTTTTTGTTTTCCTCTTTGCTCTCAGTTTAACCAGGAGGCAGCATGGTCCAGGGCAGGGTGAGCACCATGTGCCTACAGCGGTTTTGTTACAGGGAGAGTAGGATGCAGTGGTGTGGTGAGTGGATCTTGCACACTACCCAAAGCATTGTTTGATGGCTCAGCATCACCTAATGCTGCTTGCAAAGACAATGCTAGGTGCCACTGCTGCTTACACTGGTTCCCAAGAACACCTTCTGCCATAGAATCATAGAATCCTAGAATCAACCAGGTTGGAAGAGACCTCCAAGATCATCCAGTCCAACCTAGCACCCAGCCCTAGCCAGTCAACTAGACCATGGCACTAAGTGCCTCATCCAGTCTTTTCTTGAAGACCCCCAGGGACGGTGCCTCCACCACCTCCCTGGGCAGCCCATTCCAATGCCAATCACTCTCTCTGTGAAGAACTTCCTCCTAACATCCAGCCTATACCTCCCCCAGCACAACTTGAGACTGTGTCCCCTTGTTCTATTGCTGGTTGCCTGGGAGAAGAGGCCACCCCCACCTGGCTACAATGCCCCTTCAGGTAGTTGTAGACAGTAATAAGATCACCCCTGAGCCTCCTCTTCTCCAGGCTAAACAACCCCAGCTCCCTCAGCCTCTCCTCATAGGATTTGTGCTCCAGTCCCCTCACCAGCTTTGTTGCCCTTCTCTGGACACGTTCCAGCACCTCAACATCTCTCTTGAATTGAGGGGCCCAGAACTGGACACAGCACTCAAGGAGTGGCCTGACCAGTGCTGAGTACAGAGGAAGAATAACCTCCCTTGTCCTGCTGGCTACACTGTTCCTGATGCAGGCCAGGATGCTATTGGCTCTCTTGGCCACCTGGGCCATCATCTTTGTTGTCTTAGAGGAATTCATAGAATCATAGGAACCACAAGGATCATCTGATTCCAACCCCCCTGCCATGGGCAGGGACACCTCACACTAGATCAGGCTGTCCAGAGCCTCATCCAGCCTGGCCTTAAACACCTCCAGGGACAGGGCTTCCACCATCTCACTTGGCAACCCATTCCCGGCTCTCAGCACCCTCATGGTGAAGATCTTCTTCTAACATACAGTCTGAATGTACCCATTTCTAGCTTCTACAAAAGTAGACAGACATGGAAGTGACACCTCTGCTGGTGGATTCAGTGATTTCAGTGACGGCAGAGAGCGTCTCAGTGCTCTGATACATCACTGACTGGCCCAGGCTAGGGACTGCTCCCAGGAGGCACTTTGCCTCTGACTGGTCTGATGGTAGACTGTGGCTGTTTTATTTATGGGCAGAGGTTATTGTCTGTGGCAATGGGAGCTGCAATGGAAGTGACAATTGTTATTCGTGAAATAAACATTTTTTTCCACTTTTAATCTGAGTTGCTTTCATGAAACAAACATTAAATAATGGTAAAGTTAATTCCATCTTAGGGAGAGGGCTTATGTGTTCATCTGCTTACTGGGACATCTTTTTCGGGGTTGAATTCACAGGATCACAGAATTAACCAGGTTGGAAAAGACCCTTGAGATCATCAAGTCCAACCTAACACCCTCTAATTAATGAAACCATGGCACTAAGTGCCACATCCAGCCTCTTCTTGAACACCTCCAGAGATGGTGACTCCACCACCTCCCTGCACAACCCATTCCAATGCCAATCACTCTTTTTGTGAAGAACTTCCTCCTAGCATCCAGCTTAAACCTTCCCTGCTACAGCTTGAGACTCTGTCCTCATGTCCTGTCCATGGGTGCCTGGGTGAAGAGGCCAAACTACCTGGCTACAACCTCCCTTCAGGTAGTTTTAGACAGCAGTAAGGTCTGTCCTGAGCCTCCTTCACTGTACTAGAAATTCTGGCATATTTTAAGAAAGAGATGTATAAACAAAGAACAGAATAACTGTGATCAGAAAAGTAAGTACAAGCCTGACATTGTGTATCTGCAGTCAAATCCTTATTAGCTTCATGTGTTTGATGTAATTGTATAATGTACAGCCACATGTGTAAGAGTGGGCTCCCTTCACTAATGGCTTCTTTGTGTGGGATCAGTCAGTGCTTCCATTACCAGTTTCATAGAATCATAAAGTCATAGAATCAACCAAGTTGGAAGAGACCTCCAAGATCATCCAGTCCAACCTAGCACCCAGCCCTAGCCAGTCAACTAGACCATGGCACTAAGTGCCTCATCCAGGCTTTTCTTGAACACCTCCAAGGATGGCGACTCCACCACCTCCCTGGGCAGCCCATTCCAATGCCAATCACTCTCTCTGCCAACAACTTCCTCCTAACATCCAGCCTAGACCACCCCCAGCACAACTTGAGACTGTGTCCCCTTGTTCTATTGCTGGTTGCCTGGGAGAAGAGGCCAACCCCCACCTAGTTACAGCCTCCCTTCAGGTAGTTGTAGACAGCAATGAGGTCACCTCTGAGCCTCCTCCAGGCTAAACACCCCCAGCTCCCTCAGTCTCTCCTCATAGGGTTTGTGTTCCAGGCCCCTCACCAGCTTCGTTGCCCTTCTCTGGACACCTTCTAACACCTCAACATCTCTCTTGAATTGAGGGGCCCAGAACTGGACACAGCACTCAAGGTGTGGCCTGACCAGTGTTGAGTACAGGGTAAGAATAACCTCCCTTGTCCTACTGGCCTCCAGGCCAGGATGCCATTGGCTCTCTTGGCCACCTGGGCACACTGCTGGCTCATCTTCAGCTACTGTCTACCAGTACCCCCAGGTCCTTTTCTTCCTGGCTGCTCTCCAGCCACTCAGTCCCCAGCCTGTAGTGCTGCTTGGGGTTGTTGTGGCCAAAGTGCAGAACCCTGCACTTGGCCTTGTTCAGTCTCATCCCATTGGCCTCTGCCCACACATCCTGTCAGGTTCCGTCTGCAGGGCTCTTCTACCCTCCAAGAGATCCACACCTGCTCCTAGCTTGGTGTCATCTGCAAACTTACTGATGCTGGACTCAATCTCCTCATCCAGATCATCAGTAAAGATATTGAACAAGACTGGGCCCAGCACTAGTGACTGGCTGCCAACTGGATGTGGCACCACCATTCACCACCACTCTCTGGGCCCAGCCTTCCAGCCAGTTCTTGACCCATATCAGAGTGAATCTGTCCAAGTCACGAGCTGCCATCTTGGCCAGGAGCTTCTTGTGGCAGATAGTGTCAAAGGCTTTGCTGCAGTCCAGGTAGACTACATCCACAGCCTTCCCCACATTCACCAGGTGGGTAACCTGATCATAAAAGGAGATCAGGTTGGTGAGGCAGGACCTGCCCTTCCTAAACCCATGCTATCTGGGCCTGATGCCTTGGCCATCCTGTAGGTGCTTTGCAGTGGCACTCAAGATGACCTGTTCCATGACCTTGCCTGACACTGAGGTCAGGCTCACAGCTCTGTAGTTTTCTGGCTCCTCCTTACGACCCTTCTTGTGAATGGGTATCACATTGGCAACTTCCAGTCTTTGGGAACCTCTCCAATGAGCCAGGACTGTTCATAAATGATGGAGAGTGGCTTGGCCAGCTCAGCTGCCAGCTCTCTCAGCACCCTATTGTTGACAAAGATAATAAACAAAACTGGGCCCAGTCCTAATTGCTGGCGAACACCACTGAAAACAGACCTTTAACCTGACTCTGTGCCACTGATGGTACATAGATATGATATGCCGGTATGTAGATATATAGCGCCTCCCCCAACTGCAAGCTTCTATCCAGCAGGCTGCAGAGGGGAGTAGTCTGTGTTGTGGTTTTGCACTGTGCATGATTCTACCATGATTAACAAACAAAAACATGCTGAATTTTGACAGAAGAGGTATTTCTCACCTGAATTGTAGGTAGAACAAACACACAGAGTTTTACTCTTGAAAACTATGTGTTAACAGTCAAAAACATGACCTTTGGTGTAAAGACATAAATGTTTAGACCAGCTTAAATTCTCATTTTTGGGGTGCCTAATAAATGATGTTCTGTAAGGTGTTGGAAAATACCTCAAACACACATTTACCTGGAAGTAACCTGCTAGTAAACCAGAGATAGGTATTGCAGTGGTTCTGATCAGCTGGCAGACTGCTTTGTGACTGTTTCAAAACCATGACGTCTCCTGCATCTCAGTGGCACAGATATAGCTTCTATCGGGTCACCCAGCCACTTTGTCATGCTTGTGAAGGGGAAATTCAGTTCAAAAAATGGGCATTTTTCACTTTCTGCAGTGTTGTATAGAACTCAGACTCTGATAACCAGAAGTGACTGTGAGTCCTCTGATACGTGTCAGTAAGCTACAGGGTCAGGAGTAATCACAGCCGAGCACTGTGAGGATTCCCACCCTGCAACAGATGCTCACAGAATCACAGAATTAAATGGGTTGGAAAAGACCTTTGAGATCATTGAGTCCAACCCATCACCTAACACCTTCTAATTAACTAAGCCATGGCACAAAGTGCCTCGTGAAGTCTCCTTTTAAACACCTTCAGTAATGAGGATTCCACCACCTCCCTGGGCAGCCCATTCCAATGCCAATCACTCTTTCTGTGAAGAACTTCCTCCTAATATCCAGCCTAAACCTGACCTGGTGCAGTGTGAGTCTGTGTCCCCTTGTTCATAGAATCATAGAATCAACCAGGTTGGAAGAGACTTCCAAGATCATGCAGTCCAACCTAGCACCCAGCCCTAGCCAGTCAACTAGACCATGGCAATAGGTGCCTCATCCAGCCTTTTCTTGAACACCTCCAGGGATGGTGACTCCACCACCTCCCTGGGCAGCCCATTCCAATGGCAGTTATTCTAGCAATGTTCTGTCAGTAGCTCCTCTTTGCCTTGCCTACTTTGCTGATCAAGAATAATTCTGTGGGTGGAAGAAGCCTGCTTCTTTGTTTTTGTTTTCCACTTTGCTCTCAGTTTAACCAGAAGGCAGCATGGTTCAGGGCAGGGTGTAGAGGAAAAATTAGAGAGGCAAAAGCCCACTTGGAGCTCAGGCTGGCCACGGCTGCCAAGGAAAATAAAAAGGGTTTCTTTAAATATATGAATGGCAAGAGAAGGGCCAAGGACAACCTCCAGTCCTTGTTAGATAGAGAGGGGAATAGAGTGACAAAGGATGAGGAAAAGGCAGAGGTGCTTAACACCTTCTTTGCCTCAATCTTCACTAGTGGGACAGGTTGTCTCCAGGACAGCTGGACTCCTGAAGTGGTGGATGGAGTCAGGGACCGGTACAGTCCCCCTCTAATCCATGAGGAAGCAGTAAGGGATCTGCTAAGTCACTTGGATCCTCACAAGTCCATGGGACCGGATGGGATCCACCCTAGGGTGCTGAGAGAGCTGGCAGCTGAGCTGGCCAAGCCACTCTCCATTATTTATCAGCAGTCCTGGCTCACTGGAGAGGTCCCTGAAGACTGGAAGCTGGCCAATGTGATTCCCATACACAAGAAGGGTCGTAAGGAGGAGCCAGAAAACTACAGACCTGTGAGCCTGACCTCAGTGCCAGGCAAGGTCATGGAACAGGTCATCTTGGGTGCCATCACAAAGCACCTACAGGATAGCCAAGGGATCAGGCCCAGCCAGCATGAGTTTAGGAAGGGCAGGTCCTGCCTCACCAACCTGATCTCCTTTTATGATCAGGTTACCTGCCTGGTGAATGTGGGGAAGGCTGTGGATGTAGTCTACTTGGACTTCAGCAAAGCCTTTGACACTGTCTGCCGCAAGAAGCTCCTAGCCAAGCTGGCAGCTCATGGTTTGGACAGATTCACTCTGTGCTGGATCAAGAACTGGCTGGATGGCAGAGCTCAGAGAGTGGTGGTGAATGGTGCCACGTCCAGTTGGCAGCCAGTCACAAGTGGTGTTCCCCAAGGATCAGTGCTGGGCCCAGTCCTGTTCAATATCTTTATTGATGATCTGGACGAGGGCATTGAGTCCAGCATCAGTAAGTTTGCAGATGACACTAAGCTAGGAGCAGGTGTTGATGTGTTGGAAGGTAGGAGAGCCCTGCAGAGGGACCTGGACAGGCTGGATGGGTGGGCAGAGGCCAATGGGATGAGATTTAACAAGGCCAAGTGCAGGGTGCTGCACTTCGGCCACAATAACCCCAAGCAGCGCTATAGGCTGGGGACTGAGTGGCTGGAGAGCAGCCAGGAGGAAAGGGACCTGGGGGTACTGATAGACAGTAAGCTGAAGATGAGCCAGCAGTGTGCCCAGGTGGCCAAGAGAGCCAATGGCATCCTGGCCTGCGTCAGGAACAGTGTGGCCAGTAGGACAAGGGAGGTTATTCTTGCCCTGTACTTAGCACTGGTCAGGCCACACCTTGAGTGCTGTGTCCAGTTCTGGGCCCCTCAATTCAAGAAAGATGTTGAGGTACTGGAACATGTCCAGAGAAGGGCAACGAAGCTGGTGAGGGGCCTGGAACACAAATCCTATGAGGAGAGGTTGAGGGAACTGGGCCTGTTTAGCCTGGAGAAGAGGAGGCTCAGGGGTGATCTTATTACTGTCTACAACTACCTGAAGGGACATTGTAGCCAGGTGGAGGTTGGTCTCTTCTGCCAGGCAACCAGCAATAGAACAAGGGGACACAGTCTCAAGTTGTGCCAGGGTAGGTATAGGCTGGATGTTAGGAAGAAGTTTTTCACAGAGAGAGTGATTTCCCATTGGAATGGGCTGCCCAGGGAGGTGGTGGAGGCACCGTCCCTGGGGGTCTTCAAGAAAAGACTGGATGAGGCACTCGGTGACATGGTCTAGTTGACTGGCTAGGGCTGGGTGGTGGGTTGGACTGGCTGATCTTGGAGGTCTCTTCCAACCTGGTTGATTCTATGATTCTATGATTCTAGGGTGAGCACCATGTGCCTACTCTGTAGCAGTTTTGTTACAGGGAGAGTAGGATGCAGTGGTGTGGTGAGTGGATCTTGCACGCTACCCAAAGCATTGTTTGATGGCTGAGCATCACCTAATGCTGCTTGCAAAGGCAATGCTAGGTGCCACTATGCTGTTCCCAAGAGCACCTTCTGCCACAATCTTTGTTTTAGGGGAAATCATAGAATCATAGAATCAGTCGGGGTTGGAGGGGACCACAAGGATCATCTGGTTCCAACCCCCAGTATCATGGGCAGGGACACCTCACACTAGATCAGGCTGTCCAGAGCATCATCCAGCCTGGCCTTAAACACCTCCAAGGACAGGGCTTCCACCATCTCCCTTGGCAACCCATTCCAGGCTCTCACCACCCTCGTGCTGAAGAACTTCTTTCTAACATCCAGTCTGAATTTCCCCACCTCCAGCTTTGCTCCACTCCCCCTACTCCTATCACTACCTGACATCCTTAAAAGTCCCTCCCCAGCTTTCTTGTAGGCCCCCTTAAGATACTGAAAGGCCACAATAAGATCACTTTGCAGCCGTCACCTCTCCATCCTGAAGAGACCAAATTCCCTCGATCTCTCCTCATCAGATAGGTACTCCAGCCATCTGAGCATCCTCATGACCCTTCTCTGTACACCTTCCAGCATGTTCATATCCCACTTGTAAAAGGGGCTCCAGAACTGGATGGAATACTCCAGATGGGGTCTCACCAGTGCAGAGTAGAGAGGGAGGATCACTTCCTTCAACCTGCTTGCCGCACTCCTCTTGATGCAGCCTAGGATCTGATTTGCTTTCTGGGCTCAATTCTCCTTAACTTCTAAGGAGAGCTTAACAAGGAGTATGGAAATGTAGACCTCCTGGATCCTTACTCTCATTTTCTCTAGCTTTAGTTTGTGTTTATTCCTCTAGTGACAATTTATAGGCTAGTGTAACTGAAGTGATTATTTGGCTGTCTATGTCCTTTGATCATCTGCAGACTGGAGATATCAATGTTTAGTGGGGCTGTGGCTCCTAATTTAGTAGATACTGCCTCTCTGTTTGCAGATAGTCTGGAAATAGATTGCATTTGTTTTTTTTTTTTTTTTTTTTTTCAGATTTATTTGTTCTTCCAAATTATTCACCAAATGCTTCCTGTAAATAATTTTATTATCCTGTGGTGCATTCAGAATATGAATTTGAGGCCTGCCTTAGATGATTTTGTCATTGCTGGTTAAAATTTGTTACAGCAACTGTCTTCTAAATGAATCCTCCCCACAAAATAATAGAAAGCTGTCATAAATATGTTAAGGATGAGTGTTTTGGGAGTATTCTTTTTCCTGTATGCCTGATGCAATTCTAATATAAAGGGTGTTGGAAATATGTTTTCTGAAAGTGAAATGCTGCTGAAGTAGACAGCAGTATCCCAGCCCTGGCTGCTCCTCCGCACCTCTCCTTTCAGTAGGAGTTGGTATGTGGTGGTGTATGGTCCAGGTACTGCCTAGTGCAGGGCAGAAGGTCAGCACAGGTGGTGGAACTCTTCTGTGTTCAGAGCCCCTGAGCCAAGCAGAGATCATAGAATCATAGAATCATAGAATCATAGAATGGTCTGGGTTGGAAGGAACCTCCAAAGGTCATCTAATCCCACCCCCTCTGCAGTCAGTAGCAGCATCCTTAGCTAGTTCAGGTTGCCCAGAGCTCTGTCAAACCACATTTTGAATATCTCCAGGGCTAGGACTCCAACCATCTCCCTGGTCAACACGTTTCAGTGTTCCACTACACTCATGGCGAAGAACCAGTTCCTAACATCCAATCTAAATCTATTCCGCAGTCGGGAATCTTGATGGTGGCTTGTGTTTGTGGAGTAGGACCATGTTAGGGCAGATTGTAATTGTTGTCCATGCTTCCATTAATTAAGGTTAGATCACTGCAAGCAGTCAGGACGATTGATGGAGGTAGAACCCAAAGCCCAAAGTCTGTTTTCTCTGCTTGCCATGGAAGTACAGCCATGTCCTCTTATATCTACATGAACTTCTTGGGGATGTTGCAATAGTGCAGGAGTGTTCAGAATTTCTTTCGACTTCAACTGGTAGGAAAGGTCCTTGAGAGGTATAGAAAATGCAAAATTAGTTTGTTTTTTTTTTAATGAAAATATATTGAACTTTTTATACTCTGCTGTGTTGTTTTAACAATAAAAGGAAACAAGAAGTTCTTGACAGAGAAAGTGATTCCCCATTGGAAAGGGCTGCCCAGGGAGGTGGTGGAGGCACCATCCTTGGAGGTGTTCAAGAAAAGCCTGGATGAGGCACTTGGTGCCATGGTCTAGTTGACTGTCTAGGGCTGTGTGCCAGGTTGGACTGGATGATCTTGGAGGTCTCTTCCAACCTGGTTGATTCTATGATTCTGTGACAGAAAAAAAAAAAAAAAAAAGTTGTTGAAAGGGGAAGAAAAGGTAAAAGTTGTTGTTGAGAAGCCCAGTGCATAGAGTTCTTGTGCAGCCTTGCCCAGGAAACAGTCTGCTGGGAATGTTTTCAAGTGCCTGCTTCATGATATGGACTAAAATTAGGGTCTTTAAAACCTCATTTATGTCTTTATCCTTTCATGATTGCACCCAGCACTGTCTAGGATTTCTTTTAGTATTGAAGAGAACTAGATAGATAAAAGAGCCAGGAAAACAATCAGTCATTGCTGTTAACCAGGAGCTGTGGACCCCGACTGGATACACTTTTGTGCTCCAATTAAACATAAAGCAAAATGTTTTCCTGGGAATCATACAGTCAGTCAGGGTTGGAAGGGACCACAAGAATCATCTAGTTCCAACCCCCCTGCCATGCCCAGGGACACCCTACCCTGGATCAGGCTGCCCACAGCCTCATCCAGCCAACCCATTCCAGGCTCTCACCACTCTCATGGTGAAGAACTTCCTCCTCACATCCAGCCTGAACCTACCCATCTCCAGCTTTGCTCCATTCCCCCTAGTCCTGTCACTCCCTGACAGCCTAAAAAGTCCCTCTCCAGCCTTTTTTTGTAGGCCTCCTTCAGATACTGAAAGGCCACAATAAGATCATAGAATCATATGATCACCTTGGAGCCTCCTCTTCTCCAGACTGAGCAGCCCCAACCTCCTCAGTCTCTCCTCACAGCAGAGGTGCTCCAGCCCTCTGATTGTCCTCGTGGCCCTTTCCTGGACACACTCCAGCATGTCCACATCCTTCTTATAATGGGGGTCTCCAGAACTGGATGTAGTTCTGGAAAATGACCCTGGGAAATACAATGTCAGACTGAAAAGGACCACAATATCAGTTCTGTCCATGTTTTAGTGCCTTGAGTTCTGATGCTGATGGATACTGTGCATTTTGTTAGCTGTTTTATATTTAGCTTCAAATGAAAACATGCTGGTGGAAAAGACAGGTGTAAATCTGAATTAGGCTTGCCTCACATCTGAAAATGACTCTTAGAGTGGTTGATATTTACTTAGTATTTTGTTAGAGCTAGTGAAAAAATGAATGGGAAAAAAAAGCATTTCTTTGTCCTTTAGTTACAACTTTCTTAGGTAAGAGCATGCAAAAAAATATAGTAAAGCTGTCACCTTGGAAAAAAACAAAGTTGTGATTAAAACATCTGAAACAGTTTTCTATTACAGTTTTTTGTTAGGAAGGTTTGGTTTCAAGAGCACAGATGATGAGAAGCTGTGTGAAAAATCTTGCTTGGGTTCTGTAGCAGACAGACACCTCCACCAGTCCTTTCTTAGGCAGCATATAGAGTTGCTAACCTGTTACTAGACATGAAGCTCAGAGTTTTCCTCCAGCCTTATTTTTTTTTTGCAGTAGTTGAATTTGGCTTTGTAGTGACAAACCAAATTGTACAATGGGAAGAGGAGATGGAGAGGTACTGTATATAAAAATGCCTTTCTCCCACTACAGCTGCTGAGAGACAAGGCTGATTGTGGCAGCAGTGGAACCGGGATGGCAAGAGGTCCCATTGCTGTAACCTACTTCTGGAGAGGGGCAGGCAGGAACTGATACTCTGCTCATCAGTTTAGAATTCCTTCTCACTTCAGTCACTGACCTCCCCATCCATAGTTGTGAAGGAATTCGCCAATCAGGATCAGGAGACCTGTTGATGGTCCTTGAAGGGGAGGCATATTTTGACTTTGGTTTGATTTTACTCACACTATGGTGTTGCTGTTGGATGGGAAGCCTGGGATGGGGGGCGTGACGGGGGGCAGGATAGCATTCTGGCCTGGATCAGGAACAGTGTGGCCAGTAGGACAAAGAAGGTTACTCTGCCCCTGTACTAAGCACTGGTCAGGCCACACCTTGAGTCCTGTGTCCAGTTCTGGGCTCCTTAATTCTAGAGAGATGTTGAGGTGCTGGAAGGTGTCCAGAGAAGAGCGACAAAGCTGATGAGAGGCCTGGACCACAGCCCTGTGAGGAGAGGCTGGGGGAGCTGGGGTTATTTAGCCTGGAGAAGAGGAGGCTCAGGGGTGACCTCTGTGCTGTCTACAACTACCTGAAGGGAGGCTGTAGCCAGGTGGGGGTGGCCTCTTCTGCCATGCAACAGCAACAGAAGAAGGGGACACAGTGTGAAGTTGTAGCCGGGGAGGTCTAGGCTTGATGTTAGGAGGAAGTTGTTGTCAGAGAGAGTGATTGGCATTGGAATGGGCTGCCCAGGGAGATGGTGGAGTCGTTATCCCTGGAGGTGTTGAAGCCAAGCCTGGATGAAGCACTTAGTGCCATGGTCTGGTTGATTGGCCAAGGCTGGGTGTCAGGTTGACTGGCTGATCTTGGAGGTCTCTTCCAACCTGATTGATTCCGTGATTCTATGATTCTATGATCAGCTTGCCACTGAGAAAGGGATGATGACTTCTCTTTCTTTTCTCCACCACGGCCTTGGAAGGCAGAGGTAGAGAGGAAAAAAGTGCACCTAAGTAAAATCTGAGTAGGCAGCTATGTTTGACAATTTGGAACAGGGACAGTACAGGTCTGTTCTTCAAAACCATACCTACCAGGTGGCTAAAGGAGAAGGTTTACGTCTTGTGGCTTCTTACATGTCACTTTGTTTTTAGCAGATAGGCTGGGGCCTCCTCTTGACATTCTGCTGGACTCAGTGAACTGCACAGCGTTCAGTGTGCAATGGAGGATGCCGAAGCAGCACGCCAGCACCATCACAGGATACACGGTGAGTGATCCTCTGTGCTGATAGAGTGGCCTCACTCTGCTTGTGCAGCACAGTGCAGCCTGCAGGAGGGATCTCTCTCCTAACAAGTAGTACTATTGGACCTAGAGGGGTCTGAACAGATTGAGCTCTAAGCAACAAGCAAGTCATGTTCTGGGAGCAAGCCATGTGGGATGGATGCAAAGGGCATATGGTGGATGTTGATAGCTTTTGTAGTGGTTTTCATGCAAGCGTCTTGGTGACTCGGTACTGGATAGCAAAGCAGAGCAAAGCACTTCAACATTGTACTGTAGAAGTGAAAGAAGATGCCTGGGGAGTTCAGGGCCATTCTGATCCTTTGAACTGTACTTCCAGCCTGGGTGTCCAGCCATGGTCTTAAATATCAAAAGGAACTTTGTTTTACTCCCCACTACCTCGGTGGTGAATTCCCGTTAAAGAAGATGAGTGACTTTCCTGTTGTACCCAGCAATATTACAGAACAGGCTCTGATGCACTACAAGCCTCCACCATATTTCTGCCTATTGGACAGAACAGGATGACTGTGCTTCCCTGCAGTAGGTTGTCTTTGAAATGGCACTAATGCAGCCCAGCTGCAGAGTTAGTTTTTTGTTGTTAGGAAAGTGCCTGTAGCCTGTAACGCTCTGGCCAAAATCTGCCTCAGACAGGCTCTGTGTGTAGCTCTGTCCATTCTTCCATATTAAAAAAGAGCCACACTGAGTAAGTGGCTTTTCTGCAAGCCATGCTATTTTTCAAATAGATGGGACACCTTCTAGTAAAAATTCATAAATAATTTTCACTCTCTATACAGTAGAGCATGTATCTAAGCCTCAGTTTGTTTTTGAACCTTGAGCTCATGTGTGGCATGATAATAGAAACAATGACAAACAGTGTGATGGTTTGGGTGTTACCCACCCCCCACACTTAAGAAAATCACCCAGACTAGACTCAGCTGCTGCAAATTGAAGAATGAAGCTTACATTTACAGCTTAGCACAATAAACAAGCAGATATTTACAGTATATACAGTTACATACAGAAATATACAAGTTAAAGAGTAATACAGAAACACAACAGCCCTCCCAGAAACCGGAGTCCCCAGGAGGGGTTCCCATGCACCCTTCCACCTTCTTCCCACACCTCTACCTTACTCCAGACTTTGCTTTACATTCAAGGTGAGTTTGGAGTATCGGCCAGGAGGGTTAGGAAGGAGATGGATTAGCTAGGCAGCAAGTTAGGGAGAGAAATGCGTGCAGCCCAAAGGCCAGAGAGCAACCTCTGTTATCTATGTTTGTGTTCTTGTTTCAGCAAGCCTATGAGTGAAGCAGACATCACCACCATTTCCTTTTCACAGCCTATAGTCTAATTCTTCTCACCAAAAGATCCCAGCTAGGCTCAAACTAGCACAAACAGCATTGATGTTACTGTAAGCAAACCACCTTATTTTCTTGTGAAGTTTTCCACCCGTGTGTGTCTCAGGGGTTATGTCTTAGGAAAGTAAATTCACCCTGACTCATTAGTCTCTTGTACACAGCAACAGACAGGGAGACACATCTATGGTACAGCAATCTTTATTATAACATCATAATTTAATGCCACTATCTTTTCTTACAGGAACTGAAGCTGGGGATAGAGTGGCTGCAGAGCAGCCAGGAAGAAAGGGAGTTGGGGGTACTGGTAGATAGTAGCTGAAGATGAGGCAGCAGTGTGCCCAGGTGGCCAAGAGAGCCAATGGCATCCTGGCCTGCATCAGGAACAGTGTGGCCAGTAGGACAAGGGAGGTTATTCTTCCCCTGTATTGGTCAGGCCACATCTTGATTACTGTGTCCAGTTCTGGGCCCCTCAATTCAAAAGAGGTGTTGAGATTTTTGAACATGTCCAGAGAATGTCAATGAAGCTGGTGAGGGGCCTGGAGCACAGCCCTGTGAGGAGAGGCTGAGGGAGCTGGGGTTGTTTAGCCTGGAGAAGAGGAGGCTCAGGGGTGACCTCATTGCTGTCTACAACTACCTGAAGGGAGGCTGCAGCCATGTGGAGGTTGGTCTCTTCTCCCAGGCAAGCAGCAACAGAAGAAGGGGACACAGTGTGAAGTTGTGGCAGGGGAGGTCTAGGCTGGATGTTAGGAGGAAGTTGTTGCCAGAGAGAGTGATTGACATTGGAATGGGCTGCCCAGGGAGGTGGTGGAGTCATTATCCCTGGAGTTGTTGAAGCCAAGCCTGTATGAGGCACTTAGTGCCATGGTCTAGTTGACTAGACCATACACAGGGCTGGGTGCTAGGTTGGAGTGGATGATTCTATGATTCCATGAAACGTCTGACTTGTGCAGAGCAGGCCTGCAAATCTTTAGCTATCCAGGCTGACTGTGGCCAAATGATACACAATTAAATTTGTCATTTTAAGTCTGCTCTAAAAGCTAGGCTGTGTTTCATGTCAGTTCAGCATATACAATGTAAAATGGTGCTCTCTGGTCATACTGACAACTTCTACTGAGTAGGAAAGGAATATTAAAAGGTATTGGCTCCTCATGCATTTGAAACACTGTCATCATTGGCTCAAATGCTGCCCACAGTTTGATAGCAATGCACTTTTAAAAAGACATTCTGTAGCATTAAGTTATTGCTTTAACTGACTTGGCTCTATCTTCTTCCTAAGGTATTTTACTCAGAAGTTGAAGATGATAAGGCAGTTAAACAACTCTCACATGATGTTCCCTTGAGTTTGGATATGCTTAGCATGGTGAGTGTTTCTTCTGCCAGCAGTCAGAGCACTGGAATGGAGTTTTCAAGTGGAAAACTGAAGGTGTCTACTTGTTTCTGGTTTGTGAATTATGCTGAGGATTCAAGGTCCAGATGTATCAGGCAAAAAGAAATCATGCTGATTTCTGTAATCCAGACAGTGTAAGACGCTTTTGCTCCTCATTCTCTGCCTAATTTATCACACTACTGGGACATGCCTGTGTCCTATTGTTGATGACTTTTACTGAAGTAGAATTTTGAATTTTGAATATGCATTTTTTCTATGCCCTTCCACACATAGAAGGGGAAATGCATGACACACTGTTAGAGCTGCGATATCAGTAAGTACTACAGTGTCTAAACCAGGTGAGTGTGTGAGTTAAAGGAGATGGACTTCTCAGTGTATTTTTGTTTCTGTGTTAGAATTTATCCTCCTGAAACACGGAATTTAAACTTGAATCGTGCTGCGTTAGTTGCAGCTGTGTGTGTCCATCTCCTGGAAGATACCCTTAGTTTCTTTTTTTTCCTGTGCTGTTCTTGAAAGCACTACTTTTCTCCTTGCCTTTCAGTTCTGTTTTTTCAGTTTACTTCTCTTATTTCACTCTTTACTTTTTCCTTCTCCCCCTTTTCAGTCCAATTTCTCCTTCCTTTTTCATTTGTGAATGAATGTTGCCCTTCCTCTGTGGCTGTGGAGCTGAGCAATTAGTGCAAAGGTGAAAGCACCTCCTATGTACTTCAGGATGGTTTTAATACTATCTGTTTAAAGGGTATTCTCAAAACCTGCCAGTGCTTCCTCAGTGCAGAGAAGCCGCTGTTTTGAGTTCATCAAGGCAGGAGCCTTGGGCAGAGAATGAAGGAGTGTTGCAGGTTGGGTGCTGCGAGGGAGCATTTCAATAGCGCACTCTGCAAAGGGCAGTCTCTTCATGAGATAGCAACACTGCCAGCACAGAAATCAAAGGCATACCTGTGCACACAGAGCTGCACTGCAGGCTTTCCAATATTTATTTGGTGTTCCTTCTTCCCACTGAATTTACCCTCTTTACACTTCTGCACATCTACATTCTCCTTTACTCCCTCACCCCTCTTGCTTCATCCAACTCACCTAATGTTCAGTGAGATGTATTCACTGATGTTTCTTGATCCCTGCTGAGCACTGCTCAGAAGCCTTCCTTGTGAGAAGCGTGAGTGAGGGTGATCCTCAGATTTCCTGCCGTTTTCCCTCACTCTGGTTGTCAGTTCTGTCTCCTGGGATCACAGCAAATGAAAGAATAACGTTGCCATGATATGTTGTTTCTTTATTTATGCATTGTTTTCTCCCCTCTGATCTTTATCCCTGTATTCCTCACTTGCTTGTTTTTCCCTCAGAATGCATTCTTGCTAGGAGTGCCAGCAAAGATCAAACAGCAGATTGTTTTTTATCTTAATCCTGACAGCAGTAATTCTTACTCAGCTGGAGAATGGAGTCTGTATCCCATGCAGATAAATAACAGCCACATAGACTGCTACACGCTGCAGCATTGTCCTTGTTGTTTCCCTGACCCATTATTTATGTGGTTTTGACATAAAATTTCAGTATGTTACTTCATTAAGAGGGTCTATCTTTTTTTTCTTTCTTTTGCCCCAGGGTCAACTTGAAGGACAAGCAATTTTTGTAAGTATTATAACACATGAAAGTTGGTCACAGCTGTGATGTAAGATGAAAAGGAACGCTCTGGTCTCTCCGCAAATTCACACAAGAAAGTTGATCTCAGATGTTGATTCTATGCAGCACTTTTACAGGATGTTTTGTAGTTGAAATGTGACAAGTAGTAGCTAAAGCTGGAGAAAGTGGACACCTGTAGGTACAGCAGCTGTCTTTTTAGCAGTAACTAAATTTTTCCCTCAGTCATCAAAAGTATTGATGGAGGTTCTTGTTTTGCTGGAGTAAATTCGTGTAAGAAATGGGCTATATTTAGGTAGTGAAGACTAACAGGGGGCGTGGGCAGTCAGCTAGTCAGACACACAGTGACAGGGAAAAACACAGTCTGGCAGTGGAAGAGGAGACAGAGAGGGAAAAACTCATTGAGAGTCCAGCGAGAGTTGAGGAGGAGGAGTACGGAAAGCAGCCAGCCATGCAGTGCCTAGAAGGAAGGAGTGGGAGAAGAACAACTAGTATAAAACAAGTTTGAAAGAAATGCCAGCACTCTTAGTGGCTTTGCAGCTGCTGAGTTATTCAGATTAATTATTTCCAGTCCTGCACTTAGTCCAGTCTGCTTCCTATGAGCAGCGAATGGATTTGGTTTGTTGTGAGTGGGGAAGGAAGCATGAGGTGCTCGTGTTTAGGAAGTATAGAGGCTGTTATTTCAGTGTTTAAATGAAATCCCTAACATCAGCCACACTGTTTGTTTGGCTTTTCTCACCTCTGAGAAATATAGATTATTTTTTTTTTTCTAAGGATGGAGAAACCCCACAAAATTGGTGGATCTTACACAATTGTCATGGTCTGGATTAAGAGAAGTTTGACTCTGTAGGAGGCTGATGTCCAGATGAGACCTCAGGATGTGCTTGAACCAGGACTGACTGGTTCAGTCCCAGCTGAGCTGAGTCTGGATTTCAGAGATGAAGATTTCACAGTTGAGGTTCCATACTGGGACTTTTTTTTTCCCCCTGCTTGATAAAAATAAAACTTCTGAGAGGTGCTTGGAGAGAAATATGGCTGACTGGGATTAATCAGCTCTCAGTTGCCATTAATCCCCAGGAAGTGGTGTTCTCACTGAGATGCTTTCTGTTATATTCATACCAAACTGAACAAAAATCTGCAACAGTTTTGTGGTTAAGTCTGCATAGTTTGTGTTTCTGTCACTGAGTTTCCTCTCTTAATGCCTGTCTATGACACTGTGGCTTTCTAGAGACTTCTCTGCACCATGCAGCATTGTCATAGCACAACTTGAGCTGTGCGCAACGTGCATCTGTGCCTTAGCAAAGTGGATAACGTGTTATAGCTGTGTTAGGTCATCTTATGATAGAGCACACATAAGTGAGAGCATCCAGGAGAACTGAAGATGCAGCACTACTTAAGACTGTTGTTCTACTGCTGAATTGAAGTACTAAAAAAAGAAAGAAAAAATTTAAAAGCCAGAAAAATCAGAAGGCTTTAAAGATGGAGGGTTTAGGTCAGTCACAGAGCCATGGAGAGCTGTAAGTGGTCTCTATCAAATCACCAAACACACCACTGCAAAATGTGGAGAGACCAGCTGAGACCAGTAATGCAAGGAAGGAGTTGTCAGGGGATTATAGAATCAACTAGGTTGGAAGACACAGTATCACAGTATCACAGTATCACAGAATCATAGAATCAACCAGGTTGGAAGAGACCTCCAAGATCATCCAGGCCAACCTAGGACCCAGCCCTATCCAATCAACTAGACCATGGCACTAAGTGCCTCATCCAGGCTTTGCTTGAACACCTCCAAAGACAGTGCCTCCACCACCTCCCTGGGCAGCCCATTCCAATGCCAATCACTCTCTCTGTCAACAACTTTCTCCTAACATCCAGCCTAGACCTCCCCCTGGCATCACTTGAGACTGTGTCCCCTTGTTCTGTTGCTCAGATGTTGTTAATCCCAGTTAAATTTCTGCAGATGGGCTGTAATCCAGGTCTGATTATTTTGGGGGTGATCAAAACAAAACAGGAAACAAGTTTTCTTTGGAAAATAATGTGCAATCCTGGTTTCTGTGGGGTACCTTACTGTGCAGACTCAGAGTTTTCAATACATGTGGAGGGAAGGTAAGCTGCATAGCTAGGCAGGGAAAAATCCATGGTTCAGCCCATTCAAGAATGTGAGATTGCAATGAATGTAACAATTGTTATTTCACAGAGTTGTAGTAAGAGCTTTGAAGTGTGGCCAGCAGGTCAAGGAAGGTGATTCTCCCCCTCTAATCTGCTCTGCTGAGGGCCCACCTGGAGTACTGCATCCAGTCTGGAGCCCCTATTACAAGAATGATGTGGAGATGCTGGAGCCTGTCCAGAAAAGGGCCACGAGGATGATCAGAGGACTGGAGCAGCTCTGCTATGAGGACAGACTGAAAGAGTTGGGGCTGTTCAGTGTGGAGAAGAGAAGGCTCCCAGGTGACCTTCTTGTGGCCTTCCAGTATCATAGAATCACAGAATCAACCAGGTTGGAAGAGACCTCCAAGATCATCCAGTCCAACCTAGCACCCAGCCCTATCCAGTCAACTAGACCATGGCACTAAGTGCCTCATCCAGGCTTTTCTTGAACACCTCCAGGGATGGTGCCTCCACCACCTCCCTGGGCAGCCCATTCCAGTGGTGGGGAAGTGATGGAGTCTCTGTCCCTAGAGGTGTTCAAGAAGAGACTGAGTCACTTAGTGCCATGGTCTAGTATCTGAAAGGGGCCTACAAAAAAGCTGGGGAGGGACGTTTTAGGCTATCAGGGAGTGACAGGACTAGGGGGAGTGGAGCAAAGCTAGAGATGGGGAGATTCAGACTGGGTGTGAGGAGGAAGTTGTTCAGCATGGGAGTAGTGAGAGCCTGGAATGGGTTGCCCAGGGAGGTGGTTGAGGCCCCATCCCTGGAGGTGTTTAAGGCCAGGCTGGATGAGGCTGTGGGCAGCCTGATCTAAGGTAGGGTGTCCGTGGGCATGTCAAGGGGCTTGGAACTAGTTCATCCTTGTAGTCCCTTTCAACCCTGACTGATTCTGTGATTCGGTAAGACAAGAAAGTCAGATCGATGCCTAGTAAAGCTTCGTTGGCAATGGAATGTCCAGTTTAATGTATCATGCATCAAAATATACAGGCACTTTTAAATGGAAAGGAAATGGGATACCCAACCTGAAAGATTCCCACCTGGAGAGGACATTCTCTAGCAAGCCTGGGTTTATCCTCTTCCCCCTGCGAGCCTAGTTTGAAACCCATTCAGTGAGCCCTGCTAGCCCCTGTGCAATATTCCCTGCCCTGGCAAGGCTGCATCAGGAGTACTATGTCCAGTTCTGTGTTCCCCAGTTCAAGAGGGACATAGAACTGCTTTAGAGTCCAGCACAGAGCCACAAAGATGATTAAAGGAATGGAACATCTCTCTTAGGAGAGCCTGAGGGTGCTGTGGCTGTGCTGCTTGGAGAAGAGGAGACTGAGAGGTGACGTCCTTTTGTGTTTAGAAATATGTGAAGGGTGAGAGCCAGGACGATGGATCCAGGCTCAGCTGGTTGATGCCCATGAGAGGGCAAGGGGCAGTGGGTGGAAGCTGAGGCATAGGAAGTTTCATGTAAACACTAGGAGGAATTTTTTTCAGTCTGAGGGTGACAGAACACTGGAACAGGCTGTCCAGGGGGATTGTGAAGTCTCCTCTGGAGACATTCAATACCTGCTTGGATGCAGTGTTGTGTGATCTGATACAGGTGATCCTGCTCTGACAGGGAGGTTGGACTGGATCAGCTTTCAAGGTCCCTTCCAGCCCCTGACATTCTGTGGTTCTGTGGTTCTTTTCCCCCATTGAGAAAGGTGTACTCTACATCCCACTCTCTAGAGGCCAAGTTCATGAACAGCACGAAAACAGTAAGGCTTTTTTCCCTCGTAAGAATGAATGTAATAAAGAGTAATACTGGCAGAAACAAATACATGCATTTAAATACAGACGGATAGTATGTATGGCTTGAAGGATGGAGCAGCAGGAGGAAGGCCATTAGTGTTGAGGTTGGGAGGAGGTACTGGGTTTTCAGTGTCTCACTTTTCACAGAATTGCAGAATTAACCAAGTTGGAAAAGACCTTTGAGACCATCGAGTCCAACCTGTCACCAAACCCTTCCATTAACTAAACCATGGCACTGAGTGCCTCATCCACTCTCCTTTTTAACATTTCCAAGGACAGTGACTCCACCAGCTCCCCAGGCAGCCCATTCCAATGCAAATCACTCTTTCTGTGAAGAACTTCTTCCTAACATCCAGCCTAAACCTGCCCTGGTGCAGCTTGAGGCTGTGTCCCCTTGTTCTGTTGCTGGTTGTATGGCAGAAGAGACCAACCCCACCTGGCTACAGCCTCCCTTCAGGTAGTTGTAGAGAGCAATGAGCTCTGCCCTGAGCCTCCTCTGCTGCAGGCTGCACACCCCCAGCTCCCTCAGCCTCTCCTCATAGAGCTGTACTCCAGTCCCCTCACCAGTCTTGGTGCCCTTCTCTGGACACATTCAAATAACTTAACATCTTTCTTAAACTGAGAGACCCAGAACTGGACATAGCACTCAAGGTGTACTCAGTTCACATTTTGAAGGATCTCAAGTCAGTTTGGCTACAAGACTGAAAGTGTGAGCATTCCTGCTGCCTCATTCTGGTGGTTATTTTTCCAGCACTGTTACCATCTCTTTTAGACAAATCCAAATCACACAAGCAAATCAGGAGTGAATGATGGAAAAACAGGATAATGTTCAGGTGGCCATGTTATAGGAAATCAGTGATGGAGCTCCAAAACCACAGCTAGAGAAATGACAGATGGCAGGGTGTTGTTGAACAGTGTTGTAGTAATAACATAAATTCCCCAAAGAATAGAGAGGGAATCTTTGCCCAAAAGACTGTCATAACAAAATTTGGCAGTTAATAAAATCTTGGGATTGTTTCCTACTTGCAACTGGAAATGTAGATTTAAGGTCTATTTCAGCTTGAAGAGAAAGGATATCTCTACATTTTCTCATGCACTGTGAATGATATTTTTGATATCAGAGAATGAAAAACAGAAGATAAATCACTGCAAATCATTTTTTCATGAGTACTCTTTTTTTTTCCCACACCAAAACAATCTGTGGTGTAAAACCTGCTTACTTATAACTGCAGTCACAATTCTTAAATCTAGGATTTACATCTCTCTACACAGAGACTCCAGATAAAGAATGCTGAATTTTTATACAGATGTACACATAGAATCATAATATTATTAAGGTTGGAAAAGACTTTTAAGATCATTGAGTCCTACTGTAACCCAGCGACCACAGCCATTAAACTATATCTTGAAGTGCCACATCTACACATACAGGCTGGGGACAGAGTGGCTGGAGAGCAGCCAGGAAGAAAGGGACCTGGGGGTATTGGTAGATAGTAGGTGAAGATGAGCCAGCAGTGTGCCCAGGTGGCCAAGAGAGCCAATGGCATCCTAGTCTGTATCAGGAACATTGTGGCCAGTAGGATAAGGGAGGTTATTCTTCCCCTGTACTCAACACTGGTCAGGCCACACCTTGAGTCTCGTGTCCAGTTCTGGGCTCCTCAATTCAAGAGAGATGTTGAGGTGCTGGAAGGTGTCCAGAGAAGGGCAACAAAGCTGATGAGAGGCCTGGAACACAAACCCTATGAGGAGAGGCTGAAGGAGCTGGAGTTCTTTAGCCTGGAGAAGAAGAGGCTCAGGGATGAACTCATTCCCTGTCTGTAGCCAGGTGGGGTTGATCTCTTCTACCAAACACGCAGCAACAGAAGAAGGGGACACAGTCTCAAGTTGTGCCAGGGGAGGTCTAGGCTGGATGTTAGGAGGAAGTTGTTGCCAGAGAGAGTGATTGGCATTGAAATGGGCTGCCCAGGGAGGTGGTGAAGTCACCATCCCTGTAGGTGTTCAGGCAAAGCCTGGATGAGGCACTTAGTGCTGTGGTCTAGATGACTGGATAGGGCTGGGTGATAGGCTGAAGTGGATGATCTTGGAGGTCTCTTCCAACCTGGTTGATTCTATGATTTCTTGAACACCTCCACTCCAGGGTGTTCCACTGAAGAACAGATCTAAGTATCTGAAGCTGGTCCATGCTATATGCACTAAAAAGTGGGGAAAAAAAATGGTGACACTTTCTAGATTATGGGAGATTCGTGCAGGCTTCTCTGAACAGTATTCAGCAGTGCAAGCCCTTCATGTAGATGTCAGCAGGGTCTCCTTTACGGTAGTTGTCTGTTTCTGGACAAATAAGGGAAATGCTTGCAAGTAAGGTCAAGGCTGATAGCTGGGCTCCAAAAATTGCAAGATTTGGTAGAACTAGCCTCTGCTTCATGAGAAATTAAAGATCATAAGTTCACATTGCAGCAACTTGCTTTGTTCTCAGGGACTTCTGTGATCTCTGGGTTGAAAAGAAGAACAAAACGAAAGCAAATAAAATAAAACGATAAAAAAGAAAACAAAAGAAAGTACCACCTTGATCCTTAATGTCAGCAACTGGTTCAAGGGAGGGAATAATGTGTGTCTTTGACTTCACCAGCAAAAGAGCCAGGCAGAGAATGAAAACAATCTGCAGCCTTGTGAGTTATGCTGAGAAATGGGTCCAGGTCATCCCTGCGAATTCCCCTGGGGTGAAGCTGCAGCTTGAGAGGAAACACGTGGTGCTATTTGTGTTTGTTGTTCTGAGCTGGACTGGCAAGAATCCTCCTAGGAGGCTGCATAGAAAATGCCATGTAAGATCCCAGGATCAGCTCACAGCACTGTTCCCAGTTACAAGGAAAAGCTCTCACGATATTCTCATCTTGTCTTCTCCCAACTCTGGTAGGAAGTTGTTATCAGTGACCTAAAGCCAGGCACTCCGCATCGCGTTAGCGTTGGAGCATATGGCTGGGCAGGGAAAGGACGACCCAGCATGCCCAGAGATGTGACAACTTTGTCCCAAGGTAACACTGCATACCTGTCTTTCTGTTGCAAAATTGACAGGGCATGTGTCAGTTTGTATACACAGCAGCTCACTGACACCCAAGTCTCTCTCATGTGCAGTATCACGATACTGTGCTGTAATTTTTGCACAAGGGTGGGGTTTTAGAGGGGCAGCAGTGAGGCGAGAAGCCTATGAACTTTATTACGAAGTCTGTGGGTGTTGCTGTTTATTAGCCTGTCCACCTCTCTAATGCCACTCCTTTGCATTTCTTCTGGCTTAGATAAGTGCATGCCCCCTGCACCACCGTATCAGCCACAGATCATGGTAGTTTCTGATTCAGAGGTTGCGTTATCCTGGAAGCCTGGAGAGAGTGAAGGAAGTTCTCCCATCCAATACTACATGGTGGAGTTTATCAGGCAAGTTTGGAGTCTGAATTTCAGTGTTTGTGCTCCACAGGGTTACTTTATCTAAACTACACTATTAAACTGCGTAGAGGTTCTTCTCATGATTTATTTTCTAGTACACTTACTATTCTTCTTGATGTGTGTCGAATCACCACGAGAATTTAAAGACTAAGCCAGAAATAGCTGTATTAGTTCCAAAATCACCAAAAATAGCTGTATTAGTTCTAAAATCACCAATGAGTTGATTAAATTTGGTATCCTTTTGATTAAAGAACATAAGATCTAAGCTGATCTGCTCTCTTCTCTAATAAAAGGCCTGGGTAAATGAAGTCTAAAGTTATCTCCTGTCATCAAATGCTGCTGGACCACACTGAGAAAAGAGCATGTGGCAAAGTAGCTCCCCTGAGCAGGAATACCCTGGGCTGCCATAGGAAATAATCCAAGGAGTGTGATCTCTGTGTGTTGAGTATTTTTGCCTCCTGAAATTCTTCTGGGTCTTGAGCTTGCAAGGCTCAGACTGGTTTTATTATCCCATTGCTATTCAAGTTTATGTGAAATGTTGGGCACTTTTCAGGGTGGGGAGGAGGTAGGGCTTTTTTTTTTTTAATTTAAATTTTTTCTTTGGTCTTCTTTTATGTTGAACTCTGTAGTATTTGCACTGGTAGAACTGAACTGTGAAAAGCTGCCAGACAGGTTGCTTTTGTAAGATGCATATGAAGAGTCAAGAGGAGGTGGCTGTATCTGCACACACACACAGTTATTCATACCTGACTGTTCATATGTTTGTGTAAGCTTATACCTGTGCACAAAACTATCCATTTTCATTTGCTGGCCTCTGTGTTTACCCTTACAGTGAAAGCAAAATTCAGCCTTTGGAAGTTTAATCTTTCAGGTGAACCATTTTTGTTGAGGTTCATAGATATGAGGGAATTTCTTCTTTAACTCCTCTGAAGTGCAAAGGTCAAAAAAATCAGGAAAAAGTACAACACATTCACTTTTTGGAAAAGAATTGTTGTTGTTAGACATAAAGGACTGTTGGTTTTCAGTGCTCAAAGGATGGTTACAATCTCAAAGTTACAAGTAGAAAGGCTGGATGCGTTCCTGAGCAAACTACCCAAAGTGATCCTACCTTGGCAGGGAGGTTGTACTCGATGATCTGTGGAGGTCCCTTCCGACCTCTGAAGTTCAGTGATTCTGTGAAAAGAATTCTCAGAGCAAAGCCTATTTTTGAGCTTACATTGCACTTTGTGTTTGAAACAAAATTCTCCATAGTTTTAGTGGGAAGCCATCCAACACATTCACTGCACTGCACTGGGAGGCAGGACATGAGAAGTTAAAATACATTATGACCATCATGTAATCTCTGTTGTAGCATAATGTGGGTTAGGAATTTCACACACACAGAGCCTATTTGAAATCTACCAGACTAGCTCAGATGGCTTGGAAGTAGTATGAAACTATATTTACAGCACAGCAAAATTTACAAGCATATATACACAATATATTTACAGGTATTTACAGTTAAATACAATTGAGAAATAATACATAATTCCAAATTCCCTCATGGACAAAGAAACTGCCCAGAAGGGCTTTAAACTATCTGCTCTTTTTCCCTCTCTGTTTCAGACAGGCAGACAAAATCAAAAGCCAGCAAATCTTACATGTTAGTTGGTAGCTGAGATTGGAGGTGAGATATTAGAGCAGATCAAAGGAGAAACAAATAGGGCAACAGCCCAGGACAAATGAAGGAGAAATGGTTTATATTTTGGCTTTTTGTTCCCTCTCAGCAAACCAATGAATGATATAGATCTCATAGAATCAGCCAGGTTGGAAGAGGCCTCCAAGATCATCCAGTCCAACAATTGTTTTCATCAAAGCTTTCTTTTCATTGCTATTTTCTTTTCACAACCAGTTCACCAAAACCAATTTAATTTCTCTCATTAAAATGTTCCAATTAGCCTCATGGAATCACAGAAACATCCAGATTGGAAAAGCCTCTCAGGATCACCAAGTCCAACCTATAACCCTACTCTACAAGGTTCACCTTAAACCATATCCTTAAGCACCACATGCAAATGAGCCTTCAACACGTCCAGGGTGCACAAACCATCAGATAGCATTACAGTGAAATTTCTTCAATATCTGTTTTTGAAAACAATTATTCTTTGAACTTTCCTCTCTTTTCTCCATCTTCCACCTCATTTGCTTGGTGAAAGGGGAAGGAATTTTGTTGGGTTCTGATTGACTGCACTTCTATTGCCTCTGTGTTTTCACGAGAAAGCGAAGCCTGTGTATTTATGTACACCTCTTTGGAGCACCAGTGGCCTGCTAATGGGAGCAGTGGGCACCATTATATCCTTCTGATGCACTAAAAGTGCATGTCTTAATGTTTGTGTTCAGCCAGGAAGTGGAAAGTTGCTGTCACTGCTTAAGTCAAAAGATGCAAGTAACTGAAATGTCAGTGTTTGGTTGGGAAAGGCTTTGGGAAAGAATTTGTTAACAGCATAGTGTTTTGATTAGACTGTTTAGTTTGGGGCTTAAAGCTAAGCTGAAAGTGTATTTGATAATTTAGGGATTATGTTTTCTTAGACATGGAAGTCTGATAACATGTTTGGAGGAAGTTTAATGAGCCATAAGCAATAGTGACTGTTGGAGGTGAAGGTTTTGCTTTAAGCTTCATAGTCTCTTACTGCATATAATTTTAATTACTGTAAAATATATTTTGGGATGAGATTTAACAAGGCCAAGTGCAGGCTTCTGCACTTTGGCCACAACAACTCTTAGCAGCACTACAGGCTGGGGACTGAGTGGCTGGAGAGCAGCCAGGAAGAAAGGGACCTAGGGGTACTGATAGATAGTAGCTGAAGATGAGGCAGCAGTGTGCCCAGGTGGGCAGGAGAGCCAATGGCATCCTGGCCTGGATCAGGAGCAATGTGGCCAGTAGGACAAGGGAGGTTATTCTTCCCCTGTACTCAGCACTGGTCAGGCCACGCCTTGAGTGCTGTGTCCAGTTCTGGGCTCCTCAATTCAAGAGAGATGTTGAAGTGCTGGAAGGTGTCCAGAGAAGGGCAACAAAGCTGGTGAGAGGCCTGGAACACAAACCCTATGAGGAGAGACTGAGGAAGCTGGGGTTGTTTAGCCTAGAGAAGAAGAGGCTCAGGAGTGACCTCGTTGGCGTCTACAACTACCTGAAGGGAGGTTGTAACCAGGTGGGGATTGGTCTCTTCTCCCAGGCAACCATCAACAGAAGACAGGGACACAGTCTCAAGCTGTGGCAGAGGAGGTCTAGGCTGGATGTTAGGAGGAAGTTGTTGCCAGAGAGAGTGATTGGCATTGAATGGGCTGCCCAGGGAGTTGATGGAGTTGCTCTCCCTGGAGGTGTTGAAGCAAAGCCTGGATGAGGCACTTAGTGCCATGGTCTGGTTGATTGGCTAGGGCTGTGTGCTAGGTTGGACTGGATGATCTTGGAGATCTCTTCCAACCTGGTTCATTCTATGATTCTAATGTGAGTTACATCTGTTAAATGAAACCTTCATGAAGTCAAATCACAGCACTGCACCTAAATTTATACATAAGTCCTCTTATTTCAGTGAGATACAATATTAACCCATACTTTTGGGAAATTAATTACTTTGCTGTGCAAATATGTGATTCTGCTTGGATGCAGCACCCACATCTAAAAACGATGACATTGTTTATTTCCACTCCCTTGGAACTAATTTCAGGACTTTAACCCTGGAAGAAACATCCTATGAGATGGAGAGGAGGTAAAAACAGTCTTTTAGACTGTTAACTATGATAATTGGGATTGAAACCTCATGGAAATTCAGCATGTTAATTGTTCAGATTAGATTCTGCTGTGTGGAAACTGGATCTAACCTCCAGACTGTTCCCACTGCAGGTCTAAATTTGGGGCTTCAATTAGGCATATGCATGGATTTCCCTTGGGAACTTCAGGCTCACTGTAGGCTGTGGAAGGTTGCAGTCAGTTTCAGCTGTTGAATGAACTGGGCTAACTCTGTCTCTGCTCTGTTGTTGACTATAAGAGTGTGCTAAAGAGACTATAAATCCAGTTTGCCTGAATGCTAAAGATGAGGAGGATAAATGTGGGCGTCACTGCACAGTTCATAAGGAATGTGTAAATCACAGAATCACAGACTGAACCAGGTTGGAAACGGCCTTTGAAATCATCAAGTCAAATCAATCACCTAACACCTTCTAATTAACTAAACCATGGCACTGAGTGCCTCATCCAGCCAGCCTTTAAACTCCTCCAAGCATGGTGACTCCACCACCTCCCTGGGCAGCCCATTCCAATGCTAATCACTCTCTCTGGCAAGAACTTCTTCCTAACATCCAGCTTATATCTCCCCTGGCACAACTTGAGGCTGTGTCCTCTCTTTGTCCCTGGTTGTCTGGGAGAAGAGACCAACCCCACCTGGCTACAGCCTCCCTTCAAGTAATTGTAGAGATCAATGAGGTCCCCCATAAGCCTTCTATTTTCCAGGCTGAACACTCCCAGCTCCCTCAGCCTCTCCTCGCAGGGCTGTGTTCCAGCCCCCTTACCAGCCTTGGTGCCCTTCTCTGGATACTTTCAAGCACCTCAGCATTTTTGAAAGGAATGGCTAATAGTGTCTGTGGAAGACTGCAGACTCATGATAAATAGTCTGTTGATTTATGCCATTTATTACAAATGGCATTCTTGTGAAAGTGTCTAAAGTGAAACCTTGGACTTAAACATATTAGTTTGGATGGGTTTTTTCCTAAAGATACTATTAAAAAAGATAATCCTCAAAAATCACTTTTGAAGGCCAATGGGATTCTGGGGTGTATTAGGAAGAGTGTGTCCAGCAGGTCAAGGGGGGTTCTCCTCCCCCTCCACTCTGCCTTGGTGAGACCTCATCTTGAATACTGTGTTCAGTTGTGGGCTCCCCAGTTTAAGAGGAACAGGGATCTGCTGGAGAGGGCCCAGCGGAGGGCTACAAGGATGATGAGGGGACTGGAGGGCACTGTTGGATGAGGAGAGGCTGAGGGACCTGAGGCTGCTTAGTCTGGAGAAAAGAAGACTTAGAGGGGATTTGATAAATGTTTATAAGTATGTAAAGGCTGGCCAGGAGGGAGGGGACAGGCTCTGCTCACTGCTCCCCGTGATAGGACAAAGAGCAATGGGTGTAAGTTGCAGCAAAAGAGGTTCTACCTCAACATAGGGGGGAACTACTTTACTGTAAGGGTCACAGCACTGGAATAGGCTTCCCAGGGAGGTCGTGGAGTCTCCTTCTCTGGAGCCTTTCAAGGCCTGTCTGGATGTGTTCCTCTGTGATCTGTGTTATAGTATTGTCCTGCTCTGGCAGAGGGGTTGGACTTGATGATCTCTTTGGGTCTCTTCTAACCCCTAACATCTTATTCTCAGCCCAACCCTTCAGATACTTAAAATAGTCTATGGAATGCTTACCTAATCCTCTAAACTTGGATACTAATGTCCCAGACTTTTATAGTCAGTAAGCACCTGCAGAGACATAAGAGTTTCAGCAGTGTATCCACAAGAAGGATCAGGTCACTTTTTGTCATCTTGGTACACAGATGGAGTCAACAGCTTTTGGTATTACCCTTAACACACAAGAGAAATGTTTCATTATCTCAGTAGTGACATGAAACTTCTACTTCAATGAACTAGACAGGTTCTGATAATAAAACTCAAGAGATTTATCATTATGCACGTTAGGGCTTCATATTCTGCGTAGAGTTGTATGCGTATTTCTTGATTACTTTGAAGCCTTCTACAAAACAACAACAAAAAATATGTATGCAGGAATCTATTCCACATTGAACTCTCTGTCCCAGGCACTGCAATGATATGGGCAGTTACATTTGCTTTTGTTTGCAAAGAACTCAAAAACATGTGTCTGACAAGGGAGATGCCTCCTAGTGCCTAGAAAAAATACCTTTAGTACTGTTTACCTAATTGATTAATCATAGAATCATAGAATCAACCAGGTTGGAAGAGACCTTCAAGATCATCCAGGCCAATCTATCACCCAGTCCTGTCCAATCAACTAGACCATGGCACTAAGTGCCTCATCCAGGCTTTTCTTCAACACCTCCAGGGTCAGCAACTCCACCACCTCCCTGGACAGTGTTCAGTACAGGGGCAGAATAACCTCCCATGTCCTACTGGCCACACTGTTCCTGATACAGGCCAAGATGCCATTGGCTCTCCTGGCCACCTGGGCACACTGCTGGCGCATCTTCAGCTACTATCTACCAGTACCTCCAGGTCCCTGGCTGCTCTCCAGCCGCTCTGTCCCCAGCCTGTAGTGCTGCTAAGGGTTGTGACCCAAGTGCAGATTCCTGCACTTGGCCTTGTTAAATCTCATCCCATTGGCCTCTATCTACCCATCCAGCCTGTCAAGATCCCTCTCAGGGCTCTCCTACCCTCCAACAGATCAACACCTGCTTCTAGCTTGGTGTCATCTGCAAACTTACTGATGATGGACTCAATCTCCTCATCCAGATCATCAATAAAAATATGAAGTGGATACATCTACCTCAACATTTACTTCACTGTTAGAGGGTTAAATTCTTGAAAAAGTAATGAAATAAAAAGGAATGGGAGATATAGGAATTAGGTAGGAAGTGCTTAAAACTGTTAGACATCAGAGGAATATTTAACAAAAGAATGAGGTTAGAAAATTTTTCACATCTCCCTCCCTCAAAGCTGACCTGGCATATTGGCCAGTAGGTTGAGGAAAGTGATTCTCTCCCTCTGCTCTGCACTGGTGAGACCCCACCTGGAGTACTGTGTCCAGTTCTGGAACCCCTATTACAAGAGGCATATGGATGTACTGGAAGCTGTCCAAAGAAGGGCCACGAGGATGATCAGAGGGCTGTACAACCTCTCCTGTGAGGAGAGATTGAGGGAGTTGGCTCTTTTCAATATGGAGAGGAGAAGACTCCAAGCAGACTGTATTGTGGCCTTTCGGTATCTTAAGGGTTCCCACAGGAAAGCTAAGGAGGGATTGTTTAGGACGTCAGGTAGTGATAGGACTAGGGGGAATGGAACAAAGCTAGAAATGGGTAGATTCAGACTGGATGCTAGGAAGAAGTTCTTCCGCATGAGGGTGGTGAGAGCCTGGAATGTATTGTGTAGGAAGATGGTGGAAGCCTCATCCCCGGAGGTGTTTAAAGCCAGGCTGGATGAGGCGCTAGACAGCCTGATCTAGTGTGAGGTGTCTATGCCCATAGTAGGGGGTTTGGAACTCGATGATCCTTGTGGTCCTTTCCAACCCTGACTATGATTCTGTGCTTCTATGATTCTATATTGATTGATACATTTTGTAGAAGGTGCCACAAAATGGGTAGTGACTGGATGAGGCACTTAGTGTCATGGTCTAGTTGAGTGGACAGGACTGGGTGATAGGTTGGACTGGATGATCTTGCAGGTCTTTTCCAACCTGATTGATTCTTTGATTCTGTGATTTTCCACAATTAGTATTTTCCATAACAAGATAGTGCTAGACTTGTTACCATGAATATGTATATATAGATATATGTATATAAAATCTATAAAGACTAATTTGCAACTTGAGTACACACAGGGCACAAAAGAACAATCAAAAATGTTATAAAAGTCAGATAGCTGTCAGAAGCTTCTCTCAGTAAAATCACTTCCAGGAAATTGTCAGAGGAGCTTCAAATAAGTGTAAATTACTGCTGTCTGCATCAGTAAGACTTGCTTTCTTAAGACAAATCAGTCCCATTATTATAATGCAATGTAATAATCCAAATGTTTTGGGTATGTTTGGGACAGAATCCTGGTCTTGGCTTATATCCATGTAGTCCCATTGGGTTTAACCCATGTGTTTGTTATCTTAAAAATGCTGACTTTGTCACTGCCCAGATTCTTTCTTCATGGCATTTCTGGGTTGAAGATGCACAGCTGTAGCTTCAAGAGCAGAAAATACCCAGGGAAGTTGCCCAGTTTCCCTATGCACAGGATCTGCATCTGAAGCAGCCCTGTTAGGTCTCATCTGGAGAGAACTATGCTGGTCTGTGAAATATAATGCTGCAGAAAGGTGGGAAAAGTGACATCAAAACAAGCCTTTCCTCTGTAAAAGTTGATGCAAAATGAAGTTTGATGGAAAAAAAAAAAAAAGGATTATGGAAATGGTTACAGAATATTTCCAGCTTAGAAAGCATAGGAGCTGGCTGGCCCTGGGTGCAGTCACCAGATGAGTTTGCTGTGATCCTCCCACCATCTGTTTGCCATTTTTTCATCCTGTGCTGAATTGTTCATACAGGGAATGTCTGGGAGAAGTAGCAAAGATCAAGTGATAAATCTCTCTTGTTCAGCTTCAGATGCTTATACTTTTGCAGGCATTTGCTTTATTATTCACTTCTGTAGAAGGAAGTCTTGCTGGAGACAGCCAGCAAAGTTGAAGGCTACACTGCATTTTGTGTTCTCTCCTATACTTTCATAGGGTGGAATACCCCACTGAGTCCCTTCATCAGAGGCATGTTTCCATTTGGCCATAGAGACTGGCAGGGTCTGTTGCAAAGAGACAGCCCTCAAGCTCACAGGAATTCCTTGGACTGGAATTGGAGCCAAAAAAAGTTGTGTACAGGAAAACTGAAAACACTACTAAGGGAGCATGTGGAAGGAAGCGCTGTCAACAGCTTTCATTTGGAAAACACTATACATTTTCATTTTGGCCCAGGCATCAAAAGCTCACAGAAGTGAAACAATGAAAGAGTAGCCAAAATAAATGCCCTTCTGTCTATCAGGAAATAGTGGTGGAGGGTGACTTAAGAGGTTCTGTTTAGCTGTCATTACCTCTTGTGCATTTGTCTGACTTTATTTTTAGCGAGACAGTGAAGCATTTGCATCCTGTGTGCCATTGTGCACGGGGCTAAGCAGCTGGGATCTGCTGCTGTGTCCCTGCGTTTGCCCTGCTGGCACAAAGCGTTCGAACCTCAATGATCGATAAATCTCGTGTTGACTGGTGAAAGGAAACATACATTAGCTATGGTATTTCCTTCTAGCTGCAAATAAACAAATGCAAAATGCCTGCCTTGTGGTATAATTTTCACTGAAATACCACTGGAGATATTTGCAGCCAGTCCTGTCTAAACATTGGTAGATTCAGGGAGCAGTTGAAAGTTATTGGCTGTAATAAATATCTCAAGGACATCTTAGAAAAGGGCATTAGAATAATTTTTTGTGAAAGTGATTTCTGTGCCTATTTTGCTTTCATAAGCTCCAGTCTGAATATTTTGGGTAGCCTAGACTAAATGTTTACATTTTTATTTTGTTTGTGTATTTTCTCATTCCATTCTCTGCTTGATAAGAGACTACTTTTAGAGAGAAAGCATAAGAACACCCTTTCATAGTCTCTAAAGTAGCCCCGTCTTTTCTGATCTCCCTCTGCATATGAATTTCAACATTTGAGAGCAAACTGACATGTGAATAGTTGTACTGATTTCAGATGGATTATGGTGGCACTAAGAGCAAGCATTTATTGACAACTGGCATTCCACTATGAATCAGGAGTTCACCAGGTGCTACCCAAACGCAGACATAGGAATTTCATTGCAAAATCCGTGTACATAGGCCAGGTTCTCTGCATTCGTGTTTGGTTTCTTCTGAAGAGAAGACTGTGGGTCCAGATTTTCCATTGTGAATGGATTAACCTGACTGCCTGCAACATCAAATGTTAGATTCTCGTCCTGCTAGCATATATTTGAAAGTGCACACATTTGTAAATAGAGCTGGATCTTACCCTCTGTTGTGAGGTATTGCTTTACACAGGTAAAGAGAGGTTGGGAAAATGCAGATAATGTACTTCCACTTGAAAACTGTGAACCCAAAATCCATGAAAACAGATCAGCAGCTCTCAATTTCTCAAACTGTCTTCTGAGCAACCTCCTCAGTTTGATCAGCAAAATGTGAATACTGGTGTTGTGTCACTGCATAGGTTTGATATCACAGATTTCTCAACTTTGTAGTGGTTGCAGAGTCTGGCATCTTGAAAGTGAAGAGTTTCAGTGATGATTTAACAGGCTTGTATTTCATTTTATTTTGTGTATATCCCAGGGAAGTTTAAAGGCATTTAGTTTATGCAGCCAGCTTTAATGATTTATGATCTTGGCTTTGTGTGATCCTGAAGGCCAGACCTTGACAGCAATTGGACAGTAATAAGAGAGCAGATCCAGATGGAGTCCATGGTTCTGAAAGGACTTCTCCCCAACACCAAGTATCAGTTTGCCGTCCGAGCAGCCAACTCCTACGGATTCAGCCCTGCCAGTGCACTGAGTGACATCATCCGAACATTCAGTGAGTACCATTACCTTTTTATAATTGAAGCCATAGAAAAATAAGGTATATCTGTAAATGAGGTCACCCCTGAGCCTCCTCTTCTCCAGGCTAAACAACCCCAGCTCCCTCAGCCTCTCGTCATGGGGTTTGTGTTCCAGGCCCCTCACCAGCTTCGTTGCCCTTCTCTGGACACATTCCAGCACCTCAACATCTCTCCTGAATTGAGGAGCCCAGAACTGGACACAGTACTCAAGGTGTGGCCTGACCAGAAGCACTCATTTCTGGAGAGCTCCATAGAGGGGATAAACTTGATTATCTGTGCCCAGATGAAATTGGAAAAGTTACTGTGTTAGGCACGTTTCACTGCTCCCCAGAAAAGACTCAGTCGTCTCTGCCCATCCATGGGCATTGCTGCGATTAAGAGCTGCGTCCCCCTGCATCCAGGGGCTGGAAGCTGCCCTCATGAGCAGAGCTCCACACAGCCTGAGGCCACATCCTCTCTGTGGAGTGCCCCAGCCCTGCACCAGTTCATTTGTATTTAGGGTTACTTTGTGTGATTCTTGGCCCTTTGGCAAATATGAATGTGGTTCATGTACCAGTCTGCTCTTAGCGTCCAGGGTGACTTCTGCAAATAGGCTTAAAAGCTGCACACAGCCACTATGCATGAAAGCCTGTGTTATCCTGTGGATACCTGTCTTCTAAACAACCAGGGTTTTGCAGAGCAAAGGTTGCTGTTCAAAGGCAGTGGAGAAAAGCATGCTTTTAGAAATGAGTTCTGAGCTTTCTGGAAACAGAAGTCTAACACTTCTATTAGCTCTCACTTGGATTTAGTTGTGATGTCTGTGTAAGAAACTGGTTTGAGGTTAACCAGATGCACAAGCACATGGTGCATTAGTAGAAAAACTAAACTTCTGCTGTGAAAGAAAAAAAAAGTTCTTGATTAAAGCAGTGCATAGCCCCTGGACATTTATTTTCCTCAAAACACTTAAAAAAATCTGAAGTGTTCTTTAAAGCACTGTCAAGTTTCATGTAACAAAAAAAAATGCACACCAAGGTTGAGGGCAATACTAGTTCATGATGTGTATTTGCATACATAGTTCCTTCTAGTAGCTAGAAAGCCAATGGTTACCTACTTTAGTCACTTCAGTTGCTCAAGTAGAGATATTCAGTACACTTTAGGTCCTTTAGGTCCTGTGGTTTTCAGCTGTCACTGCAGCAGGACTTGTATCTCTCAGGCAGCTCTCACACAGTCGTATGTGGATGTCTTAGGTACTGTAACACATCTCAGAATCATAGAAATCAGCCAGGTTGGAAGAGACCTCCAAGATCATCCAGCCCAACCTAGCACCCAGCCCTATCCAGTCAACTAGACCATGGCACTAAGTGCCTCATCCAGGCTTTTCTTGAACACCTTCAGGGACAGCGACTCCACCACCTCCCTGGGCAGCCCATTCCAATGCCAGTCACTCTCTCTGTGAAGAACTTCCTCCTAGCATCCAGCCTAGACCTCCCCCCGGCACAACTTGAGACTGTGTCCCCTTGTTCTATTGGTGGTTGTCTGGGAGAAGAGACCAACCCCCACCTGGCTGCAGCCTCCCTTGAGGTAGTTGTAGAGAGCAATGAGGTCACCCTTGAGCCTCCTCTTCTCCAGGCTAAACACTTAAACACCCCCAGCTCCCTCAGCCTCTCCTCATAGGATTTGTGTTCCAGGCCTCTCACCAGCTTTGTGGCCCTTCTCTGGACACATTCCAGCACCTCAACATCTCTCTTGAATTGAGGAGTCCAGAACAGATGCCCAACTGTCCTAAAGTGCCAACATATACCGTGGTCACGTGTTGTTGATGGAAGGATGTCAGAGGTTTGGAAGGATGTCAGACAGTTGGCATATCTGAAACTGAAGCATCTTTGTTATTCAAGGTGCACATCCCAGGAATTACTGTTACATTTTTTTGCCATGGATCCTTGCCTTATGCAAACACTGAAACTTGCCACAGATTTTCTGACTGCCTGTGTATTCCTCAGAAGTACCTGAAGTATCTGGCAGAAATTCATACAGTATCTGGCTGGCTGGTGTGTGTGACTCTTAGTCCACATAATGCTGACACTAAGGTGCTATGAATTTAAAAATTGGTAGCTTTGTGCTTGTGTGTCCTGAATTTTTATGCCTGTTTTGTAATAATCAGAGCTTTTCTGATGCTTGCATTAACTGAAGAACAAGTTTCCAGCATCACCTCAAACACAGGGGACCTTCAGTGTCTGCATTGCATTGAGGACAAGGGATAATGGGTTTAAACTGGAAGAGGGGAGATTTCACAGAGAGAGTGATTGGCATTGGAATGGGCTGCCCAGGGAGGTGGTAGAGTCACTGTCCCTGGAGGTGTTCAAGAAAAGCCTGACTGAGGCACTTAGTGCCATGGTCTAGATGACTGGATAGAGCTGGATGATAGGTTGGACTGGATGATCTTGGAGGTCTCTTCCAACCTGGTTGATTCTATGATTCTAAAGTAGATCTTAGGAAGAAATTCTTTACAGTGAACATGGTGAAACACTGGGACAGGTTGCCCAGGGAGGTTGTGGAGCTGTTTAAGGCTATGATAAATGAGACTACAAGAGTTGGGGCTCTTCAGCCTGGAGAAGAGAAGGTTTTGAGGAGACCTTGTAGTAGCCTTCCAATATCTGAAGGGGGCCTACAGGAGGGCTGGGGAGGGACTACTGGCAAGGTCTTGTAATGACAGGATGAGGAGTAATGGGCTTACAATGGCAGACGAAGATTCAAACTAGATGTTAGGAAAGGGTTCTTTGCAGTGAGGGTTCTTTGCCACACAGGTTGCCCAGAGAAGTAGTGTCTGCTCTCTCCCTGGAGGTGTTCAAAGCCAGGTTGGATGAGGCCCTGAGTGATCTGTTCTAGTGGGAGGTATCCCTGCCTATGACAGGGGGTTGGAACTGGGTGATCTTTGAGGTCTCCTCCAACCTAAACCATTCTATGATTCTATTCTACGATTCTATGAGTAGTCTCCTACAAGTCTTCTAGGCAGGCTAAGATGGAGATGAGTCCTGCAGACAACTACTCCGTACTACCTGAAGGATCAGTGCTGGGCCCAGTCCTGTTCAACATCTTTATTGATGATCTGGATGAGGGGACTGAGTCCAGCATCAGTAAGTTTGCAGATAACACTAAGCTAGGAGCAGGTGTTGATCTGTTGGAAGGTAGGAGAGCCCTGCAGAGGGACCTGGACAGGCTGGATGGGTGGGCAGAGGCCAATGGGATGAGATTTAACAAGGCCAAGTGCAGGGTTCTGCACTTTGGCCACAACAACCCCAAGCAGAGCTACAGGCTGGGGACTGAGTGGCTGGAAAGCAGCCAAGAGGAAAGGGACCTGGGGGTACTGGTAGATAGTAAGCTGAAGATGAGGCAGCAATGTGCCCAGGTGGCCAAGAGAGCTAATGGCATCCTGGCCTGCATCAGGAAGAGTGTGGCCAGTAGGACAAGGGAGGTTATTCTTGCCCTGTACTTAGCACTGGTCAGGCCACACCTTGAGTACTGTGTCCAGTTCTGGGCCCCTCAATTCAAGAGAGATGTTGAGGTGCTGGAAGGTGTCCAGAGAAGGCGACAAAGCTGGTGAGGGGCCTGGAACACAAACCCTATGAGGACAGGCTGAGGGAGATGGGATTGTTTATCCTGGAGAAGAGGAGGCTCAGGGGTGACCTCATTGCTGTCTACAACTACCTGAAGGGAGGTTGTAGTGAGGTAGGGGTTGGTCTCTTCTCCCAGGCAACGAGGGACAGAACAAGGGGACACAGTCTCAAGTTGTGCCAGGGAAAGTGTAGGATGGATGTTAGGAGGAAGTTCTTGCCAGAGAGAGTGATTGGCATTGGAATGGGCTGCCCAGGGAGGTGGTGGAGACACCATCCCTGGAGGTGTTCAAGCAAAGCCTGGCTGAGGCACTTAGTGCCATGGTCTGGTTGATTGGCTAGGGCTGGGGGATAGGTTGGACTGGATGATTTTGGAGATCTTTTCCAACCTGCTTGATTCTATGATTCTATGAAGATGTTTTCTGTTGGGGTTTTATCTCATTCTCATGTGTAATTCTCTCATTTTAGTTTAAAGAGATGGCTGGCTTTGCAGTACCCTCAGCTGCATTGTTTCAGGTCAGCACAGGAGATTATTGTCTTTTCTAAGACATTCCTTTGAAGGGATGCTGATGGTTATCACCTAATGTGACAGACCTCCCAAGGCCATTGCAAGTAGATCATGCAAAAAAAAAAAAAAACCCAAAACAAAAAAGCATGTTTGGTTTATGTTATATTGCTTTATTTTCAGGGGGAAAGAGAGGGCAAGTTTCCTCGAGGGCTCTCATTTAATTGTGATTTGAATCCATTTCCTTTTCTAGAGGGAAACAATGTAGTAAATCCATTTCCGTTGCCTTTCTTAATTGCAGATGTAGGTTGTGGATATTTCACCTACTTAGTTATTGCAGTTTTGCCACATCAACTCTTTGAATGTGTCACAGGCTGTTTAGTTGAAAGCAAAAGTTTGCACGTATCCAGCTTAGTAACAACAAAGTAAAATGTCCCAAAGAATTAAACAAACAAAGTATGATTACCTGCTTCACTTAACTACCCTTCATCTCCTAGGGAAGCAGATGGGATTTGCACTATGCCTAGAAGGTCAGCAGTCTTGACTTTGCCAGACCAACAAAGGAAGCATCTTTTGTTAAAATACACCCCTCCTGCTTGTCTCCACAGCAAACATGATAAAAGTGGTTGCTTAATCAGGATGCATCCCTTCCTCTGGTCCTGGCTGTCACCACCTGGCTTGTCATAAATGGGATTATCTGTACGCTCTGGCTCATACTGAACAAGACATTGGCACAGGTGCTTAAATATTCTGCATGGTTCTTAAATGTGCCAGCTAAGGGTTAGGCACAGGAGAACTGCACTCCCTCAGGCCCAAACCTCGATGCAAATAATGATGATGTGTTCTGGAGATAGCAAATGGAGAAGCTTTCCCACAGAACTGTTTCCTTCTGATCTCAAAAAGCTTCACAAAGCCAGTAGTTGTATTTATAGTGACAAGGACAAAAAGCAAGAGACAGGGAAAGCAATATGCAATGCCTCACTATGAGTCACTTACAAGAATAAAGGTCAGATTAAACCGATACATATGTTTTAGACTTAGACCTGTGAAGAGTTCTACAGGAAGGCAATCAGACTATAAAGACTCACATTTAATCTTCCTGTACTGTTGTGCCCAGTGGTCTGCCTCTTCTGTGTCTCCTCATGGACACCTAATCAGGAAGACTAAAGCTTGTGGCTTTCTGTTTGTTTTGAGAAAGATTTCTTTGGTATAACTTAATCCCTGATTATGTGGAAAGAAACTGCCTAAAGATCATGGCCTGCCCTCCTCCCCCCAGCCCCAGGTTTTCCAATTAATTATAAACCAGGATTGTAGGATCTGGTAGGGAGTCTTAAACAGGGCTCATCTTCTTGTACACTGAAACATTGATGTAATGGAATGTAGCACACTGAAATCTCTGCAGTCATTATTTTGGTATTTGCAAAATACTAGTTTGCTTAATTGTCCCTAATTTGCCACCCATTATGAGAGAAACACACCACCAAAGCAACACAGTGCTTGTAAGAGGTGGGGTTGTTTAGGGGTTTCTCTCCAAAAAGCTATTTTAGGCTTTCTACTTTTAGTGTGGTTTGTAGTTTTATTTCATTGTGTCTTATCAGAGAACGATGTCACATCCATTGACTGAACACCAAGTGTAGGGAAGAGCAAGACAGCTGAGAGGCCAGTGAGCTTCTCATCATCATGGTCTCATCATAAAGGGTGCTCAGGTGAACCCCATGAGTCTCAACAAGGCCAAGTGTAAGGTCTTGGCTGTGCGTCGAGACAATTCTCATTATCAATACAGTTTCATAGAATCACAGAATCAACCAGGTTGGAAGAGACCTCCAAGATCATCCAGTCCAACCTATCACCCAGCCCTAGCCAATCAACTAGACCATGGCACTCAGTGCCTCATCCAGGCTTTTCTTGAAGACTCCCAGGGATGGTGCCTCCACCACCTCCCTGGGCAGCCCATTCCAATGGGAAATCACTCTCTCTGGGAACAACTTCTTCCTAATATCCAGCCTATACCTACCCTGGCACAACTTGAGACTGTGTCCCCGTGTTCTATTGCTGGTTACCTGGGAGAAGAGGCCACCCCCCACCTGGCTACAATGCCCCTTCAGGGGTTTGTGAGAGAATGTGATGCAGAGCAGCCTTGCAGAGAAGGACTTGGAGGTACTGGTGGATGAAAAGCTGAACATGAGCCAGCAATATGCACTTGCAGCCCAGAAGGCAAATTTCATCCTGGGCTGCATCAAAAGAAGCATTGCCTGCAGATCAAGAGAAGTGATTCTGCTGCCTTACTTTGCTTTGGTGAGCCTCCACCTAGAGCATCATGCTCAGCTCTTCAGCTTTCAACATGGGCATGAAGGAGAGGGTGCAGAGGAGGGACACAAAAATGATCAGTGGCTGGAACACCTCTCCTATGAAGACAGGCTGAGAGAGTTGGGGTTGTTCAGCCTGGAGAAGAGGCAGCTCTGGGGAGACCTTGTAGTGGCCTTCCAGTACCTGAAGGGAACCTACAAGAAAGCTGGTGAGGGACTGCTTAGAAAGTACCTTTAGCACTAGGACAAGGGACAGTGGTTTTAAAATAGAAAAGGGTAGGTTTAGGTTGGATATTAGGAAGATATTCTTTACAATAAGGATCATAAAATACTGAAGCATGTTGCCCAAGAGGTGGTGGAGGCCCCAGCACTGGAGACGTTCACAATAAGACTTGATGGTGCTCTTGAGCAATCTGATCTAGTTGTGGATGTCCGTCTGCATACTGCAGGAGCTTTGGACCAACCCATCCAACCCATCATTTCTGTGTGTATTCACACCTGTGTAAATTGAGGTATAAATTCAGGAAGAGACTTATTTCACAGTATCACAGTATCACCAAGGTTGGAAGAGACCTCATAGATCATCAAGTCCAACCCTTTACCACAGAGCTCAAGGCTAGACCATGGCACCAAGTGCCACGTCCAATCTTGCCTTGAACAGTCCCAGGGACGGCGACTCCACCACCTCCCCGGGCAGCCCATTCCAGTAGCCAATGACTCTCTCAGTGAAGAACTTTCTCCTCACCTCGAGCCTAAATTTCCTCCTAGAATCATAAAATCAACCAGGTTGGAAGAGACATCAAAGATCATCCAGTCCAACCTAGCACCCAGCCCTATCCAGTCAACTAGATCATGGCACTAAGTGCCTCATCGAGGCTTTGCTTGAACACCTCCAGGATGGTGCCTCCACCACCTCCCTGGGCAGCCCATTCCAATGGGAAATCACTCTCTCTGTGAAGAACTTCCTCCTAACATCCAGCCTAGACCTCCCCCAGCACAATTTGAGACTGTGTCCTCTTGTTGACTGCATTGCATTCTGCCAGAACTGTTCACAGATCAGCAGGTAGAATCGTTGAATTGTCAGGGCTGGAAGGGACCTCAAGGATCATCTGATTCCAACCCCTGCTCTGTGTGGGCAAGGACACCTCATGTTAGATCAGATTGCTTGGAGCCATATCCAGCCTGGCCTTAAAGACCTCCAGGGATGAGGCTTGCACCACCTCCCTAGGCAACCTATTGCAGCGTTGTCGTGGAGCGCAGTTTCATGGGAAATTCATGGGGAAAACACGCGAGGCTGACTTGTAAAGATCAAGTGATTTATCGCTCAAATACGGAGATCCCCTTCCCAAAACTAAACTACCCATGTGAATTCTTTGATGAGGTTGCAGGATAACATTGCAGAAAATGGCAAATAAGAGAGAATCTGTGATTTAAGAGTTCTTTAAGTCTTCAAAGGTTTGCTCAGTCTTTAGATAAGAGTTCGTTGGTTACTCACTGTTAAGCAGTTCAACAGGGTTGAAATATTATTGAGTTCGGGCGTGGTCCCTTCTCCTGGTCAGGATCGGGCCTAAGCAGGCCCTCGACCTCTGAGGATCAGGCGTTGCCAGTCTGGTGCCGAGCAGGCTGACCAGGAGCAGGAACGAGTGCGAGCTGGAGCTGAGGCTGGAGCAGGCTAAAGCAGGCAGGCAGGCAGGCTGGAGCAAGCGAGCAAGCGGGCTCAAGCATCCCGATCCAGGCAGGCACACCATTTTATAATGTTCACAAGAGGTGTGCTCACCAGTTCAGGCTATTTTTTACGTTATTCTCACAGATTGGTACAAAGTTATAATCAACCTGCACAATTGGACAGTTCTTACCAAAACAACCTGTAAGACTACCCAAAGTTCGGCCCATCAGCAGGTGGTCAGTGTGCATGAGAACCAAGGCCGAGAGCTGGAAAACAGTGGCTGATGTTTACCTTTTATCTTCACTAGGGAGGAAACTTCTCATGGGTTCTGAAGATTGTTTTGGGTTTTTTTTTGATGGCTTTTGGCTTACAATGTGAGACACTGTAGCATGCACAGCAAAGGCCCTACAAAAGAGCTTTGCAGCTTTGCTACCCTCCATGACAAGTGTCTCACCACTCTCATGGTGAAGAGCTTCTTTCTAACATCCGATCTGAAGCTACTCACGTTTAGTTTTGCTCCATTCCCCCTAGTCCTACCGCTACCTGACATCCTAAAAAGTCCCTCACCAGCTTTTCTGTGGTCCCCTTCAGATACTGGAAGGCCACAGTAAGGTCTGCATGGAGCCTTCTCTTCTCTGGACTGAACAGCCCCAACTCCCTCAGCCTGCCTCCGTAGCAGAGCGGCTCCAGCTCTCTGGTCATCCTCATGGCCATTCTCTGGATATGTTGCAGCACATCTGTATCCTCCTTTTAATAGGGGCTCCAGAACTGGACACAGTACTCCAGGTGGAGTCTGACCAGAGCCGAGTAGAGGAGGAGAATCACCTGCCTCCATCTGCTGGCCACACTTCCGATGCAGCCCAGAATCTGGTTGGCTCTCTGGGCTGCAGGAGCACACTACTGGCTCACATTGAGCTCATCCAGCAGCACCCCCAAGTGCTTTCCTTCAGGGCTGCTCTCAAGCCAGTACCAGTGCTTGGGAACGATGTAGTATAGTGGCTGAAATTCAGGTGGATCCAAGAAGAAGCAAAAACAGCAATGTGGGGCTGTACTAGAGGCCTGCTCATATTACAACACTTTCTGGAATTACATTCCTTGTAATACCAAACTTACATCCTGATGGGCTATGAGGAGAGACCCCAGATCAGTCTTCTCTACCAGCCACAGTAAGATCTGCTTCCTTTGTTTTCTCCAGGCTGTGAGGTGTGGGAGCTTCAATAAAGTGAAAGGAATCATTGCCTGGTTTAAAATAGTGGGTGTATTTCATTCCCCAGTGTCTGCCAGATGAAAGAGGCGCATCTTCTGCTTGGAGAGACTCCCTCTCTCTCCTGAGTTAACAGGTCTTGTTGGTAACTGGTGGTTATTGATGCAGTTTAGTGACAGTGCCACTCAGATCAGAAGAGTTACACTGGCATGCAAACATCAGGCTGGCATACAAAAGAGTCAGATTGGCATGGCATTAAAATCATGTAGGCAAGTATGCATATCTGAATGTGAATTTGAGACCTGGCATTTTCCAACATTCCAACACATGAATATATGTTTGAATATATATTTGAGGCACTGGCCAGCCTGATCTTGGGTAGGGTGTCCCAGCCCATGTCAGGAGGGTTGGAATTAGATGATCCTTATAGTCCTTTCCAACCCTGACTGATTCTATGATTCTATAAAGATATTTCAGTCTTTGCATTGTTTTATTCCTACAATCCTTATTGAACTTAAATCCCATTAAACCACTAGAAGGTTTGCTTGGAAAGAGAAGAAAAACCATGAGAGAATTTTGACTACAAGAGATACTTGTTTTGCACCCTGAGACTTCTTAATTATAGTTTATGTGTCACAGTTTCTTTGGATATAGATTAGGTTGTTTTTCCTGACACGTGGTTGTCTCCAGGACAACTGGACTCCTGAAGTGGCAGAGTGAGTCAGGGTCCAGTATAGTCGCCCTGTAATCCATGAGGAAGAAGTAAGTGCAACAGTATTCCGATCAGCTGAAAACTGATGAGTCTGCTGGGAGCTGACGGTGTTGGGCTCTGCTTTGCTCATAAAGTTCCACTTCCATCATTATGTTTGAGGGTTTGCATACTGAAATTCCTTGTTAGAAATGTATATCTTAAAAAAGCCAGCTGCCAAAGAAGAGATTCTGATGCAGTGAAAGATAGAAGATGTCAGCCTTGAGTTTGGAGGTCCCTTACAACTGAACTATTCTAGTTGGTTTGCGTCTGCTCTGTTCTGCTCTACTCTGCTGTTGTCTTCCTGCCTTCCTACCTGGAGTAGAGTACCCTGTGGTGGTGATTAACTTGAGTCACTGTACAAGTTAATGGTAGGAATAAGAGATTTTGCCTGTATTTTGACAACACTTACTGTTTTCATAATGAATGCAGCACTGGGACCAGCTCATAAATAAGCAGTCCATTTTTCTAGTCACCACCAGAAGTAATCTGAATGTAGTTTGTCTGCTTGCCCTGACCTTGTTACCAGTCATAAAACTATGAGTTCTCTACTTGTCTCAGTTGGTAGAACTCGGTGGTGGATGATTCAATTTAATACAAGTTAAATTGTATTATTGACAGATGATTAGATATACAGGTTGGAGTGGAAAGGCTTGTGCACATTCTCTCCTGGTCTAGCACACTGTTGCAAGTGTGTATGCCTCATTACCTCCACTCATTTGCTTCTGATTTTTCTGTGTACTGATGTAACATCTGAAGCCCCATTGTTAGGAAACTCTCAAAGAGTATATCACTGGTGGCCAATTAAGCAGCAAGGGCAAATGCTTTTGTCTAGGGTGCATGTCCTTGATCTCATAACGGTCTACTAGGATCTCTGGTTTTCAGACACAGCAAAGGAGAAAAGAGTACAAAAAGATCATAGAATCATAGAGTCAACCAGGGTGGAAGGGACCTCCAAGATCATCCAGTCCAACCTAGCACCCAGCCCTAGCCAGTCAACTAGACCATGGCACTAAGTGCCTCATGCAGGCTTTTCTTGAGCACCTCCAAGGACGATGCCTCCACCACCTCCCTGGGCAGCCCATTCCAATGCCAATCACTCTCTCTAGCAACAACTTCCTCCTAACATCCAGCCTAGACCTTCCCCAGCACAACTTGAGACTGTGTCCCCTTCTTCTGTTGCTGGTTGCATGGCAGAAGAGACCAACCCCACCTGGCTACAGCCTCCCTTCAGGTAGTTGTAGACAGCAATGAGGTCACCCCTGAGCCTCCTTTGCTCGAGCATAAACACCCCCAGCTCCCTCAGCCTTTCCTCACAGGGTTTGTGTTCCACGCCCCTCACCAGCTTTGTGGCCATTCTCTGGACACGTTCCAGCACCTCAACATCTCTCTTGAACTGAGGAGCCCAGAATTGGACACAGTACTCAAGGTGTTGAGCACAGGGGCAGAATAACCTCCCTTGTCTTACTGGCCACACTGTTCCTGATCCAGACCAGGATGCCATTGGCTCTCTTGGCCACCTGGGCACACTGCTGGCTCATCTTCAGCTGCTATCAACCAGCACTGCCAGGTCCCTTTCTTCCTGGCTGCTCTCCAGCCACTCAGTCCCCAGCCTGTAAAGCTGCTTGGGGTTGTTGTGGCCAAAGTGCGGAACCCTGCACTTGGCCTTGTTCAATGTCATCCCGTTGGCCTCTGCCCACCCATCCAGCCTGTCCAGGTCCCTCTGCAGGGCTCTCCTGTGCTCCAACAAATCAATACCTGCTCCTAGCTTGGAGTCATTTGCAAACTTACTGATGCTGGACTCAACCCCGTCATCCAGATTATCAATAATATTTAGACAACTGCTCCCCACATCTGAGTCGGGTCAGTGAGATATTTTTCATTCCTTTTTCCATCTAGGTGGGAGATGACCCCAGTTACCTTGGCTCAAACAATGTGACAGCATTGTGCTCAATTCTTGCTCTGAAGGGATGCTGGAGCTTGATAGCTTTTTCTGGCTCCATTGAGTTGTTCACTGGTTGTAACAAAGCTCTCAATACCATGAAGTGCTGTTTTATGCCTTGTCAGATCCTGTTTCCACAGCCAGCTACTGCCCGGTATGCATGTTGCAATGTGAAGGACCTGCTACATTAGGAGAGTACAGGGCAGGTGTTTACTGCTATAATAAACAAGCACACATCACTGGCTTGTACAGAGGCTTTGTACCTATACCTGCTTTTAAGTGGCTGCAAAATATTTTATGCAATAGGCAAGTGTGTGAAGTCAGTTGCTGTAATGGTTAGCAAATGTCTGTCTGTTCTTAGCTTGGCTGAAGAGACAAGCAACAGCAGTGATGCAGTTATGTGTATTTGCTTTCTTTATGACATGTGGTAAATTTGAATAGCTAAGATGCATAAACCATTGTTTAAGCAGCTTATGTCATGTAAAGTGTGGAGAAGCACCATTAGTGCTGGGCCCAGTCCTGTGCGATATCTTTATTGATGATCTGGATGAGGGGATTGAGTCCAGCATCAGTAAGTTTGCAGGTGACACCAAGCTAGGAGCAGGTGTGGATCTGTTGGAGCACAGGAAAGCCCTGAAGAGGGACCTTGCCAGGCTGGATGTGTGGGCAGAGGCCAATGGGATGAGATTGAACAAGGCCAAGTGCAGGGTTCTGCACTTTGGCCACAACAACCCCAAGCAGCACTACAGGCTGTGGACAGAGTAGCTGGAGAGCAGCCAGGAAGAAAGGGACCTGGCAGTACTGGTTGATAGTAGCTGAAGATGAGGCAGCAGTGTGCCCAGGTGGCCAGGAGAGCCAATGACATCCTGGCCTGCATCAGGAACAGTGTGGCCAACGGGACCAAGGAAGTTTTTCTTCCCCTGTACTCAGCACTGATCAGGCCACACCTTGAGTGTTGTGTCCAGTTCTGGGCTCCTCAACTCAAGATAAATGTTGAGATACTGGAACATGTCCAGAGAATGGCCACAAAGCTGGTGAGGGGCGTGGAACACAAACCCTGTGAGGAAAAGCTGAGGGAGTTGGGGTTGTTTATGCTCGAGCAGAGGAGGCTCAGGGGTGACCTCATTGCTGTCTACAACTACCTGAAGGGAGGCTGTAGCCAGGTGGGGTTGGTCTCTTCTGCCATGCAACCAGCAACAGAAGAAGGGGACACAGTCTCAAGTTGTGCTGGGGAAGGTCTAGGCTGGATGTTAGGAGGAAGTTGTTGCTAGAGAGAGTGATTGGCATTGGAATGGGCTGCCCAGGGAGGTGGTGGAGGCACCGTCCCTGGAGGTGTTCAAGCAAAGCCTGGATGAGGCACTTAGTGCCATGGTCTAGTTGACTGGACAGGACTGGGTGCTAGGCTGGCCTGGATGATCTAGAAGGTCTCTTCCACCCTGGTTGATTCTATGATTTTACGATTTGGTTGCCAGTAAGGCAGATATGGGACTTGTAGTTGTAAAACGGGAAAAGTTTGGTCTGAAACCAAAGGAGTTGTTACAATGTTTACCACTCCGAAAGTGTTCAGAGCTGCTCTCCTGTAGGATCACAGGTCGTTAATGAAGAACAATGGTCCATGGTGGACCAGCCTTGGGTGCAAACTGTCTGAGTCAGCACTATCCTGAACATTATGCAAGAGAAAAGAATGAGAACCTGCCGATTAGGAGAAGGAAGGAAACAGGACCTTGTTATCTGATGAATATGCTAAGACTGTTGCTCCACGGGAACCAGATGTGGCAGACAGAATTTAGATTAGAAGAAGAGATGATTTTTCATGTGATAAAATGACCAATCAGTAGGTAAAAGCTTTAAGCCTAGATAGTAACTCCACCTGCTGGGTGCTACACTTTGGCCACAACAACCCCATGCAGAGATACAGGCTGGGGCTGGAGTGGCTGGAGAGCAGCCAAACAGAAAGGGATCTGGGGGTGCTGATTGATACCCGCCTGAACATGAGCCAGCAGTGTGCCCAGGTGGCCAAGAGAGCCAGTGGCAACCTGTGTCCAGAGAAGGGCAATGAGGCTGGTGAGAGGCCTTGAGCACAGCCCTACGAGGAGAGGCTGAGGGAGCTGGGATTGTTTAGCCTGGAGAAGAGGAGGCTCAGGGGTGACCTTACTGTTGTCTACAACTACCTGAGGGGTGGTTGTGGCCAGGAGGAGGTTGCTCTCTTCTCTCAGGTGGCCAGCACCACAACAAGAGGACACAGCCTCAAGCTGTGCCAGGGGAAATTTAGGCTGGAGGTGAGGATAAAGTTCTTCACTGAGAGAGTCATTGGACACTGGAATGGGCTGCCCGGGGAGGTGGTGGAGTCGCCGTCCCTGGAGCTGTTCAAGGCAGGACTGGACGTGGCACTTGGTGCCATGGTCTGGCCTTGAGCTCTGTGGTAAAGGGTTGGACTTGATGATCTGTGAGGTCTCTTCCAACCTTGTTGATACTGTGATACTGTGATACTGTGATATATATATCCCTGTATGTTGCCTAATAAAATCAGAACTTAGCTTGCATCAAGCTGTCTCCCAGTCCCTTCATTCCAGCATTCTCCTGGAAAACTGACTGATAGAAGTCGTTTGCAGTGCAAGAACTGAGCTTTGCCTGCTTTGATTAACAAGTGACTGAATTAAGGTTTTCACTTCTCAGTTGCATGGACAGTGCCTCCCACCTTCAGGCTGACAGTTACATTGTCTGTACAGGATGAGTCCTAACAGCACTTCAAATTTCAGTGTGGAGGGTTAGGGGGGTGCTAAGGTCTGAGTTGCTGTGTCTAAACAGGAAAAAAATGTATGAACTGAGTGTGCCAGTTGTGTCTTTTTAGGCTCAGAGGAGTTAGGAAGTGGAAGTCATGGGCATCGGTATATCACAGACACAGTGACTGGTGATGATGATGGATTTGATATCGATGACTCAGACTACGACATCTACATAGAAGAGGTAAATTTCAGCATTTCTGTTTTCTTTATAGTCTTGGTATTTTCAAGGGTCCAGTCTGGTCAGGAAGTTTAATGTTCGGTATTATGTGCTCAGATGCAATAATATGGTTCTCCCTTCTCCTTCAGCCAGGGCAAGTTTGTTGCCTAAGTTTTGTCTCTTTGAAGATGCTCCTTTCATTTCCTTTCATTTTAGATTTCACTAAATTTGTCTTTCTTTGTTTCCTTTCAGCTGAGGCCTCTTCCTGCTATCAAAGGAGGGAACAGAAAATTTCTAGTCAAAACTAAGGTCACACCAGGGTCTAGTTCCAGGCTTCTGTCACGAGTCCTTACAACCACTTCTGAGCTTACTACATCCACACCCACCACCACAAGGCCACCAGCCACAGCGAGAGTGACTACCACTCAGGCAGTGGGCAGGGGTGCCATGCCTTCTGCCACACGGCTGCTTGACCTCTCCTGCGATGAGGCTGTCTGTTCTGCAGACAGCTTTTGTATCAATGACTACGATCGAGGTGGCTCACGCTGTCATTGCAATTTGGGAAAAGGAGGAGAAACCTGTGAGGAAGGTAGGTTTCTGCATGCCTCCTGCTGCTGGCCTGTCTTTGTCTGGGACAGGGAGCAGCTTTGCAATAAATAAATAAAGCTTTGTTCAATATCTTTATCAAGAATTTGGATGAGGGCACTGAGTGTACCCTCAGCAAGTTTGTTGATGATACAAACTGGGTGGGGAGTGGCCAACACCCCTCAGGCTGTGATGCCGTCCAGTGAGATCTGGACAGGCTGAGTGCTGGATGAAGGCAAACTACATGAAGGGTCCTGCATCTGAGATGCAGGCCCCATGACAGATTAGGGTTGTCCTGCTGGAAAGCAGGTCCATGGAGAAAGACCTTGGAGTGCTGATGGGCAGCGGGTTCTGCATGGGCCAGCAATGTGCCCTTGTGGCCAAGACAGCCAATGGCATCCTGGGTGTGGGAAAGTGTGTCCAGCAGGTCTGTGGAGGTTCTTCTCTCCCTCTGCTCTGCACTAGTGAGAGCACACCTGGAATACAGTTTTGGGCTCCCCAGTTTAGGAGAGACAAGGACCTGCTGGAAAGAGTCCATCAGAGAGCCATGAGGATGACTGGGGAACTTGAGCATCTCCCCTGTGAAGAGAGACTGAGAGTCCTGGGGCTGTTTAGTCCAGAGAAGAGAAGACTGAGAGGAGATCTGATCAATATATACAAACATCTGAGGGATGGGTGTCAAGTGACTGGGGCCAATCTCTTTTTGGTAGTTAGCAGCAATAAGACAAGGAGCAAGAGCTACAAACTGGTTTCAGCTCAACATGAGGAGAAGCTTCTTTGCAGTGAGGGTGACAGAGCCCTGGAACAGGCTGCCCAGAGAGGCTGTGGAGTCTTCTTCTCTGGAGACTTTCCAAACCCAACTGGATGCATTCCTGTGTGAACTACTCTAGGGAATCCTGCCTTGGCAGGGGGGCTGAACTCTATGATCTGTGGAGGTCCCTTCCAATCTCTAAGGTTCTGTGGTTCTGTGAAACCAACTAAAGTACACTTTGGGACTATCTGGTTAGGCTTAATGGATCCCTGAGGACAGCTGCATCTTCCAAACCCCAGTTCAGACATTTACCCCTTTGCTTCTCTTTCCTCAGCCAGGTGTGAAGAAGTTACTCTTTAATAAAGCTGCATGCAGACCCCATGTGAGCACTCAGTGCACGGGGAGGTTGATCCCCCTTTGCTGACCTAAGAGTGGCAAGATTATGGAGCCAAGTGTGTTGATAGTTTATCCAGCCTGGACAGGGCCTAGCCATATCATCCACAGCCTCCAGCAAGGACATTCAGTCCCGCTTTGACCTTGCTTGTCTTTTGCAGCTGTAGCCCTGAACCATCTGCATTTCCGCTGTGGTCTGTAAAATGATGCTAGTCCTGCAGTAGGGATGTGAGACAAAGCCCCCATTGTAAAACCATCCCCAGAGGATGCTTTCCCCATGGTCTACAGGGCAAACGTGCTGGAGTTGTAGCCCCAGCACTCCTGTTGGGCAGCCTGGGGCAAGGCAGGAACAAAGCACCATCCTCAGTACAGAATGCATTTCCTGAGGCCTGGGTCAATGTGAGGAAGTGCAGCTGTCCCAGTTAGGTCTTGACATGCACCCTATCAACTCTCTGCAGGGTGGCTGAGCTGGGGAAGGATCCTACTGAGCTGAAGGAGGCTGTCCTGTTTCTCCTGCCCTTACTGCCCTTACCACTTTCCTGTCCCCTCTCTCTGCAGACCTAACCTTGCCTTTTCTCTGGGTCTGGTGTTGGGCTGATCACCTAGTAAGCCAGCACAACTCTCACACCAGACTACAAGCAGGTCACTTGTTTTTGGCCCTGGAGTTACTTTTCTTCTGGTTTGGTGATCAAGGTATCACAGTATCACAGTATCATCAAGGTTGGAAGACACCTCATAGATCATCAAGTCCAACCCTTTACCACAGAGCTCAAGGTGTCAGGTAAATGCCAGATTCATGCAAAGAAGCTGTCCTGTTGCTTGTGGTGACGCTGTCCTACCACCTATCAAGAGGTGATCCATGTCTTTGCATGAGGATATGGTCTGCCAAGGCCCTGCCACATAGCAGAGCGTCAGTGATCAACATTTCTTCTGCATATTCATGATGTGTAGTGTCATACATCAGACACTGAGGGTGTTTGGTCTTTGCCTCCCAGTGCTGGAGTAAAGAGACCTCATTCTGAAAACAATCTGTTGTGACTCAGCCACATGGAACTGCTGCAGATGTGATTTTTGGCTGTGATCAAGTCGAGGATTTGCTTGTACTGATGTAATCATACAAAACTCGTGGAGTGAGTTTGTTGATGTCAGTCCAAACCCACCATTTCTCACAAGAGAGTATTACTCCTTGATAAGCAGTAGCCTCATGTACCAGTGTTCTCTTGCACTGAATTTCTCCACAGCAGCTATTACTGCACAGTAATCTGAAAGAAACTGAACTCTTCTTTATACAATGAACAGCTTCATGGCTCTCTGTTGCAGTCAGTTCTGCTTGTGATCAGGGCATGAGTTAATTGCTCTGTACTGCAGCAGCATTGAGCTTTATGCTGCTGGTTCTTTTTACCTCAGCCTTGTAAACAAAAACAGCTGAGAGAGCTATGTCCAGATCCAAAGAAAAGTTGAAAAGCCTACTACTCAGTGTTTGAACAGTCAGGAAGAGAAAGTCTGCCGATTGTCCTCCCTCAATATAATTATATCCATTACAAAAATAAGAATTCAGGTCTGAAACTCTCTGTCCTCTCTGTTTTAGGAGAATGAGCTGCAAAGGTAGTGGTAGTAGGATGTCTTCCTGATTTTCTTTTTGTGTGCTGAAGACAGGATGGGCTTCTAACACAGAATTATAGAGTGATTTATGTTGGAAGGGACCTCAGAGATCTAGTTCCAACCTCCTGCCATAGGCAGAGACACCTCCCACTAGAACAGGTCCCTCAGGGCCTCATCCAACCTAGCCTTGAACACCTCCAGGGAGAGAGCATCCATAACCTCCATGGGCAACCTGTGCCAGTGTCTCATCACTCTCACTGTGAAGAACCCATTCCTAACATCCAGTTTAATTCTCCCCTCTGACAGTTGAAACCCATCACTCCTTGTCCTGTCATTGCAAGATCTTGTCAGTAGTCCCTCCCAGCCCTTCTGTAGGCTCCCTTCTGGAAGGCTACTATAAGGTGTACTCAAAGCCTTTTCTTCTCCAGGCTGCAGAGCCCCAACTCTCTCAGCCTGTCTTCATAGCTGAGATGCTGCAGCCCTCTGAGCATCTTTGTGGCTTCCTCTGCACTCTCGCCAACAGTTCCATGTCCTTCTTGTGCTGTTGGCTCCACAGCTGTACACAGTACTCCAGGTGGGGTCTGATGAGAGCATAAGATAACAAAGCATGGGAATTGCAGGTGACAGCTAGCAAAAGCCATTTGAAGGGCCAATGTTGCAGCTAAGGATGGAGAGATGCTTGCAGAGACTCTCTTCTACCCATTACTCCCTTTAACCTCTTCCCTGACATGACTTGGGGGAAGTGCTGAAAGCTGCTGAGCTCTTGTGAGACATCCAAGGATTCTGCAGATGCTAGACACAGCAGCTATGGAGCAGCACTTACTAATGTGGCATAGAGTCTGACCACATTTCCTGCATGTGTTTTTATAGTCTTGCAAGACAGAAAATTTCTTTGTTGTCTCTGAGTTAAATGAATTCTTTAAAGTAGTTAAATATAAATTTGCTGGGTTCTGTCCTGTGCAACAAGGATGAAAATCTGGAGAAATTTGCACTGAAGCCAGTGACTAAACTGTTGAGCAGTATTTGGCCCTCAGTATCTTGTTTCTTTCCGAGTTCACCAGGTCCTTGGGAATAAAAGAATTAGTTCTGGAGGGTGGTGAGAGGACAAGGCAGTAGGTTAACTGATTGTTGACTGCTACTGACTAATGGTTGCCTCTGGAAGAACTCCACCTTTTGTTTTTGCCTGATGTTATCTAGTGCTAATATGTGTATTGATTTTTATATGGGAGAAAACTGCTAAACAACATGCTTCTGTCTTTGCTTCTCAGATATTACTATCCAGTATCCTCAGTTCTTTGGCTACTCATACATCACCTTTGAACCACTGAAAAACTCCTATCAGACATTTCAAATTACCCTTGAATTCAAGGTAAGTTTCAGCAATTCCAAGATCAGACACAGGAGTTTTAAATTTCCCTTGCTTATTCGGTTAACATAGGCAATGGAACAGTAACTTAGCTTCAGTATGAGTTGTACTGTACTTGTGGTGAACCTGTACATGATCTTAATGTCTAAGGGTCTAACTTCACCTTAAGTGAATGCACATGAGGTTGGTAAACTGACCTGAAATACTTGTGTGCATTATTGACAGGCAGTGCATGAGAGACCCCCTGGGACTAGTAATACAGGTAATACAAACTAGTGGTGATGTCCTTTGACAAGGTTAAAGTTGTGTGGAAGAGCTACAGGCTGAGGTACACTTGGACCTTTTGGTGAACTGCAGTTTGGAAACGGCAGGCAATACCTTTGCATATAGGAAAGTCTGGTCTTGTACTGAGAAAAATACTGCCTTACCCTGCAGAATTTAAGTAGGACTTGTTTTCCAACTCTGAAGTTTGGAACACCAGCTACTACACCAGGTCAACAGATACAGGGAATGCTGGAAGCATTCCAGTGGAGAGCAACGAGGATGACTGGGAGACTTGAGCATCTTCCCTACAAAGAGAGACTGAGGGACCTGGGGCTGTTTAGTCTGGACAAGAGAAGACTGAGAGGAGATCTGATCAATGAACAACCCCAAGCAGCGCTACAGACTGGGGAAAGAGTGTCTGGAGGGCAGCCAAGCAGAAAGAGACCTGGGGGTACTGGTAAATAGTAGCTGAAGATGAGCCAGCAGTGTGCCCAGGTGGCCAAGAGAGCCAATGGCATCCTGGCCTGTGTCAGGAACAGTGTGGCCAGTAGGACAAGGGAGGTTATTCTTGCCCTGTACTCAGCACTGGTCAGGCCACACCTTGAGTCCTGTGTCCAGTTCTGGGCTCCTCAATTGCAGAGAAGGGCAACAAAGCTGGTGAGGGGCTCGAAACACAAACCCTATGGGAAGAGGCTGAGGGAGCTGGGGTGGTTTAGCCTTCAGAGGAGGAGGCTCAGGGGTGACCTCATTGCTGTCTACAACTACCTGAAGGGAGGTTGTAGCCAGGTGGGGTTGGTCTCTTCTGCCATGCAACCAGCAACAGAAGAAGGGGACACAGCCTCAAGCTGTGTGGGGGAAGGTCTAGGCTGGATGTTAGGAGGAATTTGTTGGCAGAGAGAGTGATTGGCATTGGAATGGGCTGCCCAGGGAGGTGGTGGAGGCACCATCCCTTGAGATGTTCAAGCAAAGCCTGGCTGAGGCACTTAGTGCCATGGTGTAGTTGACTGGCTAGGCCTGGGTGCTAGGTCTCTTCCAACCTGGTTGAGTCTGTGATTCTATGATTCTGATGTATACAAATATCTGAGGGGTGGGTGTCAAGTGGCTGGGGCCAAGCTCTTTTTGCTGGTCAGCAGCAATAGTACAAACAGCAACAGCTACAAACTGGCACAGAGGAGGTTTCAGCTCAACATGAGGAGAAACTTCTTTGTAGTGAAGGTGACAGAGCCCTGGAACAGGCTGCCCAGAGAGACTGTGGAGTCTCCTTCTCTGGAGACTTTCCAAACCCACCTGGATGCATTCCTGTGTGAACTACCCTAGGGGATCCTGCCTTGCCTGGGACTTGGACTCAATGATCTCTGGAGGTACCTTGTAACCTCTAAGGTTCTGTGATTCTGTGATACTAACACAGACAAGATACTGCACTACTTAAACTACTGGTTTGAAGTGGTGGTGTACATCCCACAGTGACTTGTATTAGTGCTGTCTGTGTATTACAGGCAGAACTGGTAGAACTGCTCTAAAAAGGGTGGCTGAGCTCTTGAGTGCACCCCTGCTCACATGTAAGGCAGACTTGCCAACCTCACAGCCTAGGTACAAGACTGTCAGTAGAGAAGCAATAATCTGTTGCCTCACATGGTGATCTCATGATTTCCTGGCAATTTGTCAGCTTAAAATGCAGGATGGCTGTGAAAAGACACCATGTCAACTCCTGTCCATATATGTAGAAATCCTGCCTGAACAGACTGTTTGCCTTGAAAACTGTCAGGCTCACTGAATATGTCAAGCATGGTGTGTATTTATGTACAGTATTAATGTACAGTAAGTCTGATGTGTCTACACTTAACAGGCTTGCTAGGACATCTTTGCTAGACTTGGTTCTCAGAGGTCTCATGTGGGATGTCTGATAGCCTTTTGTGCTTACAAGCTTGTCTTTAAATCTGATAGCATCGTGCTGTACATAGAGGAGATTTTCTTAGATCATTTAAGCATTAAGGCAATGTTTTTCTCTAGGTTCTTTAAGTGCAAGATTTAAAATTTATCAACTCCTTTCTGATTCTGCAAGTTAAAAGCTCCATCTGAAAGATGCTGCCTCTTTTCTGGGGAGAAGTGCTGCTGTGAGGCTTAGACTTTGATTTTCATGTTGATGCAATGTTTGCAGGCTGAATCAGAAGATGGTTTGCTGCTATACTGTGGGGAAAACGAACACGGTCGCGGTGATTTCGTGTCGCTGGCAATCATCCGACGTAGCATCCAGTTCAGGTAAATCCTCCACCCTAAGTCTGGTGTAAAGAGAAGGAGTCACTGCTGCCTCATGAGACTTCTGACAAGCAAGGTGCTTGAGGACTGGAGGAAGCAGACTCTGGTCTTCCAAAATGGAAAGAAAGGCCCAGGAAGCTACTGATCAGTCAGCCTCACCTCCACCCCTGGAAGGATGATGGAACAGCTTGTTTTGGGCATCACCTCCAAACATGTGGAGGAAACAGAACTGCTGTGGTTTGTGAGTTCCGCCTGCCCACCACCACCACTAGATTAACCAGACTAACTCAGCCAGCTGGAAGTTAAGGACTGAAGCTGTATTTACAACATGCACAAATACACAAACATATATACACAACATATATACAGATGTTTACAATTATATACAAGTCAAAAGTAATACAGAGATCCAAACTCCCTCCTGAACAGCAGAACTGCCCACAAGGGCTTTCAAACCAACTCCACTCCTTCTTTCCAACCCCACTCTTATCTCAGAAATAACCAAAGATCTCTCTGTATAGCTCGCATGATAAATCTGCAGAGATCTGAGGTGAGATGTCTAAAGAGAACAGGGAATTAGAAGTAAACCATTAGATTGGGTTACATAGGTTTCATGCAAAGGAGTTAAGGCAAAATGCCACCAGACACACAGACTGAAAGAGAAGTGAGCATTTTATCCTGTATTTTTACTATTTTGTCCATCAGCAGAGCCAATGGGCAATATAGATATCACTATTGTTTTCTTTTCACAGCCAGTGATCTAGTTTCTCTCGTTAAAATATTCCAGTTAGCCTCAAGCCAGCACAAGAGTTCATCAGAAGTAGTCAAAATGGATTCATTGAGGGCAAGTCATGTCTCATAATCTGATAGGCATCTACAGGCTGTTACTAGGTGGATAGATGAAGAAAAGGCAGTAGACATCGTCTACCTTGACTTCAGCAAGTCTTTTGACACTATCCCCTAAAGCATCCTCATAGGCAAGATTAGGAAGCATGGGCTAGATTAATGGACAGTGAGGTGAGTTGAAAACCGTCTTGAGACAGAGGTTAGAGTGTCATGGTCACTGGCAGAGTCTTGTGGGAGGTCCTTAACAAGTGGTGCTCCCCAGGGGTCTAGTCCTGTTCAATGTATTCATCAATAACCTGACAGAGAGTACACTCAGCAGGTTTGCTGGTGACACAAAACTGGATGGGGTGGCTGACACACCAGAAGGCTGTACTTCTATCCAGTGTGACATGGATGTGTTGTAAAGCTGAGCAGAGAGTAACCTGATAAAATTCAACAAGGGCAAGTGTAGAGTGCTCCACCTGGGGAGGAGTAACTCCATGCACCAGTAGAGATTAGGGGCTGACCTGCTGAAAAGCATCTGTGTAGTCGAAGGGTGGGAGTCTTGGTGGACAGCAGGATCACCATGAGCCAGCAATGTGCCCTTGTGTCCAAGATGGCCAATAGCATCTGGAGTGCATCAAGAAGACTGCGGCAAGCAGGTTCAGGGAGATTATCCCCCCTTCTGCTCTGCCCTGGTGAGGCTTCCTCTGGAATGATGTGTCCATTTCTGGGCTCCCAAGTTCAAGAAGGACTGGAAATTGTCTTAAGTGGGTACAGCAAAGGGCTGGAAATATGATCAGGGGACTAGAACGTTTCTATTAGGAAGAAAAGCTGAGGGAGTTGGGGCTTTTTAGTCTGGAAGAGAGAAGAGTGAGGGGGGAGCTTACCAATGCTTATAAGTACTTCAAGAGGAGATGTAATGCGGCTGGGTCCAGTCTCACAGTCTCACAGTATCACAGTATCATCAGGGTTGGAAGAGACCTCACAGATCATCAAGTCCAACCCTTTACCACAGAGCTCAAGGCTAGACCATGGCACCAAGTGCCACGTCCAATTCTGCCTTGAACAGCTCCAGGGACGGCGACTCCACCACTCCCCCGGGCAGCCCATTCCAGTGTCCAATGACTCTCTCAGGGAAGAACTTTCTCCTCACCTCCAGCCTAAATTTCCCCTGGTGCAGCCTGAGGCTGTGTCCTCTTGTTCTGGCGCTGGCCACCTGAGAGAAGAGAGCAACCTCCTCCTGGCCACAACCACCCCTCAGGTAGTTGTAGACAACAGTAAGGTCACCCCTGAGCCTCCTCTTCTCCAGGCTAACCAATCCCAGCTCCCTCAGCCTCTCCTCGTAGGGCTGTGCTTAAGGCCCCTCCCCAGCCTCGTCGCCCTTCTCTGGACACGCTCAAGCATTTCGATGTCCCTCCTAAACTGGGGGGCCCAGAACTGAACACAGTACTCAAGGTGTGGTCTAACCAGTGCAGAGAACAGGGGCAGAATGACCTCCCTGCTCCTACTGACCACACCATTCCTGATGCAGGCTCTCTTGGCCACCTGGGCACACTGCTGGCTCATGTTCAGGTGGGTATCAATCAGTACCCCCAGGTCCCTCTCTGTCTGGCTGCTCTCCAGCCACTCCGACCCCAGCCTGTGTCTCTGCATGGGGTTGTTGTGGCCAAAGTGCAGCACCCTGCACTTTGAGCTATTGAACCCCATCCCATTGGACTCTGCCCATCTGTGCAGGCGGTCAAGGTCCTGCTGCAGAGCCCTTCTGCCCTCCATCCCAGTTACATCTGCCCCCAGCTTAGTGTCATCTGCAAACTTGCTGATGACTGACTCCATGCCCTCATCCAGGTCATCTATGAAGATGTTAAAGGGGATGGGGCCCAGCACTGATCCCTGAGGGACACCACTAGTGACAGCTGCCAGCTGGATGTGGCACCATTCACCACCACTCTCTGGGTCCAGCCCTCCAGACAGTTCCTAACCCAGCACAGAGTGTTGCCATCCAAGCCGTGGGCTGACAGCTTAGCCAGCAGTTTGCTGTGGGGGACAGTGTCAAAGGCCTTGCTGAAGTCCAGACAGAGCACATCCACAGGCCTCCCCACATCCAGCAAGCGGCTCACCTGATCATAGAAGGAGGTCAGGTTGGAGAGGCAGGATCTGCCCTTCCTAAACCCATGCTGGCTGGACCTGAGCCCTTTGCCATCCCTCAGGTGCGCTCTTATCACCCCCAAGCTAACCTGCTCCATCAGTTTCCCTGGCACTGAGGTCAGGCTGACAGGTCTGTAGTTCCCAGGTTCCTCCATCCGACCCTTCTTGTGGATGGGGACCACGTTGGCCATTTTGCAGTCTCCTGGGACCTCTCCAGTGAGCCAGGACTGCTGGAAAATGATGGAGAGTGGCTTGGCCAGCTCAGCTGCCAGCTCTCTCAGCACCCTGGGATGGATCCCATCTGGCCCCATGGACTTGTGGGTGTCCAGGTGGCTCAGCAGGTCCTGAACTAATTCTTCATGAATTTCCAGGGGAACACACCGCTCCCTGACCCCATCCCCCAGTTCAAGAGGCCACTGGCCTCCTCCTCCCTCCTTGCTCTTTTCAGTAGTGCCCAAGGACAGGATGAGAACTAACAGGCACAAATTTGAACATAGGAAGTTCCATTTAAACATGATGAGGAACTCTTCTGTGTTGAGTGTGGAAGAGCACTCCATCAGACTGCCCATAGAGGCGATGGAGTCTTCATTTCTGGAGTCGTTCAGAGTTGTCCTGTGCAACCTGCTCCAGGTGAACCTGCTCTGGCAGTGGGGTTGGACTAGATGATCTCTGGAGGTCTCTTCCAGGCTCTCTTTTGGTTCTGTTAACATATGATGTGCTAGTTTGAAGCTAGCTAGAATGTTTTGATGAGAAGGATTAGGTCACAGGGTGTGAAAGAGAAACAATGGTGATGTCTACTTCACACATAGGCTTGCTGAGATGTGTAAGAACAAGAGTATAAACATAGATAAGGCAGTTCAGGCACAGCCTGGGTTGTGAGCTGTATTTCTCTCTAACCTCACCCTCTGTCTCTCTGATTAATTAATTTGCTTTCTAACCCCCCTGGCCGACCCTCCATTCTTCCTTTGAGGCACAAGGCAACGTCTAGGGTAAGGCTGAGGGGTGGGAGAACGTGGAAGGGCAGTTGAGAGCCCCTCCTGGGGACTCAGGTTTCTGGGAGGGCTGTTGTGTTTCTGTATTACCTTTTACCTTGTCTATTTCTGTCTATAAGTGTATATAATGTAAATATCTGCTTGTATATTGTGCTAGCTGTAAATATAAGCTTCATTCATATTTCCAGAGCCAGCTGAATCTAGTCTGGGTGATTTCCAAAGTGTGTGTGTGGGTGGAGGGTAACACCCAAACCACCACATATGCTGTGTCTTTGCCTTCTGCCCCATTAAGTGCATAAAGTTGACTTCATTACTTCATTTTTTGTGGTGGTTTGGGTGTTACCTGCCCCCCCACTCTTATGAAATCACCCAGACTAGACTCAGCTGAGCTTGAAATTAAGAAAGGAAGCTTTATATTTACAGCCTAGCACAATATACAAGCAGGTATTTACAAACTATACAGCCATCGACAGAAATGTACAAGTTAAAGGTAATACAGAAACACAACAGCCCTCCCAGAAACCTGAGTCCCCAGGAGGGGTTCCCAGCCACCCTTCCACCTCCTTCCCACCCCTCTACCTTATCCCAGACTTTGCCTTATATGCAAGGTGAGTTTGGAGGATCAGCCATGGGGGTTAGAAAACAGAAGGATTAGTTACAGAGAAAGGTGGTTAGGAAGGAAAGTATAGGGACAAGATGCAACAGAGAGTCACTGCAGCTCTGTAATCTATGTTTTGTGTTCTTGTTTTCATGCATCTCAGCAAGCCTATGAGTGAAGTAGACATCACCATTGTTTCCTTTTCACAGCCTGTAATTTAATTTCTCTCATTAGAATATTTCAGATAGCCCCAAACTATCACAATTCAACAGATCTTCAGTGTTCCTCAGTGTTCCTTGGATAGGGCAGGGTGCTAGGTTGGACTGGATGATCTTGGAGCTCTCTTCCAACCTGGTTGATTCTATGATTTTATGATTCTATGTTTTTTCCCTCTCATCTTCAACGTGCAGACATGTGCCCTCTTGAACTTTTTGTACTCAGACCTCAATATAAAGGCAAAGCAATCAGCTTTCTTCAAGGCATTGCAGGGATCATTACTCTTTTGCCTGAAATGATAGTAAGCCACTGCATATTTCTAAGCTATGCTTATCATAGTATGCTCTATGCTCTGATATGCTGTATTGAGCTGTGCATAGTCAGTTTCACAGCACCTGAAGGATTCACTGTCAGTAAGGGATCTGAAACTACATCTTACATTCCTTGTTTAGATGAGAGTTGCAGATTTCTTAGATGAAGATGGAGAAGATTTCTTTCAGTCCCGTGAAAGGGAAGCATTTTAAAGACTATCTCAGGGATTTCCTTACTTGGGAGTGTGAGTCCTCTCAAAGTGGGGAATAACAAAATGGGTGATGTAATTTAGCTGTGTTTCTCTTCAGCTGCACTGAGCTGCAGTCAGAGAAAATGACATGTTTTGTGCACAGACACTCTCCTGGAGCTCTTCTTGTCCGTCAGTACTGAGTTTCACATGGAATTCACAGAGTTACTAATGTAGCACTGCCTTTCACCAGGGAGCTAGAAATACTCCCAGGAGAAATTACTGTTGTAGTAGGAACTCAGATTGCAATACCCTTCATCTTGAAACAATTCCAGCTGTTGGCAAGCTTTGCAATTCACTTGGCTATGGCTGGAGAATTCCCAGTCTTCTCCCTTGAAGAGAGAGAGATAATGAACTTTGACGTTCAGACCAGAGCATATGTAGACATGCTGTTTGATATACAGTGAGAAACAGAGAGGTTCCCAGGAGCAAAAAGGGTATTTTGAGTCTAAAAGCATCTTGCAGGTATTTGGTTAGTTTAAGATTGTCCTCTTGCCCTCTCTGTCTTGTACTCCTAGATTTAACTGTGGCACTGGAGTTGCAGTCATAACAAGTGAAAACAAAATCAAACTTGGAAACTGGCACAGCGTTACCTTGTTCAGAGATGGGACGAATGGCTGGCTCAGGATGGACAATGATGCTCCAGTGGCAGGGAAATCTCAGGTAGGTAGTCCTGTGACTGCAGCTTGACCTTGGGCACTCTTGGGTTTCTGATGACATTTTTTCTTGCCAGCAGAATTCTAGTTGAGTTTAAAAGATGCTATGCATCCAAGTCCACCCCCTGCAAAAGTCCTTCCTTTGTACCAACCCAGACACTTGGTAGTTCCAGCAATCTACCAATTTTGTCTAACAGGCCTCTACCCAGAGATACTGTTCACTGAGGAAGGCATCCACAGCAGTTGCCTGCATTACTCAGAGCACCAAAAGCTTACATTAGATATGTGGAAGATGTTCTTCACTGTGAGAGTGGTACACAGGCACAGGTAGTCCAGAGAGGCTGTGGATGCCACATCTCTGTAAGTGTTCAAGATCTGGCTGGCTGGAGCTTTAAGCAACTTGATCAGTGCCCCTGCCCATGGCAGGGGCTTTGGACCTTAGAGATGGTAACACAGTATCACAGTGTCACAGTATCATCAGGGTTGGAAGAGACCTCACAGATCATCAAGTCCAACCCTTTACCACAGAGATCAAGGCTAGACCATGGCACCAAGTGCCACGTCCAATCCTGCCTTGAACAGCTCCAGGGACGGCGACTCCACCACCTCCCCGGGCAGCCCATTCCAGTGTCCAATGACTCTCTCAGTGAAGAACTTTCTCCTCACCTCAAGCCTAAATCTCCCCTGGCGCAGCCTGAGGCTGTCCCCTCTCGTTCTGGTGCTGGCCACCTGAGAGAAGAGAGCAACCTCCTCCTGGCCACAACCACCCCCCAGGTAGTTGTAGACAGCAATAAGGTCACCCCTGAGCCTCCTCTTCTCCAGGCTAACCAATCCCAGCTCCCTCAGCCTCTCCTCGTAGGGCTGTGCTCGAGGCCTCTCCCCAGCCTCGTCGCTCTTCTCTGGACATGCTCAAGCATCTCAATGTCCCTTCCGAAATAAACAAGTCTATGGTTCTGTGATTCTCTTATTGCTCCAGTGAGTCCTTCTCAATCCTTCTTACTTAGAATGACCTGGATTAGTGTCAGCAGAATGCTAGAGATTTCTGACCTGGTTCATTTTGACTTAAATAGTGTAAGAGTACCTACAAGAAAAGTGAAACTTGACAAACCACCAGGGGCAGGAGCACCAAATGCAGTAAGAGGTGGCTAGTGGTTGGAGGCAGGCTGCAGAGCTGTATGACCTGACATATATCTACCATAAAACACTGTGGGCATCTCTTCGGCCACACACTCTGTCTGAATTACTTTTCCCTCCTGAAGCAGAGATCCACTTGGAGTGTTTCTGTGCTGCAGTGTGCAGTGGACACCTGTAGACTTGACAACCTTGAGTTATTCAGCCTGTCAAAATATATGCCACAGGGGATATAATTTATTGTTATGAACATTATGAAGGCATTGCAGGGGTAAAAAAGGCAGAAATATTTTAGGCTCGGGGTCACTGCTGTCAGGAAATATTGGAAAAAAACTATCCATTAATAAACATGATAATTGAGTGTTTCTTCTACATGCCAGTGGGGTTTGAAACAACCCTTAAGTAGAATCATAGAATGATAGAATAAACCAGGTTGGAAGAGAAGATCATCCAGTCCAACCTAGCACCCAGCCCTGTCCAGTCAACTACACCATGGCACTAAGTGCCTCATCCAGTTTTTTTTTGAACACCCCCAGGGACGGTGACTCCACTACCTCCCTGGGCAGCCCATTCCAATGCCAATCACTCTCTCTGGCAACAACTTCCTCCTAACATCCAGCCTAGACCTACCCTGGTACAGCTTGAGACTGTCCCCCCTTGTTCTGTTGCTGGTTGCCTGGCAGAAGAGACCAAGCCCATCTGGCTATAGCCTCCCTTCAGATAGTTGTAGACAGCAATGAGGTCACCCCTGACCCTCCTCTTCTCCAGGCTAAAAATCCCCAGCTCCCTCAGCCTCTCTAAATAGGGCTGTGCTCCAGGCCGCTCACCAGCTCCATCGCCCTTAAAATCTCCACTTAAGAAGTGACTCTCTGAGGTATGACATTAGACCAAACATTGCCAAGATATAATCAGGCTGAAAATAAGATCTCTTTACTACAAAGTCTTCCTAAGTTTTGTTTTCACACTTAAGCTTCCTCATGAAATACTGATGTTCACATTTATTAATCATCCACTGACGTTTGATGGCAAAAGTCACATATGCGTAATCCTTCCAAATTATAATGCTCATGCACTGCACCTGGCAGTTCGATTCTGTGTACTTGCATTTCCCTATCATCAATTTACTTGATTTTCCAAGAATAAGTAGTAATAAATAAGTAATAACAAAGTAGGAAGTAAAAGACATATATTCTCATCAATTAATGGGGTGGAGCTTGATACAATGATACTCAGCACTGCTCAGACCACACCTTGAGTACTGTGTCCAGTTCTGGGCCCCTCAATTCAAGAGAGATGTTGAGATGCTGGAACATGTCCAGAGAAGGGCAACAAAGCTGGTGAGGGGCCTGGAACACAAACCCTATGAGGAGGGGTTGAGGGAGCTGGGCCTGTTTAGCCTGGAGAAGAGGAGGCTCAGGGGTGACCTCATTGCTGTTTACAACTACCTGAAGGGAGGTTGTAGCCAGGTTGGGGGTGGCCTCTTCTCCCAGGCAACCAGCAATAGAACAAGGGGACACAGTCTCAAGTTGTGCCAGGGTAGGTCTAGGCTGGATGTTAGGAAGAAGTTCTTCCCAGAGAGAGTGATTGGCATTGGAATGGGCTGCCCAGGGAGGTAGTGGAGTCACCGTCCCTGGGGGTCTTCAAGAAAAGCCTGGATGAGACACTTAGTGCCATGGTGTAGTTGATTGGTTAGGGCTGGGTGATAGGTTGGACTGGATGATCTTGGAGGTCTCTTCCAACCTGGTTGATTCTATGATTCTATGATCAAAAAGTTCTGGTGTTTTTGTTTTGTTTTGTTTTGTGGTTTTTTTTTTTGTGTGTGTGTGGTTTTTTTGTTGTTTTGGGGGGATTTTTGATTAGGGGTTTTTTTTGTTTGCTTTATTTGGTTTTACTGTTGTTGTTTCCTGTGTACTATAGCAGCGTTGCTTAACTTTTATGTTTATGTGTCTGTACACAGGTTAATGCAAAGGAAAAACAATGAAAAGGGGAATAAGCTTAGCAATAGGAAAGTGACTGAGACATTACTGAAGTTGTCATTTTATTGGTCTTTGCCTTGTCCTTTTTTACTGTTTGTTTGTTTGTTTGTGTTGTTGTTGTGTTGTGTTTTTTTATTTTATTGTTGTTTGTTTTTAATTTTATTATTGGTCATCACTAAGCACTTGCTAGGTTCTGCCCTAAATACAATATCACATTGGTCTGTGTCCCCCAGCACTTAAGAGTGCCAAAAGACAACGTATTTTGGCAAAAGTAAATGAAAGAAATTACAGCAAAACACAAATCACACTACTCCACCACAGAATATAGTGACTTTTAATCATAGAATCACAGAATCAACCAGATTGGAAGAAACCTCCAAGATCATCCCGTCCAACCTAGCACCCAGCCTTATCATTTAGACCATGGCACTAAATGCCTCATCCAGTCTTTTCTTGAACACCTCCAGGGATGGTGACTCCACCACTGTTTATATGGTGCTTTTAATAATCCATGTTAGCACGATGGATATGGGTACAAAATGTAATTTAAAATGGTAGACTGATTGGAATAATGACTAATGGCAAGGAATTACCAATGAGCTACCTACATATTCTGTGACACAGTTCCTTGTGAAGACAAAAAAACCCAATTGATTAAAACCAGTGTGGTTTAATGAGTTTGCCTGTGTTATGTCTGTTCTATATCATGTCACACTTTGTTTTCCCTGCAGGGCCAGTACAGCAAAATTACATTCCGAACTCCCTTCTACGTTGGTGGTGCCCCCAGTGTGTACTGGCTGGTCAGAGCCACAGGCACTAACCGTGGGTTTCAGGGCTGTGTTCAGTCACTCAGCGTCAACGGAAAGATAATTGATATGAGAGCCTGGCCATTAGGGAAAGCCCTCAGTGGTGCTGATGTCGGTAAGTGTAATGGCATGAGGTCTTTAATCAGTGAAAAACCAGGGCTTGCTGTTTTGCCTATTTGGGCAGTGGTCCAGATTTGAGAGGTGGAGGGTCCGGCATGGGATTTCTCTGTGTCTTTGCATATCATTTCTGCTGGGCCTGTGGTGGGAGAATCTATCACCCTGTGCAACTAAATGTCACCGTTTACTATACCTTGTGAACAGAGTTAACCTGCACAATAAATGGGAAAAACAATTCTCATGGGAAAACAGGAAACTCAGTACTGCAGCTATAATGACATAGGCACCAGTATCTCTCCAGATGCCTCTCTCTGCTCTTGACACAGTCATACCATCTGAAATCAATGGTATGTACGTTGTGTTTGTATTTAAAATGCCATGAACCCGACAAAATGTGCCTTGCCTAAAGGCATCATTGCACTTGTGCAAAGCAACAACAGGGGTATTTCAGATCCATAGCAATGCTGTGGCTATTACAGAAGGCTTTTCCCCATTAAACTCCACTACTGCTGAGGCAAATATTCTTTCCTGTCAATCATCTCTTGTTTTCATTTCAAGAGTGACAGTATGCTTGAAAAGCATCATGTAAAAAATTCTTCCAACAGCTTTATGAAGTAGTATTATAATATTATCACTCTTATACAGAATGAAAGAAGGGGACAATAGGGAATTTAATTAGCTAGTTAGTTATTCATCTCTGTTTCTCTGGGCACTTTAAGTCAAGGCAGCAAAATCCTTGGTTTAATGACCTCCCCATCTAAACCATTAAAACAACACTAAACCAGTTTCAGAAACAAGTGGTAAAAGCAGGAAATAGATCCCATGTCACTGAACTCTTCATGCCATGCTTCAGCCACAAAGTCATCTTTCTTCTCTCTGTAGCTGTGCATTTGACATCCCAAGATGGGAGTGATTAATGGGAAACTTTCAAACAGTTGCTCTGTATTCTCTAGATACCATGACCCAACTTCTATGCAACGTAGGAGGATAACAGAGTGGCCCAAGAAACAGATGCTGAAAAGAACAGAACTTTGGAAGCAGAGACTGATTTCACAATAGAGTGAGAATCCATGAAATTTAGCTAGAGAGGTGAAAGCCCTGCTGAAGTTCTCAGAGCCCTGATCTCTATTGCCTTTTAGGTTGCAGCTAGCTTCATTCTCTTCCATGAATGCTCCACATACTACTGTATTAACAATCAACATCAATGAAAATCAATGCTGGGTTCTGTCATGTGTGACTTGAAACTGAATTACTAGAGCCTTACTGTCTTTATGTGACTGTGCACAGTTAGGTGAAACTGTAGCAGGAGAGACTTGCAAACAATATGCCCATGTAAGTTAAGTTTAAAATAAATGCCATATTAACTCCACTGAAGTTTAAGGATGATTTCTGATATCCAGTCACTTGTTTCTTTCCTCTTGGCACAGTGTGTAAATCAGAGGTGCTGTGGTAAGTGGACAGCAGATTGAGGGTGGGAAGGAGGGGCTTCCATGCTGCTCCTGCCCCATCTCTGCTGGCTTCATTGAAAGTCTCACCAGACTATGAGCTAAGGGGCTGATCACAGTGATCATTGTTCAGAGCAGGTGCAGCAAGGTCCTGTATTCCCACTGTAGCTTGCTGCCTTCCACTGCAGCTAAAAGATGCAACTATCGTACTTGTGGGTTTCCTTTCTGGCGTAGTCACCTGTGCTGACCCAAGCTGCAATAGGTCACTGAGACTGTGTGAGAGCAGCCTGTCATTAAGTACCAATACTGTTCCAGTTCAATCTGTTGCTTAAACCAGTGAGCCTGCCACTTGTCTCATTATTGTTATCTTGCTTGTCCTTTTCTGTTTCTCAAAGACTTTGTAAAACTTTTGTCAGTTTGGGCATGCTGCCAGCACTGGCTAAGTGCAGCAGATGCAGAAAAGATGAGCACTGTGTTAGTTTTCCTGTCTGTGTCTCAGACTTTATACATCTACATCCTTATTTACCTAGATGTCTTGGCTGTTTCCTCATCTATAAAATAGAGCTAGTGCCACTCATTTCTGCCACTATTGTAATAATAGATGAGTATGTGAGGGATCTCAGAGACTAGCTGCCTGTCCTGCTCTGGTTCATCCCAACCATTGCAGTGTAGTCCAGGAGAGGAGCACTGTGAATGTCATTGCTCCCATGGCTGAGCATGATGTGGCCATCTAAAGGGGGTAATTGTCCCCTTCCATGAAGAAGTAAAATTTGTTTCTTTCTAAGAGCCTTGTATATTTTCCTTGTTCTCCTTGGGTTAGCCCTGGAGCCCTGACCTGTGGCAGCTGTACTCAGATCTTATCTCTCTATAATGAAAAAATAGGCTTTACGGGAGGTCTGTAAATGTGCAATAGGAGATAATCTGGTTTGACAAGTAGTTGCACCAGATGACCTGAGAGTTTTTTGCTGTTTCTGTTCTGAGATGTAAAGAAAAGGCTATTTTCCACCATGGACAGCAGTGTGATTGGGAAGAACCAGCAGCTGGTTGTTAGAGCAGCTCTAACCTGTGTCATCTCAAAGGTGACATTTCAATGTGCCTGAAAATAAATGTGCAGTTCTCAGTTATCAGAAACACTTTGTCCCTCTAAGTGCTGTACTTATACTTGTGTACTGCAAGTGTCTTACTTGGCCTTTCTTACTGTGTAAAATCAGTTACTATCACTTTAATCAGAAATTAATATAAAGAAGAAAGCGAACAAAATAAACAATTCTGCCACATTTGAATGCTTCATGATCTAATTTTGTTGATATTAGTCTCATGAAGTAAATGACTAAATTATATTTAACCTGCAACAACTTCATCTTAATGCTAGCAAGGAGAAATAACCTCCTTGTCATTTTAGTTGATGCTTCTTAAAAAGCCCATTTGCTGATGGTAAGGATCTCTTCTATTGCTGAAAAGAGGGTTGACAACATCCTTCTAATAATAAGATTAGCTGCTGGTGATTAATACCTTCCATGCTTACCATGTCATGAGTTTAGAGTGAACAAAGAACCACTTAAAGTAATTGAAATTAAGTAAGTTGCAGTGCTTGTAAACAGTCTAGAGAGATTTCTGTGTTGTGAGGAAATAAAGATAAGGACAAGAGGCAAAGAAAAGGAATCCAGGGAATGACTGAAAGCTATAAATGTCCTGTTTTGTTACTAAGTACAAATTATTGTTGCTGTTTTTAAGATCTCTTGCTGGTCTGGTGCTAACAATAGTGTTACCTTGTCTGAAATGCACACCATTTGACAAATTGGGAAAGAACTTAGAAGAGAAAACTTTACAGAGAAAATCTGATAGATTAATAGCAATGATAAACCTTCTTTAACAGTCTGCTCTGATCAGTCTGTGTTCTGCCTCTGTGTTTAGGTGAGTGTAGCAGTGGCATCTGTGATGAGGCATCCTGCATCAACAGTGGTACCTGTGCTGCGAGCAAAGCAGATTCATACATTTGCCTTTGCCCTCTTGGCTTTAAAGGTCATCATTGTGAAGAAGGTGAGAAGAAGCTGGGCTGCTTGTATTTCTTTGTGTGTGTTATATATTTGCATGTGTTGCCCAAGGAGGCAGTGGAGTCACCATCCTGGAGATATTTAAAAGATGCATAGATGTGTTGAGGGACGCGGGTTAGTGGAGAGATGGCAACACAAACCCTATGAGGAGAGGCTGGAGGGAGCTGGGGTTGTTTAGCCTGGAGAAGAAGAGGCTCAGGGCTGACCTAATTGCTGTCTATAACTACCTGAAGCGAGGCTGAAGCCAGGTGGGGGTTGGTCTCTTCTCCCAGACAACCACCAATAGAACAAGGGAACACAATCTCAAGTTGTGCCGGGGGAAGTATAGGCTGGATGTTAGGAGGAAGTTGTTGGCAGAGAGAGTGATTGGCATTGGAATGGGCTGCCCAGGGAGGTGGTAGAGGCACCATCCCTGGAGGTGTTCAAGAGTAGACTGGATGAGGCACTTAGTGCCATAGTCTAGTTGATTGGTTAGGGCTGGGTGCTAGGTTGGACTGGATGATCTTGGAGGTCTCTTCCACCCTGGTTGATTCTATGATTCTATGATGAGGTTAACAGTTGGGAGTGATGATCTTAAAGTTCTCTTCCAACCCAAACAATTCTATGACCTAGCGCTCAAGGTATTTTCCACAAAGTGATGTCCAAGGAGGTCTTATGCTGTTACAGTTATAGGAATGAGTACGTGTTTCTTATCTTTTTGAAATGAATAATGAGATCCTCTCTCATCATTTGTTTTGGGGCTGCATCCATCTCAGAATCACAGAATGGTTTAGGTAGGAAGGCACCTCAAAGATCATCCAGTTCCAGCACCCTGCCATAGGCAGGGACACCTCTCACTAGAACAGGTCATCAAGGTCTCTTTCAGCCTGGCCTTGAACACCTCCAGGGAGCATCCACAACCTCCATGGGCAACCTGTGCCAGTGTTTCACCACCCTCACTGGAAAGAATCCTTTCCTAACATCTACTTTGAATCTACCCTTTGCCATTTTAAACCCATTACTCCTCATCCTGTCATTACAAAACCTTGTAAATAGTTCCTCCCTGGCCCTCCTGTAGCCCACTTCAGATACTGGAAAGCTACTACAAGGTCTCCTCAAAGCCTTCTCTTTCTAGGCTGAGGAGCCCCAACTCTCACAGCCTGTGTTCAGGGATTCTATAACCTTTTCCCTCATTTAAACGAATTACAGTTAAGCATCTCACACATATGTTTCAAAAGATGAAATAATTACCACTCCACAGATGCACAAGAGCATCCCCCCCCCAAAAAAAAAAAAAATTCCCCATCATTCTCCTAACATCAGTGTCCATTGTATGTTCTGAAATGTAAAAACTCAGTGTCAATTTCCTGCCGAAATCACAGAGGTACAAACAAATAGCTATATAGAACGATTTTCTGAGCTGCAGAACTTTTTATACCACCACCTATTGTGTGTGCAAGGTTGCTGCTTTGAAAACCTTTGTAGTGAGTCATTAAAGAAAAGAGGCACGAAGCTTGATAATACAAATATCTCCCTGGAAAAGGAAGGGATTAGGGAAGGATGCAATGCTAGGATGATAATAATAATAATAATAATAATAATAATAATAATAATAATAATAATAATAATAATAATAATAATAATTTAATTTGGCAATTGAAGTGTTTAGACCCATTTTCTAATTGTGAGCTCTAAGTACCTGACAAAGGAAACTGATATTGGTTGGTAAGAGTCAGTCAAGTTACATTCTTGTGTGTTCTGCATTTCCAGCACTCACGTTGGCCATACCTCAGTTCAACGAGTCCTTAAGATCATTTGCCAGCACAGCCTGGCCCTTGGAACCGCAGAACTACCTTTCCTTCATGGAGTTTGAGATGATATTTCGTCCAGATTTAGAGACTGGTGTGCTTCTGTACAGCTACGACACCGACAGCAAGGACTTCCTCTCCATTAACATGGTGGCTGGTTATGTGGAGTTCAGGTTCGACTGTGGCTCAGGAACAGCTGTTATCAGGTAAAGGGTGCCCCTCATGTTTCTTTTCCAGAAGTGCCTTCCAGGAGAAGGAGGACTGGGAGAAAGTATGGGAATCCATCAGTTTCTAGCACCTGCTTCTTCAAAAGAAGAATGGAATGCCATTGGAATGGGCTGCCCAGGGAGGTGGTGGAGTCACCGTCCCTGGAGGTGTTCAAGAAAAGCCTGGATGAGGCACTTAGTGCCATGGTCTAGTTGACTGGATAGGTCTGGGTGAAAGGTTGGACTGGATGATCTCGGAGGTCTCTTCCAACCTGGTTGATTCTATGATTCTAAGATCAAAGCACAGAAACACTAAAACTCTATTCAAAGGGACAAGGTTTTCTTCCTACAGAAGTTTGTGCTTCACTGTTACCGCGTCACACCACCATCTAATTGCAGATGATTGTGCTGGGTTAGGAACTTCTCCCTCACCAGCTACTGAAATTTAACAGACCAGCTCAGATGGCTTGGAAGTAAGATAAAGTTTCATTTACAGCAAAGCTAAATTTACAAGTGTATATACACTTGTATATACAAGGTCCTGCATCTGGGTCAAGGCAATCCAAATCACCAGTTTAGGCTGGGCAGCGAGTGGCTGGAGAGCAGCCTTGAGGAGAGTGACCTGGGGGTGCTGGTGGATGAGAAGCAAAACATGAGCCAGCAGTGTTCTCTTCAAGCCTAGAAAGCCAACCAGATCCTGGGCTGCATCAAGAGAAGTGTGGCCAGCAGTTTGAGGGAGAAGTCATTCTCCCCCTCTACTCCACACTATTGAGACCTCACCTGGAATACTGCATCCAGTTCTGGAGCCACTATTACAAGAAGGATGCGGAGATACTGGAGTGTGTCCAGAGAATGGCCACGAGGGTGCTCAGAGGGCTGGAGCAGCTCTGCTATGAGGACAGACTGAAAGAGCTGGGGCTGTTCAGTCTGGAGAGCAGAAGGCTCTAAGATGACCTTCTAGTGGCCTTCCAATATCTGAAAGGGGCCTTCAAAAACGCTGGGGAGCGACTTTTTAGACTCTCAGGGAGTGACAGGACTAGGGGGAATGGAGCAAAGCTGGAGGTGGTGAGATTCAGCCTGGATATGAGCAGGAAGTTGTTCAGCATGAGGGTGATGAGAGCCTGGAAGAGGTTGCCCAGGGAGGTGATGGAAGCCTCATCTCTGAAGGTGTTTAAGTCAAGAGTTGGAAGAGACCACAAGGATCCAACCCCCCTGCCATGGGCAGGGACACCCTACTCTAGATCAGGCTGCCCACAGCCCCATCCAGCCTGGTCTTAAACACTTCCAGGGGTGGGGCCTCAGCCACCTCCCTGGGCAACCCATTCCAGGCTCTCACCACTCTCATGCTCAACAACTTCGTCCTCGTGTTCAGTCTGAATCTCCCCATCTCCAGCTTTGCTCCATTCCCCCTAGTCCTGTCACTCTCTGATATCCTGAAAAGTCCCTCCTGAGCCTTTTTGTAGGCCCCCTTCAGATCCTTGAAGGCCACAATGAGGTCACCTGGGAGCCTCCTCTTCTCCAGACTGAACAGCCCCAACTCTTTCAGTCTGTCCTCATAGCAGAGCAGCTCCAGTCCTCTGAGCATCCTCTTGGCCCTTCTCTGGACACGCTCCAGCACGTCCACATCCTTCTTGTAATGGGGGCTCCAGAACTGGATTTTTAAATTGTCAATGACATGAGGATAAGTAAGGAGTGATAATTCTATATTTTCTTTTTCAAGATGGAAAAATGAGAAGGATCCCAGTGAAACTGCAAACCAAAAAGCAGCAAACAAAGAAAATAAGACTTTTTCTTTTGTTTTTTTTTTCCTTTTTTTAGATGACACATAAGTAAGCTATGGAAACTGATTGTCACTGCATGTTACAGATGCCAGAACTATAAATAGATTTTTAAAAATTAGATACATTTGAATAAAGCTCCATTGAGAGACATGAAACACAATTGTACGGATGCAGCCTTTGACTCAGGAAATGGCTAAGGAACAAGTTGCCAGAAGCTGAAAGGATATATCAAGGGAAGAATCACTCCATACTTGCCCTGTTTTTCCTGTGGCAGAAATAGCTGATGTCAGAGACCTTTGCTCCAACCCAAAGTGGCCCTTCTTTCTATAGCCCTCAATCTTCTGCTGATTACAGTCATCGCATTCCTATGACTGCCAAACATAAGACACTGAAATACACATCGTTTTCCCCCACCAAAATACACTGTAGTGTCTCAAAACACCTTGTGCTGAAGTTTAACTGAGATAGGGGCTTGTAAAATGTGGCTGAATTGGCAACTGCTCTTTTCTATAAGAAAGTTATGGTGGGTTAGGAACTTCGCCCCCACCCTCACTATTGAAATTTACTAGGCTAGCTCAGACAGCTTGGAACTAAGATGAAGCCATATTTACAGCAAAGCTAACTTTACAAGCATATATACACAATCTATTTACAGTGTAAACAGGTGTTTACAGTTATATACAAATTAGAAATAATACAGAAGTCCAAACTCCTTCCTGGACAAATAAACTGCCCAGAAGGGGCTCAAAGCTACCCTCTCTTTCTCTCTCTGCTTTCCCAGACAGACAAACAAAACAACCCAGCAAAGCTTATGTTGTTATATGCTAGTCAAGATCAGTGGAGACATATTAGGGCAGAGCGAAGGAGAAGCAAAGGGGAGCAGCATCCCAGACCAGAATGGGACACATTGTTTGCTTTTTGGCTTTTTATACCTCTCAGCAAACCAATGGATGATTCAAAATGATTTGCCATTGGAATGGGCTGCCCAGGGAGGTGGTGGAGTTACCGTCCCTGGAGGTGTTCAGGAAGAGACTGGATGAGGCACTTAGTGCCATGGTCTAGTTGACTGGCTAGGGCTGGGTGCTAGGTTGGACTGGATGATCTTGGAGGTCTCTTCCAAACTCGTTGATTCTATGATTCTATGATTATTTTTCTTTCACAACCAATGATCTAATTTCTCTTATTATAATATTCCAGTGAGCCTCACACCAGCACAAAAGTGTAAGAAGACAGCTGACTCACATCTAATGGGGGGAAAGGGTATGGTGAGATACCTAGGTAATGACAGAGACTCAAGAGAACACCAAGCTTTGTAGAAAGCTGTCAGGATGACCCATTCAGCTCCTTTGTCTAGATACCATGTGCAACTCACATCCTATCAGTAGCTCTGACAGTGATTAATTAAGATAAGTAGATTCTCTGCTTAACTAATATCCTCTTAAAAGTTATTCTTGATCCTCATTATACCACTTCATACCTACTCTTTGTCTGAAACAGGCATACAGCTCTGCTCATCCTACCTATCTCTTCCATAGGATAGCGTGAGCCAAGCTCATTTATTTATGTCAGGAGAGAAGTTGGAAAGCTTATGCTGGTGAGGCTTGAGATTTGTCTGTGATGTCCTGGGATGGAAGCAGCACCAGGTACACAGGAGGCTCAGGAGTGAGCAGGGATGGCAAACGGACAGGTGGATGCAGAAGTGGAGCTATTTATCAGAATATCTCAGATGACAATTTATTATCCCCTGAGACTGCCCTTGGCCAGGCATTTGCAGGACCAAAATCTTCATCATTTGGTTTATTTTTTTAAAGGTTTGTTTTATATGAGGGAAAGTAGTCATTAACCCCACAGCACAGGAAGAGCCAGAAGTGTTCAAGTGTGTGCAGAAAACATTGGCAAACACATGCTGCTTTCTAAAGCCTGTGGATCCAAGAAATGTGCAGCAGCTCTAAAGGGATGACTCTGCAAGGCCTAATCACCCCTAATTGTACTGTGTCCAGTTCTGGGCTCCTCAGTTCAAGAGAGATGTTGAGATATTGGAGCGTGTCCAGAGAAGGGCAATAAAGCTGGTGAGAGGCCTGGAGCAGAGCCCTGTGAGGAGAGGCTGAGGGAGCTGGGGGTGTGCAGCCTGGAGAAGAGGAGGCTCAGGGGTGACCTCATTGCTGTCTACAACTACCTGAAGGGAGGCTGTAGCCAGGTGAGGGTTGATTTCTGCTCCCAGGCAACAGCAATAAAACAAGAGGACACAGCCTCAAGTTGTGCTAGAGGAGGTCTAGGCTGGATGTTAGGAGGAAGTTGTTGCCAGAGAGAGTGATTGGCATTGGAATGGGCTGCCCAGGGAGGTGGTGGAGGCACCGACCTTGGAGGTGCTCAAGAAAAGCTGGATGAGGCACTTGGTGCCATGGTCTGGTTGACTGGATAGGGCTGGGTGCTAGGTTGGAGTGGATGATCTTGGAGGTCTCTTCCAACCTGGTTTATTCTATGATTAATTGTAGTTAAAGCTAGCAGAGCAGGAAGGTTATCATGATGATAACCTTCACCAGAAGGATAATCAGAAGAGGAGATAAAATGTATATATTGCCACTTATTAATTACCCAAGCCTGTTTGGTTTCTATATATTTCTTCTATGGTGACTTGTTCAAGGTGATCACATTTTGTTACTTATTAATTAACCAGAAGTAGTTAAACCCTAAATGCTAATCTATAAGAAAAAAATACCTAGTTTTAATGGATATTTATTGAATCACATCAAAGTAATGTCACCAGTGTTGTGCAAATACATGAAAATAGTCTTTGAGAAAAAAAAAGAAAGGGAAAAAAAGGGCATATTTCATAGCTTGTGTTGAATGTTGAGGAAAAGAAGTAAATTGATGGTTTAATTTTATTTTAACTGCATACCGTTTTTAATCAGCATTGAATCACTGTGGATCACTACCTCAAATTATATTTTTTCTTTAATTTTCAAATGTAACCTCCTTTCATTTTTATGTGTAAGTGGCATAGAATCATAAAATTATAGAATCAAGCAGGTTGGAAGATACCTCCAAGATCATCCAGTCCAACCTAGTACCCAGCCCTATCCAGTCAACTAGACCATGGCACTAAGTGCCTCATCCAGGCTTTGCTTGAACATCTCCAGGGACGGTGACTCCACCACCTCCCTGGGCAGCCCATTCCAATGCCAATCACTCTCTCTGGCAACAACTTCCTCCTAACATCCAGCCTAGACCTGCCCTGGCACAACTTGAGACTGTGTCCCCTTGTTCTGTTGCTGGTTGCCTGGCAGAAGAGACCAACCCCCACCTGGCTACAACCTCCCTTCAGGTAGTTGTAAACAGCAATGAGGTCACCCCTGAGCCTCCTCTTCTCCAGGCTAAACAGGCCCAGCTCCCTCAGCCTCTCCTCACAGGGTTTGTGCTCCAGGCCCTTTACCATCTTTCTTGCCCTTCTCTGGACATGCTCCAGCACCTCAACATCTCTCTTGAATTGAGGAAGCCAGAACTGGACACAGTACTCAAGATGTGGCCTGACCAGTGTTGAGTACAGGGCAAGAATAACCTCCCTTGTCTACTGGCCACACTGTTCCTGATGCAGGCCACGATGCCATTGGCTCTCTTGCCCACCTGGGCACACTGCTGCCTCATCTTCAGCCTACTATCTACCAGTACCCCCAGGTCCCTTTCCTCCTGGCTGCTTTCCAGCCACTCAGTCCCCAGCCTGTAGCTCTGCTTGGGGTTGTTGTGGCCAAAGTGCAGAACCCTGCACTTGGCCTTGTTCAGTCTCATCCCATTGGCCTCTGCCCACCCATCCAGCCTGGCCAGGTCCCTCTGCAGGGCTCTCCTACCTTCCAACAGATCCACACCTGCTCCTAGCTTGATGTCATCTGCAAACATACTGATGCTGGTCTCAGTGCCCTCGTCCAGATCATCAATTAAGATATTGAACAGGGCTGGGCCCAGCACTGATCCCTGGGGAACACCACTAGTGACTGGCTGCCAACTGGATGTGGCACCATTCACCACCACTCTCTGGGCTCTGCCATCCAGCCAGTTCTTGATCCAGCACAGAGTGAATCTGTCCAAACCATGAGCTGCCAGCTTGGCCAGGAGCTTGTTGCGGCAGACAGTGTCAAAGGCTTTGCTACAGTCCAGGTAGACTACATCCACAGCCTTCCCCATATTCACCAGGCGGGTAACCTGATCATAAAAGGAGATCAGGTTGGTGAGACAGGACCTCCCTTCCTAAACTCATGTTGGCTGGGCCTGATCCCATGAGAATGCAAAACAGTATTTCACCCCACTTGGTATTTTTTCACTGAAGACTAGGAGGCACTCAGGTTATCCCAGGTAATCACAATTTCTGACTGACTGTTGACTCAAACACAAGTTTTCATTGCTCCTAGAGGAGAAGCCGCAAGATAATATAGAGATATAAAATACTTTTATTAATGTGAAATGGCATTTGAAAGAAATCACAGAATTAACCAGGTTGGAAAAGCCTTCTAAGGTCATCCAGTCCAACTTATCATCTAGCCCTTCTAATTAACTAAACCACGGCACTAAGTGCCTCATCTAGCCTCCTCTTAAACACCTCCAGGGAAGGTGACTCCACCACCTCCCTGGGCAGCCCATTCCAATGCCAATCACTCTTTCTGTGAACAAGTTCTTCCTAACATCCAGCCTAAACCTGCCCTGGTGCAGCTTGAGGCTGTGTCCTCTCGTTCTGTTACTGAGTGCTTGGGAGAAGAGCCCAATCCCACCTGGCTACAACCTCCCTTCAGGTAGTTGTAGAGAGCAATAAAGTCTGCCCCAAGCTTCCTGCAGGCTGCACACCCCCAGCTCCCTCAGCCTCTCCTCACAGGCCTGTGCTCCAGCTCCCTCACCAGTCTTGGTGCCCTTCTCTGGACACATTCAAGCACCTCAACATTTTTCTGAAGTGGGATGGCCCAGAACTGGACACAGAACTCAAGATGTGCTGAGTACAGGGACAGAAGGACTGCCCTAGTCCTGCTGGCCACACTGTTTCTGATACATGCCAGGATGCCATTGGCTCTCTTGGCCTCCCCCATACATTGCTGCTTCATGTTCAGTTGGCAATCAGTACCCCCAGTTCCCTTTCTTCCTGGCTGCTGTCCAGCCACTCTGTCCCCAACCTGTAGCACTGCATGGGGTTGTTGTGGCCAAAGAGCATAACTCGGCACTTGGCCTTGTTTAAACTCATGGTGCTGGACTGTGCCCATTTGTCCTGCCTGTTCAGGTCCTTCTGCAGAGCCCTCCTACCTTAATAGAGCAACACTTGCTCCCAACTTGGTGTTGTCTGTGGAACTTCTAAAGGAAGTTGTGGTCTTGCCCTTTGCGTAGGCTGCTGTTTGTATTAGTGCTCAACTGATTAAGATTGCATGAGTAGTTTTAAAATGCTCCCTTTGAGACTGGTGAATTCTTTGCACAACTGGGGATTATTGTTCCTAGGCAGGATCTCATCACATCATTAAGATCATATTTTAGTTACTTCCCCTTAATGTATAGCAGACAGGCTGAGTATGTGTGTGTGTGTAGCTCTCCCTGTAACAAGCTGCATAAATAGACCTGACAAGCCAACACAAAGCACTTCTGTTTTAAAAGAGGAGAAAGAATGTGGAACTAGATCGAGCATTATGTGGGAAGCTTTATCTCAAGGCTTATGTCATTATGAAATGGGGATGTACAGCTGAAACAAAACTTTGTCTTTGTGTGTTATAAATGGCTGAGCATAAAAGTTGTCTTGGAGGCAGATGAAATGCACGCCAATCACAGAAAGATTTAGTTCATAAGTAAAAGTAGAGTGCTTATAAGGAAGGAACAGTGAAAATCATCCCAGAGGATATGGGGGCTTTTTTAAACATCACAACATTACTTTAAAATATCAGAAAGACAGAAGCATAAAATAATTGCAGGTTTTGTTCCTCTTGAAACAGGAGCGAAGAACCTGTCATTCTGGGTCAGTGGCATGAGCTGCGAGTGTCTCGCACAGCCAAGAATGGTATCTTGCAAGTGGACAAGCAAAAGCCAGTGGAGGGGATGGCAGAGGTAAGCACATGACACAGCCTGTCATGAATAGAGCTGTCAGACTGTGAGATGTTTGTGTGGTGAACTACATAGGCTGCTCTCAAAACTCTTGTAAGCTTAAAGTGGTGCATGCTTTAGAGACCTGTTTTTGCCAAGTCTGGAACTGGAAATTTGCACATGAATTTATCCCTCTGAAGTCCATTGTAAAGGCAGCTGAAATACTGTTGTGGAGAGGTATTCTGCTGCCTACGCCAAATGTGGTGGAGGGGAGAAATCAATTGGTGCGAGATAATATTCTATATATTTATTAACTTCAATATTCTGAACTCTTGCCACCACCAACCACTGAATTTTAATATTAAAAGGATCTACACGGTTATGAAAGATGTTCTAGGATTAATATCAGACCATAACTTATTAATAACTAGCAAACAATTCAAAGTATAAACAGAGAGAGGAGTTTCCCCGCAGGTTAATGCTGCTTGGGGTCAATACGTGTTGTGGAGGCAGGGAATTAATGTGGCCGAGTCAGGGATTTACACAAAAATAGAGTTATTTTGTTTTCCCAAAAGCCCACCCCCAAACTATGTACAGAAATTAATTTAGTTTTAGTTACCAGATTCAGTTCGTTTAAGAAGGTCTACACAGCTGCCATAGGTAATCTGACTATTTTGGAAGTCAGAAGTTGGAAAAGGCTTTTTAGCTATTAAATGAGTAGCGTTTCCCACTTAATAATAAAGCTGAGCCAAAATAACTCACAGTCAGGCTGACGTGGTCCAGTGACCTGTGCTCTCCCTCTCTCTTCTGATGCCCTTGTTAAGAGGGTCGTTAAGAGGTATTCAGGTGCGCAAAGGACACTAATGGGTGGAAGCCAGAACGCTGGGCTCTTTCTGTAGAATCTATCCAGGCCAGGCGAAGTGGGGGGAGAAGTCTCAGGCAGGCACAAACGCTCAAGCAGGCATGATCTCTAAGGCCGGAACCCCAAAGGCAGGAAGTCCCCCAATATTTATACCCTTCCTAGACAAAGAGCAGAGTTACCACTTCCTAGGCGTGAAGACCACAGCCCGATTCCAGCGCGGGCACTGCACGGGCACCCCTCATGCCAGAAGGGCCCCTTGCTCTCCCCCTTCACGCCTGCAGGGCGAGGGGGAAACAGCCCCTTTCATGCCTTTCCTCTCCCATTCGAACCGCAGAGGGAGAGGAATTTAGGGGTATACAGGATTCCAGGACAATATGCTGCTTGCCCAGCCTGTGGGCTGAAAGCTCTTTCTGCTCTATGGCAGGAGGCAATAGAAATCACAGAGGCATTAAAGCATGTACTTACAAATTCTTACAAATTATCCATCACCCTCTGGGGCTATGTCACAGCCTATACCAGTGTCCAAACTTCAGGGGAGTCTTTGCCCATGGACTTCGAAGCTGGAATCCTCCCAGCTGAGGGGAAAGGAGAATCTTCCCATCTTCAGGGGAAAGAACAGTCTCTGACCTTGTTCTCCTGGGGAAGGATGCAATCTCTGCCCTTGTCTCCTGGCTTCTCCTGGACGCTCTGTCCAGGGATTCTTAGGCAGGACCTTTGGGTGCAGAAGGAGTACGATGCTGTGCAGTGTCAGCACGGTCTCACGCTGGCTACAGAGGCTGATTGCATGCAGACAAGTGGGGTCTGCTTCCTGATAACTTGGCAGCAGTGGTGCTTACCAGGCAACAATAAGGCAGCAGGTGTGCAATAGGATACGTGGCTGCACAGGAGACTGAGCTCTGTAGGTAATGGCAGGCTTAAGCTTAATAATGAGAGCAAGTGCGTGAGCAAGCGATGCGGGGGAGCCTGAGCACTTTGTTTACCTGTGTACCCCCATTTATTAAATGTGGGCTGGTATTAATGGCCCTTTTGGGCACTAGAATGACCAATTAGGTTGGCAGTCAGCCAAACCTTACCATAATAGGGAGAAGCCACAAGCCTGGACCTTCCAAATATGGGGATCACACGAGCCTTACACTAGGCAGTCACAGGCTGGGCGTGTGGGGGCTCACACAACCACCTTACACAATCAGGGGTCCTGGGCAGGCCAGACTTTATGGCATCAGGCCTGCTGTGCCCCTTTGTGCTCATTTTATGTGTTTACTTCTGGTTATGGCAGAAAAACATGTCCAGGCAGGGCAAGGCATGAAATCATAGAATCATAGAATCAACCAGATTGGAAGAGACCTCCAGGATCATCCAGTCCAACCTAGCACCCAGCCTTATCCAGTCAACTAGTCAATAAGCCTATTTTTCGGGCCTATGGGCCCTCCACAACAAATACAACCTTATCTGCTTTTGCCTTTTAACTGGAATCAGTTTTGTGCTTGCTTAACTCATGCTCTTGAGGTTCTGTGCTTGATACTTAGAGGCTGTGGCCAACTCAGATGAGCGTGTGCACTATGGACGCATCATGATGATACTGGATATTATGTGCACCAAGTCTCCTGTTTACCACCCTCTGAATATTGTGCTGGAGAAGTAGACCAAAAGAGAATTGTTTATTTTTCTTCTCCATGCAAAAGTAATTTTCAGGTCATAGCAAGGGCAGGAATTTGATGACATTTGATGACTTGCTTTTTTATCCTTCAGTCACCAAGAGGTCATGGTGAGTCAATTGTAATAAGGTGAAATTTTGCTTGTACTGGACTGAGTATTCACTCTAGATACTCAAATGCATGCACTGAGGTACTTTTTTATCCCAAGGGCCCAAGGCAAGAGCTGCTTAGATAATGTCTTCTGTTCCTTCCTAAAGTGTGGCCAGAAAGCCAGACTCCAAATTCTGTCAACAGTAGTATGCACAGATTTTTCTGCAAACTGGGAAAATATATTTAAAGCTTAGACCTTTATTGGAAAATGTAGATAAATTGAAAATCCAAATGTGTGTCAAGAATCAGATTGAATGGGAAACATTCAAACAGAGCAGTCTTAAACATATGGGTCAAGATGAAGACTTATTTTTTTATCTGCAAGTGCTGCAGTGCAGCTGCAGAAGGAACTTGGCTGTGAAATTCCATAAAAAAGAGAAATTACAGGAGCTTCTGCTGAACTGGAGTTACAGAGTTATCCTATCCTTAGCTGTTAAGCATCCTTCAGGTCACTCCAGGACCCAAGATCCCATTGGCCAATGGGATCTTAGGATGTATTAAGAAGAGTGTGTGCAGCCGATCAAGGGAGGTTCTCCTTTCCCTCTGCTCTGCCCTGGTGAGACTTCTTAGTGCCAGGGTCTAGTGGATTGGACAGGGCTGGGTGATTGTTTTGACTGGATGATCTTGGAGGTCTCTTCCAACCTGGTTGATTCTATGATTCTGTGATTCTAATTAGTCCCATCAGATACCCTGAGCAACTGCTTCTGGTAATTAATACTAACTCAACATTTCTTTCATTCAGCCCCTTAGCTTGCAATGTGTTATTATTTTAGATATTGGAAATGCTAAATGAGTCTCTGTTATGTGGTTTGCTCTGATGTTAACTTTATGAACCTTGTTCTGGTGCTAGATCTACATCAGTGTTCCTCAAGCCTTTGCGAGTGTAGCTAGAGTGCAGTTAGAAATCAGAAGTCAGTCTCCTTTCCCTCTTCCTCTAGAATTCCTCTTTCAAAATAATTGAAGATTTGGAGCTAATTCTCATTAAGATAAAGTCCAGTCAGGAGAAAGTGTCTTACAGTGGCATCCTTTAAAGAATTTTGCAAAGAAATACAATTAACAGAAGTAAAAAGGCATTAAAGTAAGATGTAACATTTTGTATCAGCTAATGAGAAGACATAAGCATGGTTCCAGCTGCTCTAATAAAATGCTATTCTTATGATCTTTTCAGGGGGCTTTCACACAAATTAAGTGCAGCTCTGAAATATTTATTGGTGGAGTACCTAGTTATGATGCTGTAAAGAAGAACTCTGGGATCCTCAGACCCTTCAGCGGGAGCATCCAAAAGGTATATTGAGTCCATCATCAGTAAGTTTGCAGGTGACACCAAGCTAGAGGCAGGTGTTGAACTGTTGGAGGATATGAGAGCCCTGCAGAGGGATGTCGACAAACTGGATGGGTGGGCAGAGGCCAATGGGATGAGATTTAACAAGGCCAAGTGCAGGGTTCTGCGCTTTGGCCACAACAACCCCAAGCAGTGCTATAGGCTGGGGACAGAGTGGCTGGAGAGCAGCCAGGAAGAAAGGGACCTGGGGGTACTGATAGATAGTAGGCTGAAGATGAGGCAGCAGTGTGCCCAGGTGGCCAGGAGAGCCAATGGCATCCTGGCCTGGATCAGGAACAGTGTGGCCAGTAGACAAGGGAGGTTATTCTGCCCCTGTACTCAACACTGGTCAGGTCACACCTTGAGTGCTGTGTCCAGTTCTGAGCTCCTCAATTCAAGAGAGATGTTGAGGTGCTGGAACATGTCCAGAGAAGAGTGACAAAGCTGGTGAGAGGCCTGGGACACAGCCCTGTGAGGAGAGACTGAGGGAGCTGGGCCTATTTATCCTGGAGAAGAGGAGGCTCAGGGCTGACCTCATTGCTCTCTACAACTCCCTGAAGGGAGGTTGTAGCCAGGTGGAGGTTGGTCTCTTCTCCCATGCAATCAGCAATAGAACAAGGGGACACAGTGTGAAGTTGTGGCAGGGGAGGTCTAGGCTGGATGTTAGGAGGAAGTTGTTGCCAGAGAGAGTGATTGGCATTGGAATGGGCTGCCCAGGGAGGTGGTGGAGTCACTGTGCCTGGAGGTGTTGAAGCAAAGCCTGGCTGAGGCACTTAGTGCCATGGTCTAGTTGACTGGATAGGACTGGGTGCTAGGTTGGAGTGGATGATCTTGGAGGTCTTTTCCAACATGGTTGGTTCTATGATACTATGCCCAGAGGAACACCAGAGGCAGATGTTTCCATCTCATCCCGTGCACAGTGTAGGTGCAGTCCTGCCACTACAGCACTAGCAGTATTCAAAAGAATCCAAGAACTCATGACAAATCTCTTAAACGCATATTTCACAGTGAAAAGCCATTCTGACTTTGATGTCATTATGGATTACCACTACCAGTCTCCCTGTTGTATTCCATACCATACCATACCTTATATGAGCAGAAGTCTTACTGGATCATCTGTCAACAGTCCTGGCTGACTGGGGAGGTTCCAGTTGGTCAGAGTTTGATAAATGTGATGTCCATCTACAAAAACAACCAGAAGGAGGATCAGTGGAACTGCAGATCTGTCAGTCTGACCTCAGTGTCAGGGAAGGTCATGGAGCAGATCATATTGAGTGCCACTGTGCAGCATGTGCAGGGCAACCTGGTGATCAAGCCCAGTCAGCATGGGTTCACGAAGGGCAGGTTCTTTTTGTTGAACATGATCTTCTTCTGTGACAATGTGACACACTTAGTGCGTGAGAGAAAGGCTGTGGGTGTTAACCTGAGCTTTATTGAAGTATCTGACATAGCATCCTCCTGGAGAAGATGCCTGTCCATGGCTTAGGTGGGACTGGGTCTGGGCAAGCTGGATCAATGGACCAAGGCCAATTGTATGATGTTCAGCAAGGCCAAATTCTGGATCCTATGCTTGAGAGACAACTCCATGCAATGGTGCAGAATTGTGGAAGCCTTACTTGAAAACTGCTCACTAGAAATGTACTGCTGGTAGTGGCTGACAACCAGGTGAACATAAGCCAGCAATGTGCTCGGAGGCCAAGAAGGCCAACAGCAGCCTGTCCTCTGTCAGAAATAATGTGAACAGCAGGACCAGGAAAGTGATCATACCCTTGTATTCAGCACAGGTGAGGCCACATCTTGAGTACTGTGTTGAGTTTTGAGCCCCATACTAAAAGAAGGACACCAAAGTGCTGGAGCAGGTCCAGAGAAGGGCAACAAAGCTGGTGAGGGGTCTGGAGAACGGATCTTTTGAGGAGCAGCTGAGAGAGCTGGGGTTGTTTAGTTTGGAGGAGAGGAGGGTAAGGGGAGACATTATTGCTCTTGAAAACTACCCAAAAGCAAATTGTAGCGAGATAGTTTGGTTTCTTCTCCCAATTAACTAACATTAGGACAAGATGAAATGGCCTGCACCATAGGGGGTTTAGATTGGATATTGGAAGAAATTTCTTCACTGAAAGTGTTATCAAGCACTGGAATAGGCATCCCAGGGAGGTGGTTATGTCCAAATGCCTGGAGGTGTTTAAAAGACACATAAATGTGGTGCTAAAGGAAATGGTTTTAAACCACTCTTGGTATAGTTAGATAATGGTTGGACTTCATGATCTGACAGGTCATTTCCAACTGAAATGATTCTGTGTTTCTAAGTTCAGAATGATGCACAAAGCTATGTCAAGAGTAGAGTCCTGCTAGCACCCTGTAGCAACTACCTGAAGGGAGGCTGTAGTCAGGTGGGGTTGGTCTTTCCGCCAGGCAATCAGAAACAGAAGGGGACACAGCCTCAAGCTGTGCCAGGGCAAGTCTAGGCTGGATGTTAGGAGGAAGTTCTTCCCAGAGAGAGTGATTGGCATTGGAATGGGCTGCCCAGGGAGGTGGTGGAGTCGCTGTCCCTGGAGATGTTCAAGAGAAGACTGGATGAGGCACTTAGTGCCATGGTCTAGTTGATTGGATAGGACTGGGTGCTAGGTTGGAGTGGATGATCTTGGAGGTATCTTCCAACCTGCTTGATTCTATGATTCTACATACAAATAAATGAACAGAAGAAATGCTCAGTGTTTGCTCAACAAGGCAGCTAAATATCTTACATAGCCAGTACCATGAGTGAAAAAGGAGGTGCAAATTAAAGTGGGTAGAATCACAGAATGGTTGGGGTTAGAAGAGACCTCCAAAGGTCATTTAGACCAACCCCCTCTTCAGTAAGCAGGGACATCCTCAACTAGATCAGGCTGCCCAGAGCAACCTGAATCCAGTGAGTCCAGCCAGTATATTCTTACACCACACAGCAGTTACATACCTCAATGCCTTCCTCTCTTAACAGTTTTATATGGGGCGTATGAACAGAGGAGGTCTTTTTCATTGTTGGCAGATATCAGGGATGGTGTTTCACTGAGGTCAGCTGTGCATGGGTGTACTTCACTTCTGGAGAATGGATCTGTAAATTCTTAATGAATGTTAATAGGCAGTCCAAAGAAAGTTCAAATAGAAATAGCCTTTTTTTGCGACCTGAATATTGGAATATTGCCAATATTAGAAAGATTGACATTTTTTTTGTCACTGTGGTGGTGTTGACTACTGTGCTTAGACACAGAATTGTGAAGAACTAAGGCTAAAAACATCACCAAGTCCTAGAAAACATGCAGTGTATAAAGAGCACCTATGATCTCAGTCTGTTTAATTTACTCAGATAACATTAAATGACTTGATTGTGGTCTACTAGTTCCTACATAAGGGTGAGATTTCTTTGAATACCCAGCTCTGAAGTGATGCAGAAAAAGATGCAAATGAGAAACAATGGCTAAAAGATTAAGATCAGTTTAAGCACAAAAATAAGAGACATATTTTTTAAGAGTGGGGACTTGCTCTGGAAAAGCACAGCCAGAAGTTTGAAAGAAACTGAAAAGGTTCCTTGAAAGGTCCAAGAAACCTCTCTTGAACACCTCCAGGGATAGCAATTGGATGTTTTGGAGTGGTGGTTTTCAAACAGGATGCTTGATGCAGCCTCATCTCCTCCTAGGACCCTCTAACGTCCATCATCTGAGTTCAGCAGAAGCCAGAGTAACTATTAGCATTAACACATCTGATCTTCAAATCCATTTGAGTATATGAACTTATATTGACATAGCTGAGGTTAGAAGCTGTGCCCATCATGCAATCTCTCAGGCTAGATATCAGCTAAGATGATACAAATGTCAGTTTAGATTGGAGAACACATGTTGCTGACACACTGGAAAACTCCCAACAGTTTATATCAATGCAGTTTTGTGAAGCTGTTAATTATGCTTTTTACCTATCTTTACTTCAGCATCTTTCAGGTAAGAGGAGATACTAGAAAGCCAAAGTAAATGTGAAAAATCGAAGTGTTCTGCTTACAGAAACACAGAACCTTAGAGATTGGAAGGGACCTCCAGACATCCTCTTGTCCAACACCCTGTCAAGGCAGGATCCCCTAAGATAGTTCACACAGAAATGCATCCAGGTGGGCTTGGAAAGTCTCCAGAGAAGGAGATTCCACAACCTCTCCGGGCAGCCTGTGCCAGGGCTCTGTCACCCTCACTGAAAAGAAGTTTCTCCTCATGTTGAGCTGAAACCTTCTCTCTTCCAGTTTGTAGCTGTTGCTCCTTCTCTTATTGCTGCTGACCACTGAAAAGAGCTTGGCCCCAGCCACTTGACACCCACCCCTCAGATATTTGTACACATTGATCAGATCTCCTCTCAGCCTTATCTTTTCCAGACTAAACAGCCCCAGGGCTCTCAGTCTCTCTTCCTAGGAGAGATGCTCAAAGTCCCACAGTCAGCCTCATGGCTCTCCGCTGAACTCTTTCCATCAGGTCCCTGTCTCCTGAATTGGGGAGCCTGAAACTGGACACAGTTGTGGCCTCACCAGGGCAGAGCAGAGTGGGAGAAGAACTTCCCTAGACCTTCTGGCCACACTTTTCTTGATGCACCCCAGGATGTCATTGCTTAGCATATCTGTTGTCAGTGCTCATCTCCTGGGAGGCTTCCTCAGAAGGACTTCTCCTCAGCAGTGTAGGTCTAATTCTACTGTCCTAGCTCACAACTCAGCTACAAAGCATTGCAGCAGTGTTCAAGCACACGATCAGGGTTACCTAGGGCTGTGTCACAAAGCACAAAATAAATCCTTGGCCAGTGGGTCAGAGTGTGCAGCTGAGTAAGTTGTTCTGCTGTGTCTGGAAAACACAGGTTAGAGGAAATAAGTTTTTGACCAAGTTTTGAAGGTTACTTTTTTCTAAAGTCTCTTTGGGAAGTCTTCTGACTAGCAGTACAATACTAGGAGAGTGGAAGTGTTGTGGAGGAGTTTGTCTGGGTTTTGGGGGAATGAAATATGAGGCCGAATTTTAAAAAGTTTAAAAGATTTAATATTTTATACACTAGGAATCCCCCTCCCCAAACGTATTTGCAACTACCCCACACAGGTTCTTTGTATGCGGTTGCGAGATTATATTACAGAATGTCTATGCACGACAAATTGGGAATTTAGCAAAGGTTTGAAAGGATTTAGGAAGAGAGTCTGTGGCATGAAAGTGCCACTGGTAGGTTATTAGGCTATTGAGAGATTATTCTGGCTTAGATCGTGTTTCACAGTTACTCACTGGCCGGAGTCAGTTTGAAAGGTCTCAAATATCGTGGATCAGGGGTTATTGGGGTGCGCTGTCTGAGCTTCCGTGAGCACGAGCCAAGCTGGGTGCTGAGGTCTGGAGGCTCACAGATCGGGGCACTGACGAGTACGAGCCAAGCTGGGTGCTGAGGTCTGGAGGCTCACAGATCGGGGCACTGACGAGTTGACTCTGTAGCTTCTGTGCGTCGGTGCGATCAGTGCGATCAGCGCAGTGCGATTTTATTAGGGTAGTGCAGTGTCTTACATAGTTCTTAGAGAAGGTGTACCCAGCCAGACTGAGGCTGGCACAAATAGACAGTACAGATTGGCTCAAAGTTATGTGTAAGGCACAGATGGGTTATTCTTTATCAAAACAACCTGTGGTTCCACCCCAGGGGCTGGCAGGGTCAGCCCTCAGCAGATGTGCCTAGGTTGCTCACAGTGCCTTCCAGCTCAAGGACCTTTTCCCATAACAAGGTCTCATGTTTACAGCTCATGCCCCGCTGCAGGAGAAATTCTCCCACAGCTGTGAACGGTGTCTGGGACGGTGACTGGCACCATGGGCTTCTGACCCCACGATTGATGGTCCTTGGGCCACAGTTCTGTCTAATGAGGGCTTGGCAACCCTCCACCACAGAAAGTTTTTTAGCAGGTCTCTGTCTCTCTCTTCCACTCTTTCTCTCTCTCTTTTAATACACAGATTATCTTGAATGATCGAGCAATTGATGTGAAACGGGATTTCACTTTTGGAATCAACCTAGTGAATGCTGCCCACCCCTGCGTGAGCTCACCATGTGCAAATGGAGGCACCTGTGTTCCCAAGAAGGACAGCTATGAATGTGACTGTCCCCTGGGCTTTGATGGGCAGCATTGCCAAAAAGGTAACAATGGCTGCATTTCAATCCAGAGATTTGAAGTCAAACACAAAAACTAAGAGAGATTTAGCCCCTACAACTGCTGTTGTACCCATCCCTTGAAATAGAAAGCCCTGGATGCCAGAACTTCTTCTGCATCTGAGCACATTTCACATACCCAGGGATGGATTTGTTTTGTTGTTTAGGAACATGGTAACTGTTATGCTGGCAGAGAGCTATGATCCTTAGATAGAAGCCTGGTATCTGATTGCCTGTGGTGGCCAATGCCAAACACTTTGTACACCTCCCTAGTTATACAGTGCTATATAAAGGAGGAATTTCTGATAACGTGCTCCATGTTGCATCCTGAAGCACGAACACTGAAATCCTTTGTCGTTTTATCCTCCCTGGGGCTCACAGTAAGCACAGTTCTCAGGTACATAAGAGTCTAGCCCTTTTATAGACAATGACAACTCTGATAAGATAGCTTCACCATCTGCACAAGTTCTGCCTTGTCATGGCAACGAAGACCACCACAGAGGAAGATCTTCCCAGGTGCACATTTTTCTTCCTTCCTCTGAGCCACTGTAATAGTTCAAACTGTAGATTCAGCAAAGTGTTCCAATTCCATGAAAGTGACAATGTGCACTGGGTTATTCCACTAGATGGAGATGTTTCCCTTCTGTCATGCCTGATCCTGAAAAATTCCTAGGGTTTTAAAATGTAACATCACATTCAGTCCAAAAGAGCTGACTGATGTTGTTGTCTTCACCCACTCTGTCATTTCTCACAAGCACAGACTTCAAAGCCACTGGTTTTGTTTAAACTGTGATTAATGGATTGGCCTTTTCTTCCGAAAAAGGCAATGTCTCAGAACAGCAGCAAAATTAAAATACAATGCAGGAAACCCCTTCTCTTACATTGTTGTGGTCTAACTAATAACTGAAGCAGTGTCATTCTCTGAGACGAGGAGAGAGAACTCTGGTTTTGGTTTTCTAGGCATGTGCAAGGTATTAAACTCCAGACTTCAAGATAGCATCTCCAGCAGTACCTAGGTTTCCTCAGAGATCCAAAGCAAGTGAATACTGTGCAGCTTGAGTGCATGACTGCTCAGCCAGTGAGGTTCTGGGCATTGCCTGGGCCACAGCTCCTCACCAGTCATCTGTATCTGACCTGTGCTAGACCATGAAAGCAGTGTGCCTGGCTGCCTGCTGGTACACCTGCCCAGTGGCATGGGCAGTGCAACTGCTTGGCTGGCATACCGCTATTTTCCTCCCTTTTGTAATCTGAATGCATGTCCAGCCTTCCAGGGTCACTTTGAAGTGACTTGTGCCTTTGATTTAGGCTGGATTCTGGGTGTAGTTTCCTACATGTATCCAGCCTCAATTCATTTTTAAGGATGTCCAAAACCGCAAGTTGCTTGTCTTCCATTCCTGCTTCCTGTGGCTGCAATTCAGGTGCCTCTCAAACCTTCTGCGCTTGTGCAGACTCAAGTTTTTTCCTGATGGATGTGCAGGGAGAATGGAGATAACTCCTGAACCTCAGTCCACAGCATCCTTGATGAACCTGGAGTAGATTTCTCAAAATAATCCTTACTTGTGCCTGTTCAGTAGGGCGTAGGCACAACTACAACTAATATAGGATGCACCTGTGTGTCCTTGTGATGGTTTGGGTGTTCCCTGCCCCCACACACTTTAGAAATCACTCAGACTAGTCTCAGTCGGCTCTGGGAATATAAATGAAGCTATTTATTTACAGCTAGCACAATATACAAGCAGATATTTACAATATATACAGTTATAGACAGAAATATACAAGATAAAAAAGTAATACAGAAACACAACTCCCCTCCCAGAAACCTGGGTCCCCAGGAAGGGCTCTCAACCTCCCCTGCACCTTCCCCCTGCCCCTCTCAGCCTTACCCCAGTCCTAAAGAAGAATAGCGGTTCAGGGAAGAGGTTATGAAGCAAAAGTGGGTTAGGCCAAATGGAAAGTGAGGTTAGGGAGTAAGATGTTGCTCAGCCAGCAGCCAGAGGCAGAGTGTGTGACAAAATGGCGAGAGTGTTATCCAATGTTTTCATTTCTTCTTCAGCAAGACTCTGAGGGAAGTAGACATCACCATTGTTTTCCTTTCACAGCCTATGATCTCGTTCTTCTCACCAAAACATTGTAACTTGCTTCAAACTGGCACAGTCCTGTTCCAAAAGGGTGGTTTTGTTAGTACACTCAGCTGGTATGTGAGAGACTGAAGGTGCCATCTCCATGCTGCTGGTGGACAGCTGTGACTCCATACTCTGAAAAAAAACAAAGCTCTTGTAAAGGACTGCATCTAATTTCCCAGAACTGTACATGACACAAAACTCAAATAATGGTGTTATGAGGTATATGAGATATTGATTTATACTGCAGTGGGTCACTGACCGAGGACTCAGTGAAATTTCTGATGGCATTGCTGGGTTTTATATCTTCTGTCCAAGCTATGGGCAGTGTGAAAGATATTTTTATACTTAATTGTAAGATGGTTTAGAGCAGCAAACTGTTGCTTTGCCTCAGAGCTGATCTTTGGGTAAACCACAGTGAGTCATTGGGATTTGAAAACTGAATCTAGCAGGGGGGTTTGGTGCTGGTCCTGCCTGTCTGCACCTTTGTGTGTTTCAAGCAGGCAAATATAAATACTTTGGACAAAGCAAGTTTGCTACCTTCACAGGTCATTGTAGTTGCTTATGCAAATGGGAAGCAGAGATCATGCATTTGCAGAAAGGTGGGTTTGTAACTGGATGAAGGAGATTTTTTTATGTTATAGTGAAATAAAACTAGAATGTTCTTCTTTTGTTTTGTGCTGACTCACTGCAGAGTGTGGAAGCTACTGCCTAAACAGTAAGTACTGCAAGTGATGTGAAAACTGCTCTGTCATTGTGCATCTTTATTTGCTCTGGAGAGCTGAATGCTGGATTTTCATTAAGCCTAGCAAGCTTCTGTCAATAAGCCAAGATATTTTCTGAGGTTATATTGCACTTCCTTAAACCTCATCCTGTTGATACTTTGCAATGCATCCATAGCACCTCTCAAATGTGAAGCAGTGGCTGTACACTGTTTCTGTATCCACAGAGCATCAGGGCCAGGAACCCAACTAAGCATTTTGGAGGCAGATGCTATTTTAGACTGCCCTGCAGGTCAGAGCTCCCTCCTACTTGTCATGAGAGCTTTGGTCCATGTCTGTGAGCTTGTGAGGAGCAGAGATTGAAGGTATATTTAGTTCTAGGTCACCTTACTGGCCCTGTTCTGGTTGCAAAGATCTTATATGCATCCAAGGATACTGATAGCATTCCTTTGGTTTTCTTTGATCAGATTCAGTGCAGCAGGTGAAAAGCAGTCAGAAGATCAAGAGCTTATCAAACTCTGTAGAGGAAACCAGAGCACTAGAGCAAGGACAAGGAGTCCTGCATGGCATGGGCACATTCCCCTGTTAAAGGCAAGAACAGCAGGGTTCTATTGCCAGCATGGGTTGTGATGGGGAAATAAGGGCTCCTTTCATGCTCTACTGCCATCCAGTGTGGTAGAAACAGCCTAGTGCAGAAAGCCTCGGACCTGGCGACGAATCTTTCGCAATCTTCCAACAGTGCTGGCAGGCTGCAGGCTGTGGCTGCCTGTGATGGTTTCTTTAGACACATTAGGCAACTTTCCTGATTTCACTAGAGAAGAATATAGGTGTTTGTGGCTACCTAAATTTCTCAGTCTTGGCACTTAAAGCTAAATTTCACATTGCTGTTGTTAACTGCCAGTTGTTGTACGTAGACATTACAGTGTGCTCTTAAAGTGAAGCCAGCTTCTGCATTGCGTAAAGAAACCAAGTATGCCTGCTCTGAAAAGACTGAAATTTAGATAGGGTTAGCTGTGGATTGAAGGCATTAATTCTCAGGAAGAAAATAGGATGAAGGCAGTTATGTTAAGGAATTTATGAAACTGGCTTGTATTAATACAGCAGTCAGTTACGGGAGATCAGCAGCACCCTGTAAGACACTCAACTTGGAAGAATATCTGCTAAGGCCAGAGCTCATTACCACCCAAAGGCTCTGTATGTGAAGTGATTTATATCACACATCAGAGCTATTTTGCCAAAATGTCCATGGGCAGTGGTACAGCAGCTCCAGGCCTTGTTGCAATGTGTGCTGCTGCCCCAGCCCCAGGGCTTTCCCTAGAGAAGTAGGAGATGCTGTGCAGGGAACACTGATGAGCTCTGAGCAAAGCACCTTCCAACACAGCACTGCAGCATATTGAATGCACACACCACCATATTGTACAGCCTCTCTCACACAGTCTTTAGTGTAGTCTCAGTTGCCTTCAATAGTCTATAGGGACTATTAGGTGAACACTTGTATGTCCTCTCTGGAGATAGCCTCTACTGGCGCTGCACCACAGAACTGAGCCCAGAGTGAGCAGTAGGCTCTCTGTGCAAAGTCACATATACATAAAGGAGAAGGTGGGGAGGCCACAAGTGCTTCCCCCCAGCTTTGCTTTGCAGGAGTCAGAGATCCTAGCACATGCTCTCCCCTTGAGATCCAGGGAGGAGTTTCTTAAATGCAGAGCAAAAGGTAGTTAATGCATAAACCTTGGCAGGAGTTGCCTTGAGCCACATGAGAGAAACAGAGAATGTGGAAACAGAGATTAAAATAAAATTTGTAATGTTTTGCCAGTACTTCTTGATTTCCAGCACTAACATTTATGTAGAGAAGTACATTAGGCCTGTGACATGAAGGCTGGAAGTAGAGCAACTGTCCAGAGCTTAAACTATCTCAGCTACTGCCCCTGCATTTAAGTAGCTACTGGTGGTGCCTTTCTGTACACCAATGTGAGTTCAGCTCAGACCTGTGCCATTGACAGGTACCTGTCAATGGAGGAAATAAACCAAGAGAACAGCTTTGTCTCCTTTTACTTTTGCATCTGTCTCTGTGTCAGCTAACTGACCCCATCTTTATTTACTTTTCAGCCATTACAGAAGCCATTGAAATCCCACAATTTATTGGTCGCAGTTACCTCACATATGATAATCCAGACATACTAAAAAGGTGATGTATCTCCTGTGAACATAAATACTCTGTCAGCCATTATAGTGCTAGGAGCTTTATTTGGGAGGCTGTTGCCAATTTAAGTGTTTTAAGCTGTACTTGCCTTATTTCTAAAATGCAGGGGGAAAAAAAACATACTCCACTGGCTCAGTTTGTTACAGCATCTGAGCACCTTGCAGCTTGCAGACCAGTGGAGTGTACAGTATATGTCTGGTGTGGAGAAGAACAGGTATGCAATCTCAGAGAGCAAAGAACAGTCATACAGGACCTGCATTTGTAAAGGCACTAAGGATTCTAGGCCTTGCTTTAGCCTGAAATTTTTGCCCTCACCTTCTTTTCGATTGCTTTTTATCCCTAGAAGATGCCCAAATTCCAGCAAATTGTGTGTTGTTTCAATGAATTCTTACACCTGCCTATATTTCAGCTACAGGCTTAGAGGAGGATTCACAAATATCCACACATAGAGAACTTCCTGATTTGCCCTTCCACTGGCTTGTGAGGGCATCAGAGGTACTGGATGTTCTCAAAATTCCCTTGGTAGCCTGTGCTTTTTCTTATTTGTGTGGACTGACTGAGTAGCTGTGGTATTTGGGATTCTGGAGGAACAAGTTCAATTCCCCCCACTCCAAAATGCTGGAAATGGGAATGTTAACCAGAGCTCCTCACGCTATTAAGCATGCAAGCAAGTTGCAAGACAATAGTCCAGAAGACCAGTGGAGAAGAAATACTGCATCACCTTTTATGGTCTGTTTTTGGAAGAAGACTGTCCTAGCTCAAAAATTTGCTTTTGTTTCTCTTTTTTTCTTTTGTACCTTTCAACAGAGTATCAGGATCAAGAACCAACGTGTTCATGAGGTTTAAAACCACAATGAAGGAAGGACTTTTGATGTGGAGAGGAGACAGTCCCATGCGACGGAACAGTGATTTCATTTCTTTGGGCCTTCAAGAAGGAGCATTAATATTCAGGTAAACATTTCATAGAATCATAGAATCAACCAGGTTGGAAGAGACCTCCAAGATCATCCAGTCCAACCTAGCACCCAGCCCTGGCCAGTCAACCAGACCATGGCACTAAGTGCCTCATCTAGTCTCCTCTTGAACTCCTCCAGGGACGATGACTCCACCACCTCCCTGGGCAGCCCATTCCAATGGCAAATTACTCTCTCTGTGAAGAACTTCCTCCTGTCATCCAGCCTAGACCTGCCCTGGCACATCTTGAGACTGTGTCCGCTTGTTCTATTGCTGGTTACCTGGGAGAAGAGAGCAACCCCCACCTGGCTACAACCTCCCTTTGGTAGTTGTAGACAGCAATGAAGTCACCCCTGAGCCTCCTCTTTTCCAGGCTAAACAACCCCAACTCCCTCAGCCCAGTTTATCTCCATTATTTCTCTTGCAGGCAGTTGACAGGGTGTTATGAAGGGGAAATTAATTAATGAGAGATGGTATTTTTTTCCAAAAATAATATTGTTTATTAATTTTGATATTCAGAACTCTCAGCACCCCTGACCACTGATTTTACTAACAATAATTGGTGCTTTGCACTGCCATGGAAACATTTTACAGATAATAACCTGCAAAATATATAAACATTGAACTGGAAGAGAATGTTCTTGTGGCCAAATGCTGCTTGCTTGCCCACTAGATGGACTCAAGGAGCTCTTTCTGCTTATGGCAGAAGGCAATGGAGAATTACAAAAAGGCTTTTAAGTATTTACTCACTACATTATTATTACCCAACTAGTCACAGTCCCAGACTGTGCCCAAAACGCTTTCAGGGAACTCCATCTTGTCGGCTGCTGAGACTTGATTCTTCCCAGGCTTCTGGGGAAAGGAGGCAGACAATCTCTGACCTTGTGTCCTGGATCCTCTGGATAATCTGTGTATCTCCAGGACTTCTAGTGTTAACAGGAGACTTTCAGGTGCAGTCAGGATGTCTTGCAATGTGCAGCCCCAGCACAATGTCACGCTGGCTATGCAGGCCAATTGCCTGGAGGCACTCGGAGTCTGTTCCTGGTAAACTCGTGACAGTGGAGTTTCCAGGCAAACAATAAAGCAGTGAACAACAGCAGCAAGCAAGAAAAGCATGGCAGAGCACACTGCGTTTACCTGAATATCTCCTTTTATCAATGTGGACTGAGAGCAATGGGCCTTTGGATACAGAATAGCCAATCAGAATGGCAGTTAGCCAAGCATGACCATATTAGGTAAAGTCATAAGCTTGTTTTACCCAAATTTGGGAAAAGCACAGGCCTTGCACAAGGCAGGCACAAGCTAAGTGTGTGTACCTTGTTTACCACAGGACCAAGACAAGTCTGGGCAGGCCAGAGTCCTTAGACTTAGTGGCTCCCAGTTCTTTTGTCTTATTTACCGTGGTTGGTTCTCCCCTTAACAGGATGGAGAGCAGAAAAATATGCCTGGTCAAGCCAGGACGTGTATAAGCCTATCTTGGGCCTATCTGGCCCACCATGACACAGGGCTCGAAGAAATTGTCATAACACTTGCAGTGTGCTTACGCTTTGGCGTAGTGTGAGACAATTATATCCTCAAGATTTTGTGCAGTGGTGGTCCAGGAAAGAGGGAAACATGCAGCGAGGTTTGCATTGCTCTCACTCCCTCTCTCTCTCCCTCCATCTCCTTGCCATTTTTAAGACACCTGGTTGTTACTCTGATTTGCTTGAAGTCATCGTATGAGGGTACAAGTAGCATCAGTAACTCTTCTCTGTGGCTTCCGAAATGCTCGTGGTCTCAGTTAAGCAGAGCAGCTGAAGGGTTTGCAGAGAGAGCAAAGGTCAAGGAAAAGTTCTGCTGACTGCTGTGCTCACTGCAGGCTCATTCTGCAAAGGAGACTGCATGTGGGAGCAGAGCTTCTGCTTTCTCAGCCCTCTAAATGTTCAACCCTGTTAGACAAACATAGCTGTTTCCATGCTTTGTAATTGCCACCACCCACAGAACCACTTAATTAAGAAACAAATGGTACTACTGTCAGAGAGCTGGAATTGGGAAGTGTTCGAAAACACTAAGCTGAACTTGTGTTCTCTCTCCTAAATCCCTCCCTTGGCAGATACTTAGGGACGCTCCATGCAACTTTTTGCTTTTGAAACCCCTACCTTTCCTCATGATCCTTTTTTAGGCTGTGTTAGGCAAATACTGCAACAACTAACTAGAAATACTGTCATTGTTATGGACTGTTGTGAGGCACAACATCATATCAACTGAAGCATAACATCATATTGATTAAATAACACAGAATCACAGAACCTGAGAAGTTGGAAGGGATCTGCAGAGATCATTGAGTCTAGCACCCCTGCCAAGGCAGGATCCCCTAGGGTAGTTCACACAGGAATGCATCCAGGTGGGCTTGGAAAGTCTCCAGAGAAGGAGACTCCACAGCCTCTCTGGGCAGCCTGTTCCAGGGCTCTGTCACCCTCACTGAAAAGAAGTTTCTCCTCATGTTGAGCTGAAACATTCTCTGTGCCAGTTTGTAGCTGTTGCTCCTTCTCCTATTGCTGCTGACCACTGAAAAGAGCTTGGCCCCAGCCACTTGACACCTACCCCTCAGATATTTGTACACATTGATCAGATCTCCTCTCAGCCTTCTCTTTTCCAGACTAAACAGCCCCAGGGCTCTCAGTCTCTCTTCCTAGGGGAGATGCTCAAGTCCCTCAGTTGTCCTTGTGGCTCTCTTCTGGTGTCTCTCCAGCAGGTCCCCATGTCTCCTGAACTGAGGAGCCCAAAACTGGACACATAATTCCAGATGTGGCCTCACCATAGTAGAGCAGAGAGGGAGAAGAACCTCCCTAGCCCTGCTGGCCACACTTTTCCTGATGCAGCCCAGGGGATGCCATTGGCTCTCTTGGCTGTCAAGGGCACATTGCTGGCCCATGCAGAACTTGCTACCCACCAGCACTCCAAGGCTTTTATCCACAGAGCTCCTTTTCAACAGGGCAGCCCCAACTTGTACTGCTGCCTATTGTTATCCCTCTCCATAACAATGATTTTTAAATCATTTCAGGTAATTCAAACTACCTTTTACTTGATGCACCTGGTTGTTGTTTGCTACTAGACACATAGTCAGGTTGCACATTTCTATTTCAGTTATAGTCTTTTTTTTTTTCCCCTTTCATGTGATATTCTGTGATCAACTTTGCAAAAAAACTTTGTTTCCTCATTGCTTTATAAATAAGGAACTGACTCTGCAGAAATGGTGCATTTTGAAAATGTCTTTGGGAGAGCCTGGTAGAAAGTGGCCACTGTTCTATTCCCTCCATTTTCTAGGCTCACTGCATTTTTAATAGGGTTGTTACTTTTCCCAGAAATGAAGATACACAGAGGTTTTAGTCTGAAAGACCTGAATTTGAGTTAAATATCTGCACCTTCCTCATGCTTTTAGTAAAAGTAGGATCCCAAGTTAAAAATGTCATTGATTGCTCTGTACTGACAGAAGACAATGAAAAGGGCAAAAGATGAAAAGAGAAATAATAGATCTTCTTTCAGAAAGACTAATCCTCGTGCCACTTTGGGACTACTGGTAGATAGTAGCTGAAGATGAGCCAGCAGTGTGCCCAGATGGCCAAGAGAGTCAGTGGCATCCAGGCCTGTGTCAGGAAGAGTGTGGCCAGTAAGACAAGGGAGGTTATTCTTCCCCTGTACTCAGCACTGGTCAGGCCACACCTTGAGTGCTGTGTCCAGTTCTGGGCTCCTCAATTCAAGAGAGATGTTGAGGTGCTGGAACATGTCCAGAGAAGGGCAGCAAGGCTGGTGAGGGGCCTGGAACACAAACCCTATGAGGAGAGGTTGAGGGAGCTGGGGACTCAAGGGTGACCTCATTGCTGTCTACAACTCCCTGAAGGGAGGTTGTAGCCAGGTGGGGTTGGTCTCTTCTCCCAGGCAGCCAGCAACAGAACAAGGGGACACAGCCTCAAGTTGTACCAGGGGAGGTCTAGGCTGGATATTAGGAGGAAGTTGTTGCCAGAGAGAGTGATTGGCATTGGAATGGGCTGCTCAGGGAGGTAGTGGAGTTACTGTCCCTGGAGGTGTTCAAGAAAAACCTGGATAAGGCACTTAGTGCCATGGTCTAGTTGACTGGCTAGGGTTGGGTACTAGGTTGGAGTGGATGATCTTGGAGGTCTCTTCGAACCTGATTGATTCTTTGATTCTATGGTTCTACTTTTCCACCTTTTGAGAAGTGAGTTCAGGATTGTGTTAAGGCTGTGAAATGGCCAGCCCAAAATTAGATATTGTTGCTGTGGTCCAGTTTGAAATTCAAACATACTTTTTCTTTTCTATTTTCTGTGACCTAGCAGAGTAGGTTCTGTGGACCTCTAACTGCTGCTATAAGCAGTGTCTGTTGTACTCTGCTTCTGTAGGAGGTAGGAGATTCTCTTTCATTAGGGATATAGATCTAATTATTATAATCAAAGATCTAACACTTAGATACAATCCAGAACACCCAAATCTCTCTGTAACTCTCAACCTGCATCCTGAGTATAAAATGATGTTTCTTTGAGACTCACTTGAAGCTCTGAGGAGGAATCAGATTTAGGACAACCATATTGCTCTGGCCAGTTCCTGACTTAGCAAGCTGGCCATTAACTGAATTCCAGGTTCAACTTTGTTTGGAAAGGTAATCACAGAATCATAGAATGGTTTAGGTTGGGAGAGACCTCAAAGCTCATTCAGTTCCAACCCTCCTGCCATAGGCAGGGACACCTCCCACTAGAACAGATTGCTGAAGGCCTCATTGAACTTGGCCTTGAACACCTCTATGGAGGGAGCATCTTAGTACCTCCCTGGGCAACTGGGTAATAGTGTTGATAATAGAATCATAGGATCAACCAAGTTGGAAGAGACCTTGTCGTGGAGGGGTTTCTCTTAATCCTTCTTTATTAGGGGAAGGTGAGAAATTAATCTGAGGCGGTATTTATTTTTTATAAAATTATTTATTAAAATTAATATTTACAAATTTGTACCACCCCCAACCACTATGTAATTAAGTTCGTTGTGCAAGATTATGAAAACAGTAGGTATATATTTACAGGGATTTGATTATTAAATGGAAATATCAAATTATCATCAACTATAGACAGAGAGAAAGATTCCCTTAGGCTTAATGCCTCTTAACAACTATACTGTCTGCCCAGGAAGGGCTGAAACTGTCTCTGCTCTTCAGACAGAGGTAACTTATTTTACAAAGGAATTAAAGCTTGCTTAGATGTGTTGCTCTTAAGTATTAATCATTAATCACCCTCCCGGGATTGTGTCACAGCGTGTGCCCAGTATTCAGGTCTGGGTGAGGCTGGAATCTCTCTGGGCTTGGAGGTGAATGATAAGTGTTCCCAGTCACAGTATCACAGTACCACAGTATCACCAAGGTTTGAAGAGGCCTCACAAGTCCAACCCTTTACCACAGAGCTCAAGGCTAGACCATGGCACCAAGTGCCACGTCCAACCTTGCCTTGAACTGCCCCAGGGACGGCGACTCCACCACCTCCCCGGGCAGCCCATTCCAGTGTCCAATGACTCTCTCAGTGAAGAACTTTCTCCTCACCTCCAGCCTAAATTTCCCCTGGCGCAGCCTGAGGCTGTGTCCTCTTTTTCTGGTGCTGGCCACCTGAGAGAAGAGAGCAACCTCCTCCTGGCCACAGCCACCCTTCAGGTAGTTGTAGACAGCAATAAGGTCACCCCTGAGCCTCCTCTTCTCCAGGCTAACCAATCCCAGCTCCCTCAGCCTTTCCTCGTAGGGCTTGTGCTCGTGGCCTCTCACCAGCCTCGTAGCCCTTCTCTGGACACGACAGTCTCCGGGGTAAACAGGATTTCTCTGACCTTCTCTCCTGGTGTAAAGTGGTCTCTGCCTCGGTGCTGCTGCTTCTGGATGCCGGTGTCCAGGGATGATCAGCTGGCAGGATTTCCAGGTGCAGGAGGAGGACTTGTCCGTGTGACTTCTGACACGGTTGCCTGTACGGCTAGCAGGCTGTGTTTGTAGGTTAGCAGACAGTCTGGAAGGTCTGCTGAGCCTAGATCTTTCCAGGCTTACAGGCCAGCTGGCAAGCAGGGTCTATGCCAGGCTGCAGGGAGACTTGAGCTCCATAGGCAAATGCAAGGATAGCAGCCAGTGTGTATGGCTGCTCTAGGCTTAGGCAGGGGCTCTCAGCTCCCCATATATGTATGAAGTGCAGGCGTGCAGGCGCTCTGCTTCTCAAAGGGCTCACAGACAGCTTCACTGCACCTTGAGTTCAGTGCAAGAGGGCTGAGCCTCATAAGTAATGTTTGCAAGTGAGTTAGGCCTGATCCTATGTCTAGGCCATGCAAGCAGGTCTGTGCTGCTATGTGGATCAGAGCTGAGTTTGAACAGTTAAGTCTGAACTCTCTGAATGCTCTGAATGCTCTGAACACGTGGTGCACCTTTGCACCCCTCTTTATAGACTCTGAGCCGAGATTCATGGCTCATTTGGCCGTCTTAAGTGACCAATCAGGTTGGCAGTAAGCCAAACCTTACCTTAATAGGCAGTAGATGTTTGCCTGGACCCTCTCAATAGGGGATTACCTGGGCAGACCCCAGGGGTACATGGACTGGGTGTGTGTGTGTTACACAACCTGTTTACTGCCATGGGTCCCTGGCAGAAAAACGTGTCAAGGCATGTAGAGGCATAGAGAAGCCTCAGTTTTGGGGCTGCTGTCCCTCCACCACATACCTCCAAGATCATCCAGTCCAACCTAGCACCCAGTCCTATTCAGTCAACTAGACCATGGCACTAGGTGCCTCATCCAGGCTTTTCTGGAACACCTCCAGGGACAGTGACTCCACCACCTCCCTGGGCTGCCTATTCCAATGGCAAATCACTCTCTCTGGCAACAACTTCCTTCTAACATCCAGCCTAAAGTGTTGGTCTACCTTGGTAAAGGCTGCAGGCCTGGAAGAGCTAGCTCGTATTAATTCATTATGCTTGCTTAGGCAGCTGAGTACCCAGCATCTCACTGTGCTGGTGCTGCAGCAGCTACTTCACCTTCATGAAGGTCAGCCCAAATTTCTGGGACCCAGATACTAAGGTGCATAAAGTGTAAAGATGATGGTGCTGTGTCTTCTGAGTAGTATTTGTAGCATTGAGCACAAAGAAATAAAGAGAGCTGCAACAGAAGCAGGGAATTCATGCTTACTTCTGCATTTATTTATTTGGCTTTGCCCTTTCTAACATCACAGGTCTCAAGCTTCCCTATAACTCAGATGATTTGTAGATCTGTGCTTGTAGTCATTTATTAACTGCATTTGTGTCCTCCTATATCTTTCAAGGCAAAGGTTTGTTGGTCAGTGACCTTCATCACTTCCTGTTCTGGGAAGGAACTGTTGTGCAGAAGTCTTTTTCTTGCTCCTGTGGGGTGGTGGTGATGGTTCTCACTCTGATCTGGGAAGGAGGGAATTTTGCCTGTAGCTCCACGAGTGTGACTTTGCCAAATAAGTACACTGCTGTTGGGGTTCCAAAGGATGCCACAAGTCACCTTAGGATTTGAGCCATAAGGGGAGCTGTAGGGGCTGAGCGAGTGAGGCATAGAGAACACCTGAGCAGTTTGGCATGCATCTGGTCTTTCCAAGCCAGCCAGATACAGTGTAATTAATTGTTTGGGTTTTTTTCCCCCCCAATTATAGCTACAATTTGGGCAGTGGCATTGCTTCCATCACGGTGAATGGCTCTTTCAGTGACGGCCGGTGGCACAGGGTCAAGGCTGTTCGGTAAGTGGCCATGCTTCATCTGGGAGGTGTTGTGGAGCTGCCCCTGCTGTTAAAAAGTGCCTACTATCATGTCTTGGTGCTGGTCAGATGTGACTCACTGTGGCTCCATGCTCTGACATAGTTTAGGAGTTGCACGCCTAAAGTTAGCAGCCTGACTGTTTGAGGACACAAAGATTTCTGTTTTAGAGGTGACAGTGCCAACTCTGAACAGCTCAAGGCAGGCTGCCAAAGTCACACAGGGCTATTCTGGGTCTGTGACAGGCATTCTACTAAACCCATACTGTTTGGGTTAAAAGTATTTTTTTCTTTAGTGTCTGCATTTTGAAATTCCCTAGCGAGCATTTTGTGGGCTGGCACAAGCACTGCAGCACCAACAGGGTATGTCTACTTCTTTCTGTTTGGAGGAGGTGTAGACGTGTTGCAGCGAATATATAACTCTTATTTATAACTCATTACCTCATGGGAGGCAAGTGTGCCCAGAAGAGAAAGTAAATGTTCTCTCTCTTGATGAGATGTTGGTTCCCTGGAAATCACAGGCTGATATTAGCACAACTTGTTACCAAATTTCAGTGAAAACAGATGACTGTCAAAGAGCTCTTCTCTCAGTGCAGTTATTGACCATATATGAAACAACAGTGTTTCCAAAAGCTCTACTAAGAAACAAAACTGCTTGTGGTTATGTTTTACCTTAGCTCACCTACTTCTTCCCTTCCACTGTTGTCTTTGCTGTTTACTTTTTATATTTGGGAGTTTGGAAGTTACCTCCTGTGCTAGTTTGAGGCTAGCTGGAATATTTTGGTGAAAGATATTAGATTATAGGCTGTGAAAAGGAAACAGTGGTGGTGCCTACTTCACTCATAGGCTTTCTGAGATGTATCAAACCAAGAACATAAATATAGATAACACAGTTGCTGTGTGTCTCTAAGTGCCTGTACTTTTCTCTCTGGCTTGCTTTCTGTGTAGTTAATCCTTCTGCTTCCTAACGCCCCTCGGCGATTGTCCAAACTCACCTTGCACATAAGACAAAGTCTAGGGTAAGGTAGAGGGGGGGACAGAAGGTGGAAGGGTGGTTGGGAGCACCTCCTAGGGACTCAGGATTCTGGGAGGACTGTTGTGTTTCTGTATCACTTTTTAGCTTGTGTATTGCTGTCTGTAGCTGTAATATATCTGCTTATATATTGTGCTAAGCTGCAAATGTAAAGCTTCATTCCTTAATTTCCAACCAGCTGAGTCTAGTCTGGGTGATTTCATAAGAGTGGGAGGGGCAGGTAACACCCAAACCATCACAGCCCCTACCACACCCAATGAATTCAACCAGACTAGATTCAGATGGCTGGAAGTTAAGGAATGAAGCTATATTTACAGCTTAACACAGTTTACAAGCAGATATATACACAATGTACACAAATATTTACAGTTAAATACAAGTTAAAGGTAGTACAGAAACACAAGAGCCCTCCCAGCAATCAGAGTCCTCAGGAGACTCCCAACCACCCTTCCACCTTCTTTCCACCCCTCTACCTTATCCTCTTACGTGCAAGGTGAGGTGCAAGTATCAACAAGGCTGGTTAGAAGCAGAATGATTAGTTGGGTTACACAGATCCAGGCAGAGCAGCAGAAGCCCAGGAAGAAAACACAGACACTGAACTCTGACAGATAGAGCTTTTGTCTTATCTGTGTTTGTGTCCTTGTTTTTATACGTCTCAGTGAACCTAAGAATGGAGCAGACATCAACATTGTTTCCTTTTCAAAGTGTATAATGTAGTTTTTCTCATTAAAATATTCAAATTTGCCTCACAGGATCACAAGATCACAGGATATGAGGGGTTGGAAGGGACCCAACGAGATCATCGAGTCCAACCCCCCCTATCAGAGCAGGACAATCCTATCTAACACAGATCACAGAGGAACACATCCAGACAGGCCTGGAAAGTCTCCATAGAAGGAGACTCCATGACCTCCCTGGGAAGCCTATTCCAGTGCTCTGTGACCCTTACAGTAAAGAAATTCCCCCTTGTGTTGAGGTGGAACTTCTTTTGCTGCAACTTACACCCATTGCTCCTTGTCCTATCCCAGGGAGCAATGAGCAGAGCCTGTCCCCTCCCTCCTGGCATCTTTCAGATACTTATAAACATTTATCAAATCCACTTTCAGTCGTCTTTTCTCCAGACTAAGCAGCCCCAGGTCCCTCAGCCTCTCCTCATCAGCCATGCCCTCCAGTCCCCTCATCATCCTCGTAGCCCTCCGCTGGACTCTCTCCAGCAGATCCCTGTGCCTCTTAAACTGGTGAACTCAAAAGTTAACACAGTATTCAAGATGAGGTCTCACCAGGGCAGAATAGAGGGGGAGGAGAACCTCCCTTCATCTGCTGGACACACTCCTCCTAATACACTCCAGGATCCCATTAGCCTTCTTGGCCACAAGGGCACATTGCTGTGCCATGGTTAACTTGTTAAACCAGTGCAGTTTGATATTCAGCAGCTCATCATAAATGTCCAGCTTTGCCTCTGTCCTTGCTCTACAATTTACTTTTTCCCTTGTTTTCTCTCTTCCACAAATGTGTTCCATGACCTTCACAGGTCTCTGATGTCTTAGCCCCTGCAATCTCCCGCCTTGAAGGGTCTGGATTGGTGTAGTGCTGTGGTGTTTGTGAGGCTACTCAATTCAGACCGAAACCTTTGCTGTGGACCTGCAGAGCACTGGGTTGCCCTGGTGCTCTAGTGAGAGGGAGTTGCTGCTGCTACCCTTCCTCCAGCCTAACTGCAGCCTGGCTGCATTAGAGTGGCTTGTGTTTTGTTTCAGGGATGGACAGTCTGGCAAAGTAACTGTGGACGATTATGGTGCTAGGACTGGTAAATCCCCAGGGAAGATGAGGCAGCTGAACATCAATGGAGATCTCTATGTAGGTGAGTGCTGACTGTTAGTGGTCAGGACCCAGACATGTTTTTGTGTTTGTGATGTTGGCTGCAAGGCAGGACATCCCAGCTCTTATCCATCTCAAAGTATAGGCTTCATAGGGCAGCCTCTGGCCCCTCACAGCTTGATTTTTGTGGGGAGGCTTCTGTGTGTGAAACTGGGCTGAGCTGGTATGAGAAAGGACCAGCACCCTGGGGTGCACTGTGGTACATCCAGTAGATACTTAAAGTGAGTGGCAGCTGCAAACCCAGCTCCTTTTTGGGACTCTGGGAACAAGCTTTATCAGCTCTTACTGGTGCTACTATTTCTGCAATAAATTTTTAGTACCTTGTTTTATATCTCCTTTTTGCCTCTACACTTTTGAGTCCATAAAAGATAAAGTAAAAACAAATGGAGCAACCTGTAAATTAAAATTCACTTCTGAGGTGTGCTGGGGGTGTTAAGAGTTTTGCTGACTGTGCAGTCTGCCAAGCAGGAGCAGACACCTATGCTGGTGAAGAGTTTCTCATCACTGCCTTTCTCTCAGGTGGGATGAAGGAGATAGCCCTGCACACGAACCGGCAGTACATGAGAGGCCTGGTGGGCTGCATCTCCCACCTCACACTTTCAACTGATTACCACATCTCACTCGTGGAGGATGCCACTGATGGGAAGAACATCAACACATGTGGGACCAAGTGACAAGAGAGGAATCCCAGTGCTGAGGACCCATCTTGTGCTTGTGTGTGTGGCTGAGCACAAGCTGGCTGCCACAGTCCTCTGTGACCAGCCCGTGTTTGCCATCTGGAAGGTGACAAAGCCAAAGGGAAACACCAAAAAAAACCCCAAAAATCCAACACCAAAAATCACCCAAACCATCTCCTTTCCTCTCCTTACCTGAACAAACTAAACTGAGTATTTTGTGTAGGAAGTGTCCCCTCTGCTCTTTAATGTTTAGGAAACATTAGGTTGTGCATTGATGCAAATGGCAAAAAAAAAAAAGTGTCATGTTATGGGTAGCTCAATGACTGTGTTGTGGTCCTTAGGCTGTCTGTTGTAATACCAGAGAAAGCAGTCTTAGCACCTGTGTTCACCCCAGCCTGCACTAGTACTGTGACTGTACTGAAACACTATCATCAGGCAGTGCATCTATGCATTCAGATTTATGTGCTGGGGTGTGCAGCTCTCTATGCCACTCCCTGGTTTAGCTAAATCATGTTTCGTCCTGTGTAAATAACAGCTACAGTGACTGGTTTCAAAATATTGCTGTTTGTTGAGGAGAAAAAAAAATTCTTCAAGTCTACTTTTTTTTTTTTTTAATTGTTATTATTATTACAAGCAACACAATCAGTGAACCAATTTTGTAGAAGCGATTTTATACTTGTTATATTTTTTATAGCAGAAGCAGACCTGCTTTACATGGTTATCACTTTTAACATTTAGACCTACTATACAATTTAGCCCTTTGCACAGTTTCCTAACAAATAGCAGTGACCTGTGGTTTAAATTTGTTACATGAGAAGCTCAATGTCTGTATTTTACAGTCTCGATGGGGATATTTGTGAGTTATGACCAGCTTTAAATCTTAATCTTTCTGTTTTGTAAATTTTGACGGTTCAAAATTGTACATTATTATGTTTTCTTGTCTTAAACTGATTAAAATATTAGGGAAAGATTAAAAACAAACAAACAAAGCGTTCTACTGTGGTATTGCAAATAATTTTTTTTCCTCCTTGTCTGGAAAGTGAGAAAGTGGATGTGCAGGAGACCTCGTTGGGCCACAGTCCTCTTAAAATAAAGTCTTTTCTAGGCAGTGAACCAACATTTATGCAACCTTGGTTGCCAAACTGTAATTTAAGCAGGCAGAGTGCTGTCGAGACACTGAAGAAATGGTCCAGAATTTCATAATTTATAGATTTTATTTTTTTTCTTCTTAACTCTTTGTTCAAAGCAGACTGATGAGCCATCAGGGAAGAAGAGAGACCCACCATGCAGCACGGCGCCCCACAAGTGCATGCCGACAGCAGGAGAGGCACAAACCTCAGCAGTGCAGGCTCCTGCAGGACCTGGGCGTCTGGGTTGGTGGAAAGCTCAACATGAGCTGGCAGTGTGCACATGCAGCTCAGACACCAACTGTGTGCTGGGCTGCAGCAAGAGCAGCGCAGGCGGTAGGGCAAAGGAGGGGATTCTCCTCCTCTACTCTGCTCTCATGAGACCCCACCTGGAGTACTGTGTGCAGTTCTGGAGCCCCCAGCACAAGAGGGACATGGAACTGTTGGAGTGAGTCCAGAGGAGGGGCATGAACATGACCAGAGGGCTGCAGCAGCTCTGCTATGAGGACAGGCTGAGAGAGTTGGGGCTCTTGAGTCTGGAGAAGAGGATTTGAGGAGACCTTATAGTGGCCTTCCAGTATCTGAAGGGGGTCTACTGGAAGGACGGGGAGGCACTATTGACAGGAGGAGGGGTAATAGGTTTAATCTGGAAGAGGGGAGATTTAGACTGGATGTGTGATGGTTTGGGTGTTCCCTGCCCCCCCCCCCCCCCCCCACTTTAGAGATCACCCAGACTAGACTCAACTGGCTCTGGAAATATGAATGAAGCTTATTATTTACATCTGGCACAATGCACAAGCAGGTATCTACAGCATATACAGTTATAGACAGAAATATACAAGGTAAAGGTAATGCAGAAACAAAACTCCCCTCCCAGAAACCTGAGTCCCCAGGAGGGGCTCCCAACTGCCCTTTCACCTTCCCCCTGCCCCTCTCAACCTTACCCCAGTCCCAAGGAAGAATGGAGGTTCGGCCAGAGGTTAGGAAGCAAAGTGGGTTAGCCCAAATGGAAGGTGAGGTTAGAGATGCAGCTCATCCAGCAGCCCCAGCGAGAGTGTGAGAGAAATGGTGAGAGTGTTATCTGGGGTTTTCATTTCCTCTTCCCATACTTCTCAGCGAGACTGTGAGCAAAGTAGACATCACCACTGTATTCATTTCACAGCCTATGATCTACTTCTTCTCACCAAAACATTCTACCTGGCTTCAAACTAGCACAGGATGTTAGGAGAAAGTTCTTTGCAGTGAGGGTGGTGAGACACTGGCACAGGTTGCACAGGGAGGTTGTGGCTGCTTCCTCCCTGGAGGTGCTCAAGGCCAGGTTGGATGAGGCCTTGAGCAACCTGCCCTAGTGGGAGGTGTCCCTGCGTATGGCAGGGGGTCGGAGCTGGATGGTCCTTGAGGTCCCTTCCAACCTAGACCATTCTGTGATTCTGTGATTCCTCTGAATGCATTATAAGTACTTGATATGGCAAAAGAAATGACGTTTAAGAGGTTTCTGCTGCACTTTCATTGTGCCCAGGGTGCTCCTGGCTCTCTAGGAGCTAGAACAGGTTCCCAAGACTTGGCCCAGCTGTAGTAGATTGTGAGCAGCTGCAGGCTCAAGTGGAAAAAAGAATAGCTAGTATTAGATGAGAGCACATACAAATTACTGCCAAGGAGACCTCAGCTCCTCTCATGCACTCTAGAGGGCACACCTTGATCGTTTAGGTGAAAGATCTTCTCTTCCTTCTAGATCTTGCAGCCCTGGTCAAAAACAAATACAGGAACTTGTTACAAATAAAAGGGGACAGAAAAAAAAACATGGTGTTGCTACCATGAGTTACACAGCTGCACTCTGCCCACTGTTCACAAAAATCACAGAATGTCAGGGGCTGGAAGGGACCTCCAAAGCTCATCCAGTCCAAGCCCCCTGCCAGAGCAGGGTCACCTATTGCAGATCACACAGGAATGCATCCAGGTGGGTTTTGAGTATGTCCAGAGAGGGACACTCCACAACCCCCCTGGGCAGCCTGTGCCACTGTTCTGTCAACCTCAGTGAAACTTTTCTTTGTGTTTCCATGGAACTTTCTATGCCTCAGCTTCCACTCATTGCCCCTCATCCTGTCATCAGTTGAGCAGAGCACGGCTCTGTCCTGCTGGCACTCACCCTTCATATATTTATCAACATTCACAAGATCACCCCTCAGTCTCCTCTCCAAGCTAAAGAGCCCCAGCTCCCTCAGGCTCTCCTCGTAAGAGAGACTCAAGTCAGACTTCAGCAGAACTGTCTGTAAGAGATGTGGTCAGGTTGTGGAGGAGGTGGAGGTACTCACGGCTCTCCTTCCAGGTGGAGCTGGGCTTGGGGAACTCCACGGTGCAAGAGAAACCCACACGTGGTTGTGACAAAGCAGGGTATGCCATCGGGATGCAGCTTTAGTTCATTGAAATGGATGGAAATTAATGCCTTGGGATGTAAGAGAAATGTGCTGAGTGCTAAAAGGGGTAAAAAATGAAGTCTTTGGAGGCTGAGGGTCTCGCAGACTGCTTACTGCAGCAGCCTGGCAGTGGTGATTGGGCTGTGTCTCAGCTGCTGGCTGCTGGTGAGGCTAGGTTCATGTTTTATGAGCTTGAGGAGTTTCCCAGATGTGACTTGTCCTGCCCTGATGCCCGGTAGGGCAGCCTGTCTGACTGTACCCCTAACCATGGGGATCTGCCATTCTGCCAGTGACCAGGGCACAACACTGGTCCAGAAATGGCAGTCTCCACTCTGTCACTTATGCCTGGCCTGGGAACATCTTTTGATTTCCGTCGCAGGGTTTGGAGAGTGGCTCCAAGACAAACATCTGGCAGGAGAGGTCTCTATTTTAAGATAATTTACTGCATCATAGCAGGTGTTTTGGTACCAGGCAGTGTTTCTTAAGAACAAAAGCTGCTCTTTGAACTGCAGGGCAAGTCTGGGGGGAGGGGGAGGCTGGGGGAGGCTGGGGGAGGCTGGGGGGGGGGGGCGGGGAGTAGGGGGTGGAGGAGGGAGGAGTGGGTAGGAAATACCTCCGTTGTTGATGTGGAAAAAGAAGAGCAACAAACAGCAGCTCCCCAAATGCCTCTTTCCAACTGTGTGTATCACCACGCAGGAATTCAGCGCTGGCGGCGTCACCCTGCTGCGGCGCAGACGGAACACGAGCAGCGCAGCTGCGTGGTGCCGTCCGGGCCGGGGGGGGGGGGGGGGGGGGGGGGGAAGTAGCAAAGATGCTGCGGGGTTCGAACCCTTAAGAATTAAAAAAAAAAAAAAAAAAAAAAAAAGAGGAAAAAAAACCTCAAAACAACAAACCAACAACCCCCTTCTGCATCTTTTTAAAGGTAGTCCGAGAAACTTCCAAAGAGGGAAGCATCCTGCATCCTCATCGCCACTCTACCTGATGAAGTTTTGGGGCTGGGTGAGAGGCAGGGCTTTCTACTCAAGTGCCTGATCAGAAAGTGGGTGCCAGAAAGTCAGGCACATCTGACCAGATGTGAGGGCAAGGCCACCTCCCACACCCCCACACCCTACCCCACCCCCCCTGCTGGGCCAGGAAAGGAGAAGGGGAAGGCGGATAGTGCATGGCAGAGTGCTTAGTCATTTTCCCAGGAACTAGCCTGGATGTGCTGCTCGCAGTCTTCAAGGCTGTTTATTAATCATGTTATTTATTGCTAAGGCTCTATCGGATGCTCGCCATGACCCTGCTGGCACTACAGGATGAGGTCTTTCCTATTGGCATAGCCGTGGGTACTTTTTTTTGCCGTGGGTACCTCTGCAAGTCACCAGCAGTCCTATGTACCGGTGCCTCTCTTTGCTATTAAACCCTCTTCCTAGAATTGCAGTGCTTAGCTTTCTTCCTGGGTTTCCACACTAATCCTGAAAGATACCTCCTTCCACTTTCTAGGGCTGCACATTCTCTTCACTGCCAGCCTTGGATGGGCTGAGTCAGTCTTTTTGCTAAGCACTGGCTCTTGGGCAGAGTAGCTCTATGCCTGCCTCTTGCCCTGCCTAGGTCATAGCTTATCTTACTGCTCTCCACTATTCCTTCATCTTCCTGGGAACTAGGAATAGTTGGGTTTAATTAAGTCATCCTAAAGCAGGAACATTAAAAAAAAACAAGAGAGAGAGAGAGAAGAAAAATAAAAGAAAAAGAAGAGAAAAAAAAGAGAGCAGAGAAGGGAAGGGAAGGGAAGAGAAAGGAAGGGAAGGGAAATGAAGGGAAGGGAAATGAAGGGAAGGGAAGGGAAGGGAAGGGAAGGGAAGGGAAGGGAAGGGAAGGGAAGGGAAGGGAAGGGAAGGGAAGGGAAGGGGGAAGGAGAAGAGGAAGGGGAAGGGGAGGGAAGGGGAGGGGGAAGGGGAAGGGAGGGAAAGGGAAAGGGAAAGGGAAAGGGAAAGGGAAAGGGAAAGGGAAAGGGAAAGGGAAAGGGAAAGGGAGGAGGAGAAAAAAGAGGGGAGGAGCAGGGAGGGAAGCAAAAGACAGGCAAGACTTAGCATTGGCCCTTATCATAGGCAAATTCTTGCCACACTGGTGTGTCCTGAGTGGTCAAAAGTTGGGGCCTGGAAGCTCTCTTCCATTGCAGCATGGCTCCAAAGAGCAAAGCAGCAAAGAGGAGGAGGCATTAATAGGGTTGGGAAGCGGCCAAATCCCACCTAGCACATTATCCTGTCACAAGTGCCAGTCCAAAGTTACTCTTTCGACAGCCAGGCTTTGCTTTTGCAAAAAAAACATTTTCATTAGGTTGCTAAAGCAAAATAAGCCAACAAGGAAATGCATCATTACAGCTCTGCACATGCATCTCCCTGCATGGCAGCATCATAGGGGAACACTATAACTGATGATGAAGAAAAGGCTGAGGTCCTGAATGCCTTCTTCACTTCAGTAATCAACAGCAAGGAGGGAGGAGTTCAGGGCAAGTGGCCTCTTGAACTGGGGGATGGGGTCAGGGAGCAGTGTGTTCCTCTGGAAATTCATGAAGCATTAGTTCAGGACCTGCTGAGCCACCTGGACACCCACAAGTCCATGGGACCAGATGGGATCCATCCCAGGGTGCTGAGAGAGCTGGCAGCTGAGCTGGCCAAGACACTCTCCATCATTTTCCAGCAGTCCTGGCTCACCGGAGAGGTCCCAGGAGACTGGAAAATGGCCAACATGGTCCCCATCCACAAGAAGGGTCAGATGGAGGAACCTGGGAACTACAGACCTGTCAGCCTGACCTCAGTGCCAGGGAAACTGATGGAGCAGGTTAGCTTGGGGGTGATAAGAGCGCACCTGACGGATGGCAAAGGGCTCAGGTTTAGGAAGGGCAGATCCTGCCTCTCCAACCTGATCTCCTTCTATGATCAGGTGAGCCGCTTGGTGGATGTGGGGAGGCCTGTGGATGTGCTCAGTCTGGACTTCAGCAAGGCCTTTGACACTGTCCCCCACAGCCAACTGCTGGCTAAGCTGTCAGCCCATGGCTTGGATGGCAACACTCTGTGCTGGGTTAGGAACTGGCTGGAGGACTGGACCCAGAGAGTGGTGGTGAATGGTGCCACATCCAGCTGGCGGCTGTCACTAGTGGTGTCCCTCAGGGATCTGTGCTGGGCCCCATCCTCTTTAACATCTTCATAGATGATCTGGATGAGGGCATGGAGTCAGTCATCAGCAAGTTTGCAGATGACACCAAGCTGGGGGCAGATGTGGCTGGGTTGGAGGGCAGAAGGGCTCTGCAGCGGGACCTTGACCACCTGCACAGATGGGCAGAGTCCAATGGGATGGCATTCAATAGCTCCAAGTGCAGGGTGCTGCACTTTGGCCACAACAGCCCCATGCAGAGATACAGACTGGGGTCAGAGTGGCTGGAGAGCAGCCAGACAGAGAGGGATCTGGGGGTGCTGATTGATACCCATCTGAACATGAGCCAGCAGTGTGCCCAGGTGGCCAAGAGAGCCAGTGGCATCCTGGCCTGCATCAGGAATGGTGTGGCCAGCAGGAGCAGGGAGGTCATTCTGCCCCTGTACTCTGCACTGGTTAGACCACACCTTGAGTCCTGTGTTCAGTTCTGGGCCCCCCAGTTTAGGAGGGACATTGAGATGCTTGAGCGTGTCCAGAGAAGGGCAACAAGGCTGGGGAGAGGCCCTGAGCACAGCCCTACGAGGAGAGGCTGAGGGAGCTGGGGTTGTTTAGCCTGGAGAAGAGGAGGCTCAGGGGTGACCTTATTGCTGTCTACAACTACCTGAGGGGTGGTTGTGGCCAGGAGGAGGTTGCTCTCTTCTCTCAGGTGGCCAGCACCAGAACAAGAGGACACAGCCTCAGGCTGTGCCAGGGGAGATTTAGGCTGGAGGTGAGGAGAAAGTTCTTCACTGAGAGAGTCATTGGACACTGGAATGGGCTGCCCGGGGAGGTGGTGGAGTCGCCGTCCCTGGGGCTGTTCAAGGCAGGTTTGGACATGGCACTTGGTACCATGGTCTAGCCTTGAGCTGTGTGGTAAAGGGTTGGACTTGATGATCTGTGAGGTCTCTTCCAACCTTGGTGATACTGTGAGACTGTGATCATCCCTCAGCCGGCAAACCTCACTTTAAAGGACTAGATAAACTGCAGACGTGGCTTACTGGCGGAGAACTGCAGGCACACCTCATCAGCCAGGTGTGTCCTTCTATCAGCGTTTTACTTGGTGTGCAGGCAGTGGGGATTTCTCTTCTCCGAGGCAGCACCTGCTCCAGCAAGCACATCCCTGCCTCCCGCTCCGTTGTGCCGTTGGTCCGAGTCACCGTGGGCACGACCTGTCCCCTGCTCCGCACGCCGCGTCCCCGCCGCTGCGCTCGGGCATTTCACACTCGAGTAAGAGGCTGGTGCTAAGCACTTGGCAGCTGCTGCCGCTCCGTGAGGTCCTCCTTTTGCATCCCCATGGACAGGACTCGGCTCGGCTGTGCCTTCTCAGCCCCGCCCTGCGATGGGGGCTGCCTGGCAGTGCTGCCATCACAGTGCTGCCATTTCACCCCCACTGTCCGCTCGCTGTCAGAGCATTTTCCTTTGCTTATTGTGCAGAGGACAAAGACACCTCTGTTCCTCTTCCCCCAGCTATTTCTTTTTAAAGCTTCCCTCAGTCTTTTCTTTCCAGGGAAAAACTCAGTAGTGCCAGCTCTTTCGATGCCCACCCCCACAGGTTGTGTGACCTAGGGGGACATCATAGAAGAAACGGGGCTGCCAGCACCGGCACTCCGCACTCAAGCACACAAACCAGCAGCTTTGCAGCCTGTTCTTTTGTTTTGTAGATGCTTAAACAGTTCCTTTCTTCCTCCATAGAGATTTTGGGCCGGTTTAGTTTGAACTGATTACTGTCACCAGAAGACAGGTTTAGATGCTGTTTTTGTTGTTGTGTTTGCTGGTTTTAAGAACTAACAAATGCCTCATACAAAAGGGCTCTGTAAACCTTTGTTATGTGTTGACTGTAACTTCATGTGGTTGACAGGTGCTAATGCTGCAGCCTGTGACATGTTAGGAGCAGCACAAGGAGAGTAAAGCAGAAGGGTGTGTGCTAGAACAGGAGTGGGTTACATAGGTGCTGTGACTCCCTCTCCCCTCTCTCATCCCTGAGGTGATAAAAGAAGCAGTCCATCAGCTTCACCTTTACTCAAGCTTTAAACTCATCTGCTGTGATTTTCACAGACTCACAGAATGGTTTAGGTTGGAAGGGACCTCAAAGATCATCCAGTTCCAAAAACCTGCCACAGGCAGGGACACCTCCCACTAGGAAAGGCCATTCAAGCCCTCATCCAACCTGGCCTTGAACATCTCCAAGAAGGGAGCAGCCACAACATCTCTGGGCAACCCATTCCAGTGTCTCACCACCCTCACTGGAAAGAATCCTTTCCTAACATCTGGTTTAAATCTCTCCTCTGCCAGTTTAAACCCATTACCCCTCATCCTATCACTGCAAGACCTTATAAATTGTCCCTCCTCAGCCCTTCTGTAGCCACCTTCAGATACTGGAAGGCCACTAGGAGGTCCTCAAAGCCTTTTCTCCAGGCTGAAGAGCCTCAACTCGTAGCCTGTCCTCATAGCAGAGTTGCTCCAGCCCTCTGAGCATCTTCATGGCCTCCTCTGGACTGTCTCCAACACTTCCATGTTGTCCTTGCCTCCAAGGAGACAGAAAGAGCAAAACATCCATCTTTGTTCAACATCTTTGCATCTTTGTCAGTGCCATGGACAGTGGCACTGAAGGCAGCCTCAGCAAGTTTGCTGACCACACCAAGCTGTGTGGTGCAGCAGACAGGCTGGAGGGAAGGGATGCCAGCCAGAGGGACCTGGACAGGCTGGAGAGATGGGCACAAGCCAACCTCAGGAGGTTCAACAAGACAACTGCAAGGTCCTGCATCTGGGGTGAGGCAATCCCAAGCACAAATACAGACTGGGAGTGATTGGCTGGTGAGCAGCCCTGCAGAGAGGGACCTGGGGGTGCTGGTGGACAAGAAGCTCAGCATGAACCAGCAGTGTCCACTTGCAGCCTGGAGGGCCAACCAGATCCTGGGCTGCATCAAGAGAATTGTGGCCAGCAGGTCAAGGTAGGTGATTCTCTCTGGTGAGACCCCATCTGAAGTACTGCATCCAGTTCTGGAGCCTCTATGACAGGAGGGATGTGGAGATGCTGAAGCATGTCCAGAGAACGGCCACGAGGATGCTCAGAGGGCTGCAGCACCTCTCTTGTGAGGACAGGTTGAAAGAGTTGGGGCTGTTCAGTCTGGAGAGGAGGAGGCTGCAAGGTGACCTTCTTGTGGCCTTTCAGTATCTGAAGGGGTCCTGTGAAAAAGGGGACTTTTTAGGCTCTCAGGGAATGATGGGTAGGTTCAGATTGGATGTGAGGAGGAAGTTGCTCAGCATGAGAGTGGTGAGAGCCTGGAATGGGTTGCCCAGGGAGGTGGTTGAGGCCCCATCCCTGAAGATGTTTAAGGCCAGGCTGGATGAGGCTGTGGGCAGCCTGCTCTAGGGTAGGGTGTCCCTGTCCATGGCAGGGGGGTTGGAACTGGATGATCCTTGTGGTCCCTTCCCACCCTGACTGATTCTATGACTCTATGGTCCAGTGCCACCACGCTTCCTGTGTTGGCTGTGATATGGCACCTGTCCAACCACACGCTATTAAGCCTGTGTGTTGCTTCTTAATTCAGATGCCAGGTAACTCTAGACTGGTCAGCCTCACTTTCATCCCTGGAAATATAATGGAGCAGCTTATCCTCAGCTCTGTGCTTAGCCATATCAAACACAGGAAGGTCACTGGGAGCAGCCAGCATGGTTTTACAAAGGGGCAGTCATGTTTGACCAACCTTATAACCTTCTGTGAGGACATAACCAGGTGGATAGATGATGGCAGAGCAGTGGATGTGCTTTATCTTGATTTCAGTAAAGCATCTGACACTGTCTCCCACAGCATCCTCATAGGCACACTGAGGAGGTGTGGTTGGGTGATGGAGTAGTGAGGTGGTTTGGGAACTGATTAAAGGAAGGAAGTCAGAGAGTTGTGGTCAGTGGGCAGAGTCTATCTGGAGGGCTGTAACCAGTGGAGTTCCTCAGGGGTTAGTAGTGGGACCAGTTTTGTTCAATGTATCCATTAGTGACCTGGATGATGAGGGCACAGAGTGCACTGTCAGCACGTTTGTTGATGACACCAAGCTGGGTGGAGTGGCAGATACTCCAGAGTTGTGCTGCCATCCAGAAAGGTTTAGGCTGATAGCTGGACAGGGAGAAATTGAATGAAGTTCAACAAGGGGCAAGAGTAGAGTCCTGCACCTGGGAAAGAACAATCCCAGGGATCAGTATAGGATGGGGAGTGACCTGCTGGAGAGCAGTGAAGGGGAGAGGGATTGGGAGTCCTGGTGGATGGAAGGATGGCCATGAGGCAGCAGTGTGCTCCTGTGGCAAGGAAGGCCAATGCCATTCTGGGGTGCATTAGAAAGGGAGTGCTTAGTAGGTGGAGGAAGGTTCTCCTTCCCCTCTATTCTGCCCTGGTGAGGCCTCATCTGGACTTGTGTGTCCAGTTCTGGGGCCCCCAGCTCAAGAAGGACAGGGAGCTGCTTGAGAGAGTCCAGCGCAGAGCCACAAAAGATTAAGGAAACTGAACATCTCCCTTAAGAGGAGAGCCTGAGGGAGCTGGGGCTCTTTAGCTTGGAGTAGAGGAGGCTAAGGGGTGACCTGATTCATGTTTATAAATATGTAAGGGGTGAGTCCCAGGAGGATGGAGCCAGGATATGGTGGGTGGTGCCCAGTAACAGGACAAGGGGCAGTGGGTGGAAATTGAGGCATAAGAAGTTCCATGTGAACCTGAGGAGGAATTTTTTTCCCTGTGAGGGTGACAGAGCACTGGAACAGGCTGCCCAGGGAGGTTGTGGAGACTTCCTTTCTGGAGATATTCAAGAACCATGTGGATGAGTTCCAGTGTGATCTGCTCTAGGTGATCCTGCTCTGGCAGAAGGGTTGGATGAGCTGATCTTTCGAAGTCCCTTCCAGCCCCTGACATTCTATGATTCTATGATCACATGTTCCAGAAAATTCCTGGGCTGGCACTAGGATAGCAGCAATGCACAATCTCAAACGTAAGGAAGCAGATCAACTCCATTCCCCCAACACACACTGAGGAATTGCCCTTTGTCACTCAAAATAACCCCCACAGTCCCTTCCTCCTGCAATACAGATGTCCACCACACAGACCTGCCCACCGTGGACAGCCCCCAGCTGCTCATCTCTTCAAGCCCTCAGCCCAAGTTGTCAGAGAAGTAACAACTCCCCAGCTGTGTTAGAGCTGTAAGTCGAGGAGGTAAGTCAAGTGGCCTTCTTCCTATCATCACAGTGCAGGCACAGGAAGGCTTCAGTGAGCTGTAATAGGTATGCACTACAGCAAGCTGTGGTTAGAAACTGCTCAGACAGTATCTGTGTCACCAAGCATCTGAGCTGCTACCCACTCTGCCCAACAAGCAGCCAAGGCTGTGCTTGCCAGATCCTGTGGTTATTTACACTGGCACACAACAGTATCTCTGTACTGTAGCATGAGCAGAATTTAACTCTTACTTGAAAAACAAACATGCAGGCAAGGACTATGAAAACATGTAAGAGTGTAAGAAAATATATTTATTAAACTCCATGGCAATATTATGGTAAAATTGTTAAACACATGCTTATTTTCAGACACCCAAGCAATACAACAGGGGTTACAACAGCCAAGCAAACTAGGTTTAAAACTTATGCAAAACTGGTATCTTAGTGTTAGGTTAGTCCTAAATGACATCTGCCACCCTGGAGTATTATTTTCCCAGCATGATCCTAGGCTTCCTCTTTCAAGCATGCATTTATTTAACTGCTTAGCTAATGAACTATCACATCGACACACATAACTGAATCAGTGTTTCACGTGGAATGCTACAACCTCACTAAAGTGCCTTGTGGTGATTTTGCTTAAGCTGTGAAACTTAATACTGGATTTGGAACCGGAAAACTTCAGTATCATCCAGCAACAGAAACGTGTTAAATGACTGATTAGATTTAGCGTGTTAGGAAGACCGTTTCGTCAGCTTCATTTATTGATTTATTCACCAGATGGGATTTCTGTGGAGGGCTATTTCACACAGCCAAAGAGGGGTTTTTCTCTAGTACAAAAACAAAGAGTCCAATACAACAGTTTGTAAGAACAGAACATGGACAACAATCTCTAGACAAATTATTTACGCTGTAAAAAACATGGTATAAAAAGAGCTAAAAAAATAACCAAACCCAAACAACCCAACACATTGAACCTGTTCACAGTATATACTTTAGAAGTTACAGCATTATAGTACATGTTCTTTTTTTTTTTTCTTTTCCAGGTGATCCATAGGACTCCACCAGCTCCCACTGTTTTGTGTGCCACAGCAGGACCAAAGCCCAAATTCCTGTTAGCTCCAAGTAGGATTCCAAAGACAAGCCAATTCAGTTCTCTTCTTTATTCTTTTTGGGTTTTGCTATCCCCTATTTTACAAACTTTCCTGATATGCTGTGAAGCATAAAATGTCATTCACCCTAAGCCCCTCTTGAATGACATTAAGGAAATGTTGACCAAGTGATGCTCAAGAATGTTTTTTCAATGGTGTCCCTGCTGAAAACTTGAGACCTTGTAATTTTCTGTTTCACATTGCCCTGATTAAGCTACTTCTCTTTTGTTCTTTAATATTATTTTTCTCAGCCCAAACAAGGAATATGAGAACATTTCTTTTTTGTTTTGTTTTGTCCCTGGCTAAGTTTTGCTCACTACATGTAGCACAACATGAGACCAAGTGTGTTGCATAGACATTGGAACCTTCTCATGGAAGCCATGCACGTACTTCCACTGGAGCTTGTTTTCATGTAACAGGTCAAAGATTTAGGACTGCCCAAAAACTCAATCTAGAGATTGTGTTTGGCATCACATTAATAGTGTCATTTGCTCTGCTGCACCATAGTCACCTGGGCAGCTCTAGTGCAAAGCAAGGGTGAGGACTAGGAAGGGAATAACCCCATCCTCTCATGAAACTCCCTGACATCAGACCAGCTCACCTGCACAGAGATGCTAAGCCCTTTGCCCACTGAAACATACAAGTTCTCTGGAGACTCTTGTTGTAAAAGCAGAAGGAATTAATAAATGGTTTTTTGTGGGAAAAAAAAAAGTATTGTCAGGCACCCTGGGACAACTTGTGAAGTAACAGAAACCTCTGCCAATATCATCTGAGGTTTGTTTGCATAACATGCAAAAAGGAAAGAACCACTGTCTATCTTAGAAACACAGGGGAAAATCCAGAGTTATATAAGTGGGGGAGGAGAGGAAGAGCAATTGTTATGGAAGAAACTGTTTTACAGCTTCTAAAGAGAGATTTAACCATTTGAGACAGGCCTAAGCATGAGGAAAATCAATTTTCCCAACTTTTCTGAATCTGTGTCTGGTATATGGGGATTTGGACTCTGTTTCCAGGCTTGCTAAGGAAAACGCAGAGAGAAAAAAGCTAACATGAATCTTGTGAACTACCTACAGGGCACACAGCTTAACGCACTGCAGCACAAACTCCACGTAGTGTGCTGGGAGAAGTGCAGATGGCAGCTGTTTCAAAAGTCATCTATTCAAGTACAGGGCTCTGAGAAAAAAAATCACACTGGGAACTGCAAGCAAGTTTTCCTCTGCAATGTGCACCTAGGTACATCATGATGTGAGCACATATGTGCTTGCCTTAGTGCTAAAACTATGTCATTTGGATTGAAGGCTTTGTCAAAGTCTGTGGCAGAGCAGAGGATGCTACTTACATGGGAAGCTCTTGATAGGTTTGTGGTGCCTAGTTAGCATTCTTTAGAAGTTGCATTTCTCTTATGCATTTCAAATTCCTTTACTATGTTTCTACCTACTTTCAGGTACGCAAATATTCTGTTTACAAAGCAGTATTTGTCTAAAGAGCACACAATTTCTCATTGCCTTGTCAGAGCAACTTCTAAACACCTTCTCCCACCAGTGTATCTAATTGCCTTCATTTTGCTACTATTCATCTTCATCTGAGCATCCCAGAGGACGTGATCACAGGAAACACTGCCCTACTCAGATGAACATGTAAAAACCAATCAAACAAAACCCCAAAAACCCAAACCCAAAGCAAAAAACTATAACCAAAACCCAAAAGGTAGCTTGGCCCTGTCTATTAGAACAGCCTAAAACTCAGGGGCAGCATCAGGTTGCTGCTGTGAGTTCTCAGCAGAGGAAATTCAGTGTCCTCCACTTAAACCAAAGACTAAGAAACAGCACAGTTGCCAGCTGTGTTGTAACAGACAACATGACTACTGGCTCCCTTTGGAAATGGTTTACTCATGAAAGCAGCAACTACAGAGAACAAAGCTAGCTACCACAGCAAACATCAGTCACAAGGGTCCAAGTCTGCCCATGCAACCACTGCACAGGAGAGGAGGTAATTCACTGCTTGCCTGTAATACTAGCTTACTATTTTGTTGATATATTAACTAGTAGCTCTGTGAGGTATGTCACATGCAGCTTTACCACCCCAAAACTTAACACTCAAACCCAAGATCCCAGATCCTTCCACCTGTCACAACAAAGAAGATAATGAATGTGTCAAATAGTGAACGTGCACAATGTTACAGGAAATGTGACTGATGTTCCATGCATACAGTGAACTGCACAAAGCCCCACACTGCCACACATCACAGGCATGGCTCAAAAGTCAAAAGCAGCATTACCAGTTATTTGCTTTAGAAAGAAACTGCTTGGCATTAACACCCTACATCTCTGAACACTGATCCAACTGGGGGGATTGAAGCACTGAGGAGTAAGAGTGCTTTGGACACAATCTCTTCTGGTCATAGCCCTTATGGAAGCTGTTGGTTGTTTTTTGTTTTTTTTTTTTCCTTGAAAAAGCTGAACCTTCTAGAGAAGACAAAAATAAGAACTAAAACCAGATAATCAATAAAGGACTAAAGACTTTCAGCAAATGATGCTTAGAAAATGTGATAGGTAAGGTTTCCCACAATGTTTTTCACAATTTTACTAAGGAGGCTCACCAGGAAGCCCAAAGGCACTAGTTCAAGGAGTCTGATTTCCTCTGAAGCCCAAAGTTTTAGTATTACAACTGTTATGAAAGCATTTAGAGGCTAAACAGCACCATGCTTTGACAGTTTGATATGAAGGCATTGCTAAGGATGTGTTGCTTGTTTAACACAGCACTTGGGCTCAGAAAGCAAGTTCATTCCCTGGATGGTCCTTGTCACCCTTTCTTGCTGCTCCATGCACCTAGGGGCGTCTTCCATCTAGTCACTAAATCTGCACACCACCTCTCACTATCCATGCTGTGTTTGGATTCACTGCTGAAGGCTTCAGATAAGCATCAGTAAAGAGTCCTCACTGGCAGCACTGAATAGCTCAAGGTAAACCACACAGGTGAGGCAGCTGAGCTTTTAAGTGCTGGCACAAAAACTGCTTACTGCATCATAACCAGTGAGCAACAGTAAACGATGCTACATATACTGCATGAGCCTCTGCCACTCCCATCTGTCCCATTCTTCTGCTACTGATACAGGATGATGTGTACAGCAAGCCACTGCTATTAGTATGGCTCTTTTGCCCTGTATCCTGAAAGTCAGAACACCAGAAAAATAAAGTATATGGTTAAAGTAGTTGGCAGGGGTTTTTTGTTTGTTTGTTTTTCTCTCTTTTAAAAAAGGGATGGATAATTAGATGAGAGTGCTTTAATAACATCAAGGCAGATCCTGTATTTCTGGACCTTTTCCCTACTTAAGGAGTTCTTTACAGTGAAGGTGGTGAAGCACTGGAATGGGTTGCCCAGGGATGTGGATAGTCTTTCCCTGAAGGTGTTCAAGGCCAGGTTGGATGAGACCTTGAGTGACCTGTTCTAGTGGGAGGTGTCCCTGTCTATGGCAGGGGGTTGGAGCTGGATGATCCTTGAGGTCCCTTCCAACCTAAACCATTCTATGATTCTGTGAAATGAAGCAATTCAAAACGCTGTTGCCTTTACTGAATAGGAAAAGCAGCATAAAGGAAAACCTGAGTATGTCATGCTTGTGTTTAAACAATTCACAAAGCACTCTGATGGATTTTAGCCTGCTCACTGTGACTTCTGTGTGTTCTCTGTAGCTGCCCTAGCTTCCAGTCTGACAAAGTAAAAATCACTAGTACTCTCAAACCTCAGTTCAGTTTTGATTCTTGCAACACACAGACATATGAAAGTATGCTTGCCCTTCATGAGCAGCTGTTCCATTACAGAGGCTTTTTTTTTTTGTTTGGATAACCACACAATACTGATGGCTCCTCTGCATTGAGAAACTGCTCCACAAAAACCCCCCAAACCACTACCCAGAAACTCTAGTCATGACATCTTCTGCTTTTAGTTAAAAAAAAAAAAAGAAGAATGGCAGCACAATCTAAAATTCATTTTAGGCAATAAACACATTAAGCCAAATCTGCAGTAGTGAAAAGAAATCTGCTCTAGAGGAGATATTGTGAGAAAGGGTTTTACCATTAGGAGTTAGCCAGTTCACAGCTGCTGAGCACAAAGGGCATAACTGCTTCCTTTTCTGTATTGTTTTAGTGTTCTGAATAAAAGGCAGTGATAAATCAGCCATGAAACTTGCAGTGATGTCTGGTGACAGACACCAGCTCTTTGCACTGCCTTTCTGTCTCCTCACTTGCAGCTCTGACAGTTCCAAGACTCAACCTCAGAAACAGAATCCTGTCTTCATCTTCTGTTCTTTCAGACACACCTTGTACTCTGCCCTGTCTGCGGACAGATCCATTACACTCTCCTCACAATTGCTCCTCCAGGAGGCACACACTGGCAGTTACTGAAAATTATTTGGATACTGGTTAGTGTTTTGTCTTTTTTGTCAGTTTTGAAGCCCCTCTGCTTTTTCATTATACAGAGATAGCAGTGGCATAACAACATCTGAAATGGCATCACTGGTGGCTGCAATTAACCTAATGCTTGGATGATGGCCAGATCATACGGTTAGAAGACCAAACGTCTGCCAAACGAGCCATGCTCCTGGTCTGCTCTCACACCTCTACACTTAGCAGCTCAGCCAACTCAGGCTATGTATCTATTTTTGGGTCTTTTTAAGAAAACCTCTCCCCCATCCTAGTTATTAAAAAAAACCCAGGAAGTAGCTGAGCAATTTGGAAAAAAAAAACAACAACAACAAAACAAACCAACAACCAAAACCAGAGTCAGTTAGGACTTTACAGACACACTTTTTGATCAAGCTCTTTCACATCTGACTTCTCACCAATGTGTTGTATGTTACAGAACAGGTAAATTAAAAAGAAAAAAAAATCAAACAAAACAACACTTTTTTTTTTTTCCTGTAAGCTAGAGAAATTAATGTGTTCCACAGTCTGAAGTTGACACAGTGAAATGTTACAATTACAGCTGCCTAAAGATGCATATGTGAGCACAAGGCTTTCCAAAGATGATTGTTCTAAATACTCCTTGAAGCACATTTAAGCTTTCTTTCCATCACATGTCTGATAAAAGGAGAGGTAGAACTAGTGGCACTAAAACCTCCTGGGGTTTCTCCCTGCCACCAAAGAAACCCCACCTTGTACTCCCAGGTGGGATTTGTAGAGAAGGTTCTGTTGGGTGGATACTGAAGGACTGACAGGCAGCAGGTGGCAAAGCTAATACAATAAAGAGCACTGAAAGAGTAATTTGTTCTCAAGGAGTTAGTACTACTACCTCTAATTTCACATGCCAAACTGTTTGGACAGTTAGTATTTAGTAGAAAGATATCCCCATGGTATACATTACTGTATAGTGCAAAGACTGCTGAAGACTGGGGGGAAGAAGGGAGTGTTGTACCACTTTGAAGCAGGAGATCTGGAGCTGAAGCTATGATATGGAGAATGCATTAGTGCAATACAGCATTCTAAAATAAAAGGAAAAAAAAGGAGGAAAAAAAAAGAGGAGGAAAAAAAAAAGAAACAGTTCTAAACTTTATGCAGTTCTTGTTGAGGTTTAAATCAGTGTTACAGGTTTTTTTTCTTTTTTCCCCAAGTTTGTACACCCCTGAGTCAAACATTGAATGAACATTGTACAGTAAGTACAGAAACTAGTGTCTAGTTAAAAAAGCAACAGATTTGAATGGCCATTGCTTCAAAGGTGTTAAACAGTGACAATGCCCTTCCATATGGGAGAAGGGTTAAAATGAAAAAAATAAACAAACAAAACAAAACAAAACAAAAAAATAACTACTGTCATTTTATACCTAGTCTGTAGCTAGGTAAAAGATCTCAACAGTTTCCAACCACATTGTTTCCATGTGTTAGGCTGAGGCTTGTGATAAATGAAACCTTCAGAAGGGAAACTTGCTGGGTTTGCATCATTTGAGTATGCACAGTTGAGGACAACTACAATGGAGCAAAGCAATCTTTCTGAGCTATAGGTTGGATGAGGCTATATTAATCTCTGAGCACTATGTGAAGGTAGGCAGAGTTCATTGGGATTATCAAGAGGTCTAAACTCAATACCCCCTCACATCCAATGTAGTTTACTAGAGCAATAAACTAAATTGCTATAACTTTGCCCCCTCAGCCTCTGTTAAAATGGTAACTTTTGCTAACTCAAACATGGTAACACTCAGCTCACTAGAACCTCTGCTGACTGTTTGCAACAATAATTCATGCCTTTCACACTTCTTCCTTTTTTTACAACATCAGCAGTAAGCTTATTTAGAAGGCAAGTTCAGGTACAACAAGGACTGACTGTTAATCATTTGCTTTGTTCTGAAAAAAGTGTGTGAAGGACCACCCTGTGTTACTGGGTTTGGGAGAGTCTTCATCATCTTTTGAGGGAAGCAGAAACTGTCGGGAATTAATGGAACATGGACTCCCAAAAGATGCATTTTCATTGTTGCTTTCAACTGATCCAGGAGAGTCCGGAGTGTCCACGGTCCAGGCATTTGTGTTTCCTTGGGGTCTGTAACCTGCAGTTTTGTTCAATTCTTCCTCTGTAGGTAAACGACTCTCTACTTTCAGAGCACTGATAGGCAGCTGCATTTGTGGCTTATAGCCTGCTGTCGTCACTATGTCTATGTCTGGCTCCTCTTCTGCTTTAATCTGAGGCTGATACATTGACTGGATGTCAATGTAGACCACCTGAGATGACCCCACAGGTTCATCCATAGGGGCATTTGAGATCTCCTCTTCAATGATAGGGGGGCAGTAGGACACAACCACGTGGTTTTCTGTTTCCGAGTCAGAGCCATCTTCAGGCACAGTGGTGTCTGCTGCTGGGGATATCATCTCTGTGTCTTCAATCTTGGGAGCTGCAGATTGTGTTTCCACCACTTCAACACTATTGGGAGTGCATGGGTTCATTTCCAGTGTTTTAAGTGTCTTACTGCCCTGAAGTGTGAAAAAGGAGAAAGAGGAGAGGCTAAACCAAAAGACCTGGAAATCCTGAAAGCAGCAACTCGCCCAGTTTAAACCAGCACGTTGGCTTGTGCCTTGCACTCATCCCATTCCCATTAGTAAAATGGAAAAATACCCTGTTTTCATTCTCATTTTCTGGCTCATCACATACCCCTGATTATCTTAAATGTATTTTGGCCAACTCAGAGAGGCTCCAGATCTTGCAGTGCTTCAGTCTTTTTCCTCCATATCTTGACTTTGTATAACCCATTCCAAAAGGCCGTCTAAATCTTACATCCAGTTCAGTATTCTAAGCTTTACCAGGAGGCTGGGGACATAATATGCTCACTTTTTCACACCTTCTGCTTCTCCTGACACTATGGCAAAGATGAGTACGTTGCTCCTACACTGCTGTCATGTAGTGACCGCTCATTAGTGTGAGAGGAGAGAAATGCAGCAGTCTTTTCTTCGTTGAAACACTGAAAACAACTACATTAACAACAAAAAAGTTCTAGATAGCCTCTGACAAAAGCTCTCCTCTGCCAACAGATTTTTTTATGTATGTGGAGCAGAAGATTCAAAGTTTTCCAAATAATTTTTTACTCCCAGTACCTTTCAGAAGTTTAAAATGCTGGATTTAAAAGTAAGGGTTACCTCACAGATGTTCTTCTGAAACTGCAGTGCCTTACTGTTCTCAGGATTTGGGATCTCTGGGTAAAATGTTTCCTTAATCCTTTAAAGAAAGAACAAACATTTAGAAGTTACCAAGCCCTGAAATATTGTGAATCCACAGAATGAGTCAGGACATTTCCCTTAAATCCAGAGCACCAAAGACATATGGCACGAAGATTTAGTGTGTTACACTTTCACTAAGCAGTTAATGGAAAAAACAGCAAATGTTTCTGAGGCTTCTTGCTTGGTTGCTTGCTTTGTTTTGTTTAGTTGTTCACCAAAAAAAGTTGAAGATGGGATGTCCATGTGAGTGTTTGTGGAGGGCTCACAAATTACAGCATGTGGCCAGCTAATTTGTATTTGGGAACTATTTATAAGTAGTGATCACTGACAGACAGGCTTCTGCAAACCCTTTTTTCATTCCTCACTCTGACCTTTCTCCTCCAGCTCAATTTCTCCCTCATTTCCTAACAATGTGTTTTTGCCACTCACCTTTATTTAAAGCCTGTTGACATATTTTTGTACTAGGAGAAAACAAAGAACAACTGAAATAATGGAAAACTTTAGCACTTGAAGGAGGAGATCAGAATGGAATGCAGGCACTTACCATTCCCTCTTTCGGTAGCAGAAGATGCTGGCCACCACTCCAAGCAGCACAACCACTGCCACGGGGATGAGAACTGCAATGATTAACCCAATAGCTGGGAGAATCAAAAAGAAAGAAAACATAGTAAACATACATCCAAAGTTACCAGCAAGTTTTATGCTTTTTGTAACATTCACACATATCAGAGACTCATTAAAGTCGTTCTAACAGTGGTCTGCAAACAGTGACCTATACCATCTATGTACATATTTGCTGGAAGGGCAAAGGTCCATCCATAAACAGGGCTGATTCAGTGATAACTACCCGAATCAGCAGATACTTCTGATTGTTTAATTGTGAAAGGCTTCCCTTGCAACACAAGCCTGATTGCTACTGCAATTCTGTTCTCAGGAAGGACTGGAATTGCACTTTCAGGTCACTTGAGTTGGCCCAGTCTCTGGTAACGGCTCCTCATATTGGCCAACAACTCATCACAGGAACTGCACTGCATATTATACGGTTTACAACCCTTCTAATCCCCAAAGTGTAGCTCAGGTACCTTCCTACTGCCTTCCTTCACTGATGTTAAGTGCCTCAAGTTAGATTTTTCTTGTATTTTAGTTTTCCGCCAGGATTAAGTCTTTTGTATTAAATACTTCATTGTTGTTGTTTTTCAATCTGCAAAGTAAATCTTTTTCCTCTAACTGTCCTTCTGGATTTGCTTTCTGTCAGAGGATCAATAAAACTAAATTCAAAGCAGAAAGGCATCTGTTTATAATTCTGAAACTGGTAAGTACTTCCACAACGTCTTCCTTCCCACTATGTATTAGCAGATGCTCATCATGGGAAACCTGATGAAAAACACCTAGTTTCTTGGCAAGATGAACTTCAGATTCCACCATATTCAGCTGTAGTTTAGAAGTCGTTTTTCTTGCAGACATCACCATGAGCTACAAGGTGACTGTACTAAGGTAGGTTTTTTTCCTGCCTTGAATTGTACCACTTTTTATATTTTGAAATAACTAAATACATTAAAAGCTATAGTGCAAGCTCAAACTAGTTAAATAGACTAGAAAAACAAAACAAAGTAAGCTCAGCTTTGTATACATTGTACACTCTCTGTGCTGAAGACTGTTAATGGGCGAGGATATTCAACTTACAATCTTCCTTTGTCACCACATAGAGGCTGTTTGGAGGGCTCAACCCACCAGCAGTGTAGGCTTGTAGGTCCAGTTGGTAACTTGTTTTGCCTTGAAGATCAAGTATTTTCAAAGACTTCTTTGTTAAGTCAGTGATATTCTTAACTTTAAGTTCTGGATTCCCTGTTTGTTTGGAAACAGGGAGAGAAACAACTTTGTAAGAAAGGATTCATGGATAGCCTCAGCTTTAGCAAGACTTTTTTGAAGCCAGGAATTAAAACACAGTCTGTGTAAAAGAAAACTCAAATGAAGAATCTTAGCAATGCTGCATGCTTATGCAGCACGAAAACGGCACATGAATGAGTTGTGCTGCAGATTGGCTCCTGCTTTTCCTCTTAGAATCATAGAATCAACCAGGTTGGAAGAGACCTCCGAGATCATCCAGTCCAACCTAGCACCAAGCCCTAGCCAGTCAACTAGACCATGGCACTAAGTGCCTCAGCAAGGCTTTTCCTGAACACCTCCAGGGACAGTGACTCCACCATCTCCCTGGGCAGCCCAATCCAATGCCAATCACTCTCTCTGTGAAGATCTTCCTCCTAACATCCAGCCTAGACTTCCCCCAGCACAACTTGAGACTGTGTCCCCTTGTTCTGTTGCTGGTTGTCTGGCAGAAGTGACCAAACCCACCTGGCTACAACCTCACTTTGGGTAGTTGTAGACAGCAATGAGATCACCCCTGAGCCTCCTCTTCTCCAGGCTAAACAACCCCAGCTCCTAAAGCCTCTCCTCATAGGATTTGTGTTTCAGGCCCCTCACCAGCTTTGTTGCCCTTCTCTGGACACCTTCCAGCACTTCAACATCTCTTTTGAATTGAGGGGCCCAGAACTGGACACAGCACTCAAGGTGTGGCCTGACCAGTACTGAGTACAGGGGCAGAATAACCTCCCTTGTCCTACTGGCCACACTGTTTCTGATACATAAATATGTGTCAGGTTTCAGTTCTGCACAGTGATGTCCTTGTAAGATGGGCACTGAAAGGCTATATCCTATTAAATATATCCATGTAACCTCTCCTCGTGTCTCATCTACAAGGGCCATGTGTACACAGAGCAGTGTGTCACATTGCCACTTAGTCACTGCATAGCTTTATGGCCTCAGTGAGCCAGAGCTTTCTCCAGATTTTGCCCTACATGAAAAAAAAACAACTCTGCTAACCACACGAGGAGCTGATTATTTCAAATGCCTTTGTCATGTATCAGGGGCCAGTTATGTCGGTGAGTAATGCAAACGAATTATGCTTAAAGCATCTTTAAAAAGTGAAATTAAGTTATTAAAAAACAAAAGTGTGTGTGTGGGGAAAGCTTGATCAAGGAACCCATAGATTTCATTTACCTGATTCTGAAAGCCTAGGCTTTAAAGCATCTTTTTCACCTTTTGCAAAGGAAAGCCGGTATCCCTCTAAAAAGCCCTGGCAATCTTCAATAGGAATGTCTTCCCATTTTACCAATATAGAATCTGAAGAGGTTTCCTCCACAGTAAAATTTGGTGCACGTTTTGGAGCTGTAAGGACAAGCACAAAGGGAACAGCTAGTAAGAAACCACATTGTCATTAAATGCTTAATCCATTTAAGTGTTTGGTCAGTTGCATTTCAGGGCTGGCATTCTCAGATTCTTCCTCAACACTTTTCCCTTGCTGCTAATAACAGTATGAAAAGACTCAGCAAGTGATAATGCAAAAATAAAGGTCTGTGAGTCTTAGTGTTATTAATAACAGCAGTACTAACTTAAGCTGAGGGAAAAATCTCTCCTTGGGCTGCCCTTTCAAAGACCTATATACATAAATACCCTTCTTCCTGCAACAAATCCCCAATGGTTGAAACAAACATTCTGAATATACAAACTACTTAGCTTTTAAAGGCTTTCATTCTGTGACTTCATAGCTTATCTTAGAATTAAACAAACTCTACATTCCTACTACAGAAATCTATCTCAGCTTAAAAGAAATACCCTTATCAGGCATCACAAGTCCTTATTCCAATATCTGTACCCCTCTGAATGTTAGAGCAGACACTGTGTAAGCTCACATGCATCAGGACTCAGGCTGACACTGGGCATTGCTCTACCTGTGTTGAATTCATGTTTTGAGAATGCATCTACTTTTGTCACGATGCTTATCTGTTCAAAGGCAAGCCTGCAGTTTTAGAATGAGTCTATGCTCTTGTGCAAAGTGATACATTCCTCAGTTCCCAATAAGTTTCTGCTGCTTTTTCAGCCCTCTAAAGTCTTTATCCTTTTACCATGAAAGCTTTCAATCTGTTGAGAATATTATATGGAAAAACCTTCTGGGAAACTGTTAAGGGTTTTTACAGAGATACAAAGGGCTGCAAGCTCAGTTTCTGGTTGTCTTAACCTCACCTTCAACCTTAGCAATGAAACAAACAACAGCATTTCCAAAGGCTCAGATTATGTTGCCACCTTAGTTTTCCAAACAAACTATTTTAGCAGAAAAGAAACTGAGCTTCAAAACTAAATGGGTGCTGTAATCACAATACAGCACAATAGATTTGTGATGCTCTAGGATAAAGCTGTGTTCAGATACCCGGGAAATCACAGAATAGCAGAATGTCAGGGGCTGGAAAGGACCTCCAAAGCTCATCCAGTCCAACCCTCCTGCCAGAGCAGGATCACCTAGACCATATCACACCTGGAATGTGTCCAGGTGGGTGTTGAATATCTTCAGAGAGGGAGTCTCCACAATCCTCCTGGGCAGCTGTTCCAGTGTTTTGTTACCCTCACAGTGAAAAAATTCCTACTCATGCTTAAATGAAACTTCTTATGTCTCATCTTCCATTCATTGCCCCTTGTGCTGTCATTAGGCATCACTGAGCAGAGCCTGGCACCATCCTCCTGGCACTCACCCTTTACACATTTATAAATGAAAGCAACCAGACACTAGCACATTTTGAGGAAGGCAAGACTGAGCCCTGAATCAAATGGCAGTTACCCAGGCAGGAGGGAACACAGGTGTGGTTCTCAGAGTGGCTTGTCTAGGACCTAGTTCTGATCTTAGAAGTGCTTTTAAACAGAAATGTGGGCACTTTTTATACATATACACATTTGCTGAGCTGCACCAAATGTGCTCAGAAGTTTACTTTGACTTAATAAATGGAAGAATGTTGCCTCCTCTCCTGCAGAAGTGACCCCATCCACATGGTTCAGTTTATGCCTATGATTTCAACTCTGAATACCACTGTCTTAAGAGGAAACTTCTGTGATATCCTATGCCACCACACAAGATGGAGAGCACAGGGTTATTATTGTATGCTAGGAACTGGAAGTGGCTAGAGGAATGTATTACAACTATATACAGAGAACAAACAGAAGCCAGTAATACGGTATGGAGATTCTGGTCTCAACCTTCCTCTGTCAACACTGAGCTAAAAATAGACACAGGTTAAATTTACTTTGTAAAGATCCTGAGCAACAAAACGCACTTACGCAGCTCCTTCATGTACCCGGTTATGTTTTTCAGTAACTGATATCCACTGGATTGGCAGCCATATAGTGAAAAGTTGTATCTTATGCCAGGTCTAAACAGAGCTGCAAGAGAAAACCACTGTAAGAATATTTTACCTGCGAGGAGTGATGCTTTTCAACTTTGACATCATGCAGACTTACATAAATACACATCCAAAAAATGACAAAGTCTTAGACTGCAGTGTTAGCTACAAAAATTATCCCTACCTGTAATCCCAATAAAATCTAAGCCATCAGACCACAGGATAGCAGTATTTCAGGGGTTGGAAGGGACCCAAAGAGATCATTGAGTCCAACCCCCCTGTCAGAGCAGGACAATACATCAACCTCAGGTCACAGAGGAAGGCATCCAGACAGGCCTTGAAAGTCTCCAGTGAAGGAGACTCCACAACCTCTCTGGGCAGCCTGTTTCAGTGCTCTGTGACCCTTACAATAAAGAAGTTCCCCCTTGTGTTGAGGTGGAATCTCCTGCGCTGCAGGAGATGCAGTTTAGAAGCAGTAAGCTTCTAGCTCATGTAGAAATTCTGGTTCTAAACAAATCCGGTTCAAAACAAGCTACTCAAATTGCATAAACTGCTCTTTCCATGGGGAAACACAAACCTAAGTTACCAGAAACTATCCCCTTCCTTTCCTCCCACAACAACCATGTAGATCCTGCCTCCTCCTCGGAAATACAAATACATTTTGAAATACTCAGGCTTATTGCAGCAACTGTACAGAAGAAATTCAGAGAACTCTCCAAAGTCACAATGAAGCACTTCGGCAATGAACTCCAGGCCTGAGTTGACTCTACAAAACACACATTGTCATAAAGTTTCTGCTTCACTTATCTTTGGTGGGGGCATGGGCATTTGATACTACAATGTATAAATGATTTACCACTTCCTGGGATTTTTTTTTCAAGTCAGGAGTGTACAGTTCTTTCAAGACCTTTTCTAAAGAAGATGCTACTGTGAAACTCTGCAGAAGTCAGGCGGCTTTTGTTAGCTTTCAGGTACAGTCCAAGAGACTCTCCTGGCAGCACTAAGCACAAAAGTGCATCTGGCAGCTTGTGCCCAGCTCTAGCAGCCTGGAAACTCCCACAACATGTGGCAAGAACCATCCCAAAGAAGTGCTCAGGATCAGAGCAGTGCATCACTAGACAGATGTGGTATTGCCTGCTAAGGAAAACCAAGCTCTAGCCAGCACAAATGAAAACATCATGGACACAGCGTTATAATTACAAGCAGGAAAACACATTGCTCTCCTCCCAGGTCCCACTCTCCCCTTTATCATTCCTATGTACACAGCTCCAAGCTGTTTTCTACAATGGAGACTTCACTCCTCTAAGAAAAAAAAAAATAGGCAAATATATATGCTCTTAAACAGCGGAGAAAAATCCTACATCTTTCTTGAGTCTTCTCTTCTGCTCCTACTAGTCCCTCCACAGCTGAGTTTCATTTCCCTGATCTACCCACCAGCATCTAGAGACCTGGAATGTGCCCTGTTCCAGGAAATTTCAATTGCTGATAGCAAGCCAAAACACGGAGGTCACCCTTACAAAAAATCTGCCTCATGTGAAAACAACGGATTAGTCTGTGCCCATCCCAGGCAGTGCTGTATATGTTTGGAATCCCAAACCCTAGATTAAATGGTTTGCATTAGGCTGAGTTGGTAAACTGCTGACTGTAGCTAGAAAAGGTAGTTTCGAAGCAGTTCATAAACAGAAGACGGTAACAGCTAACTCAAGACCGATAATCTGGATTTGGCAAGGCTGATATGGAAGATATTGAAATAAATACAGTGCCAAGGAGGTGCTAATTTATATACACAAGCACACAGCAATGCAACCATCTCCAGCACTGGTGCTGCTCGCATTCCACTCACTGCTCAGGCTTCTCAACCAGAACGACTCACACCAAATAATTTCTGACTTACCAGACTTTATCACTGCATTTGTTTTATTTGAAGGAAACTTCTGCCAGTCCACACTACAGGGTTCAGAGCCAGACGAATGACACCATTTTACTATGTAGCCACAGGTCATGTTGGGGTAAGAATTCCAAGAAATATAAATTCCATTCCCCATTGCCACGGCCCGATCTGTTTTGACATTGCCTGCAGGAAAGAGGACACTTAAAATCCATCAGAAAGCAGACACTTATCTGTAGTCCAAGATGGAAGAAAGCCTTGTAGCCACAGCACACAGGTTTTATAAACTGCAGTCATCTCTAAGGATGGAGAAGAAGTGCACTCCTGGTACTGTGAAATTCGAAGCGGTGCACTCAACTGTGCTTTCCCAAGTGCCGGAAATCAGACGTAGCCTGCAGCAAATCCCTCAGCCAGCCTTAAGTGCAATGACAGCAGTGCTACAGCTCAGGACTGGTTTAAAAGGCACTTTGGCAAGGTAAGGATTTACAACACATGTCAGGTTGAAATCTGAATTGACACCAATTTGGCAGGAGCCTCCAGCCATAAATTTCTGCTGTCATTTCACCAAACAGTTTGGATTGTGTTTCATACAAAGTGTCTTGCTGTCACTTGCCTAACCATAGACAACCATATTTCACTGAGAATCAAGAGCAAAAGTCAAGATCATGGTGAACTTCACTGAGGCTCCAGGCCACCAAGGGTAAATTAATAAAAAAACCATCACTAATAAAACACACACACACAAAAAGGAAAACAAAACAGAAAAGGTTTGCTTTTTCTCTATTTTTGTTGTTTCTGAATATCAAAGGTTTAGCTGCCCTTGAAGTGATCAGATCTGGGAATGACTTCTGATTCCTGAAGCTTCCCACCATGGCTGTCCATCAGATGGGACCCCATTGAGCTAAGGGATGTTTTCCAAAGGCCACCACAACAGCTGTGGCCCCATGACAGATCTGCAAAAATAATCCCAGGGTTTCAGTTTTTCCTTTTTCAGTGTTCTCATTTATGCTCCCTACTGAGTCTATTGTTTTATGTTATTAAAGCCATAAACTATGGAAGGCTGAAGGGCAAGGGCAGACTTTAAGAGCCAATGCTGTGAAAACTTTGCTCTCACAGATGTGCTGTGAATGTTGAAGGACTGCCTATTTCTACATAATCTTTACATACAGATAAGGATCCAATCTGTATCCTTCTCTAGGTTGCTCCTGGCAAGAAAGACATAAGAGCCATAAACCAAGTTGACTCCACAATTCTTCCAATACTTTTCTGTAAAAGATATGATGCATCCACAGTGAAACTACACTTCCATGATGCTCGAAGAGAGGGTATTTCTAATTACTCTGTTTTAATTTTCCTATTTACAGGAAAAACTTTTTATATAGAAGTGAGCATGCACTCTCTAAATAATGCTTAAATACACTACAGTAAAATTTTATTTCCTGAGCCACATGACTAGAAATTCTCTTAGGGGAGTACTGCTAATAACTGCAACCTAGACTGGTAGGAGTTACTACTACTACTACTACTAGTACTGTGACAGTGGATCCTGTAACAGCCAGGTTATGCGCTCTAACTTTCTATAGAACACTCTTCAGAGACAGAGATAAATTAATTGAGGCAGAATACCCTTTGCAGTTTTGGTTTTCACAAGTCCTCAGGCAGATCACAAGCTTCAGAGCCACTGCTTTTTCTTATGGACACTAAAAGCACTTAAAGACTGTACACAGGAAGCAGGCAGAAAAGATGTTTGAGCAGAAGTGTCAGCCAGTTCAGTGAATGAGTCACCTTTCAAGACTCCAGTAAGTGACTCAGACAATTCCTATACCAACCTGGGAGCAAATCTTCCAACAAGTGTGTTGAGTAATACCACAGGGAACCTCTGGCAGCTGAGAGAAGGCTATAAATGAATGCAAAGCTCCAGCTGCCATCAGCTGTCCCATACCACAAAACTATCAGAGACCTCCTCAACTCCCAGAGTCTTATTCTTCCACTGCTGAAGGAGAGCTATGAAAGCACTTTTATTTATTCAACTGTCCTGTACAACTAATTTTTGCTCCAAAGCGCAGACTAAGAATACACATTTAGGTACTGGTGTTTTGGAGAAGCACAAGAACCACTGTCTTCCTTTGCACAGAAATAAACTCCTTTCTTCTGTCTTATCTCAGTCAAAGCACTTTTCTTCCTACAAGAGATGGCCCTGTCTTAACAGAACCTAAGTTACACGACAGGCAACTCTGATACCTGTTCTCTGGGTGGGTAAGGAGATGCAGCACTCTTGGCAAACAAGTAGTGGGGGAGCTTTGTGTAAATCTGTCCTCCTTGCAGAATATCAGACAGATCTGGAGCTAAAGGTTTGGGCTTTGGGAAATTACATTCTTCATGGCGAGCAGTGAAGCATGGACTCTCACTAGCCACATGCAATGTTATCTTCTCCCCGAGCTCTGTATTGGGAGCAGAAAATCGTTATCTGGCTCAGCTATTTTCTTTTACAAAAGCCCGCAGCAAGAGTGGTAGTGCTTTAATTGGGAAGTTAAAATCCTACCTCCTGCCCAAACACAGGCTTCTAGTCCAAGAGTGCCAATACTTTACCAACCAGTCCAATTAGTATTCTCCTGCAGAGCTCACAGGCATTGAACTGACAATTCTTCCCTTAAAAAGCCACACAAAACCCCCAAAACTTTATTCTGAATCTCGTTAGCATGTAACACTTTGCAGTGTCTCAACAAGAACACACAGAAATAAGCTGAGCTCCTAAACATCAGAGACAGACACTAAAGCTTTGAAGCTTCATCCTTGTTGTTCCTGGGAGGCCTCCAGAAAAGTACAAATAACTGCAGAGTCTGCACACCATCAGGCTCCTTTTACGCAGAGAGTACAATTAGTTGGTGAGACATTACCCTAAGAGTAAACCAGCCATTCTTTAATTCCCCTGACCAGCAGATTTAGGTTGGGAAATACACACAAAAACATCTGCAAACAAACAAAGTATGTATCCATTTTATTTTTCAACAAACAGGCTTGCCCAAGTATTCCCCAAGCTTTGAAGGCATTTAGCTGTTTGCTGGGAGCACTCACCACTTGGAAGTTCCACACTTGTTATCCTCGAAGGAGGAGATGACCCTGCATGGTTTTTGGCTACAACACTAATGACACAGTCATTTTTTCCAAGTCTTATCTCAGTACTGTTTGAAGGCTCAATGACTTCTTTATACTCCAGTGGTGTGTTCAGCAGGTAGCAGGACACTTCATGAGACACTATCTTCCCATTGGCTTCAGAACGGGATAAAGGCTACAAACAGACAAAGAGCACATTAAACCCAAACCAAAATAAATAAAAGTAAGACACACAATAATAAGAAACAAATGTCCTAATCTAGTCTGATGACTGCATAGATCTATGAGAACTGTACAGGTCCATGAGAACACATATGAGAATACAGAAAAGACAGCTACTACTCAAGTGTAACTCCAAGAATCAAGACAAGTTTCTGGGTTTTAAAAATTCAGCTGAGATCTTATTAAAAATATAATTCTTCATGTGAAATGTTTCTCAGTGCGTTGCCTTCTCCCAGGCAACCAGCAACAGAACAAGGGGACACAGTCTCAAGTTGTGCCAGGGGAAGTACAGGCTGGATGTTAGGAGGAAGTTGTTGGCAAAGAGAGTGATTGGCATTGGAATGGGCTGCCGAGGGAGGTGGTGGAGGCACCGTCCCTGGAGGTGTTCAAGAAAAGCCTGGATGAGGCACTTAGTGCCATGGTCTAGTTGATTGGCTAGGGCTGGGGGACAGGTTGGAGTGGATGATCTTGGAGGTCTCTTCCAATCTGGTTGACTCTATGATTCCAGTGCAACATTTAAAGTGTGGAACAATAGTCTCATTTTGGGGAAAAGTACTAATCTCAGTATATGGTTCTATAAAAAACAGTCAAGTTGTTGAATATAAATTCCATTCACTTATAAACGTGTATGGAAATTGTTTCTCACAGAGTTAAACTGAATGGTTTAGGTTGGAAGGAACCCCAAGGATCATCCAGTTCCAATCGCCCACCATAGGCAGAGGTCATCTCCCACTAGAGCAGGTTGCTGAAGGCCTCATTCAGCCTGGCCCTGAACACCTCTAGGGAGGGAGCAGCCACAACCTCCCTGAGCAACCTGTGCCAGTGTCTCACCACCCTCACTGCAAAGAACCCTTTCCTAATCTCTAGTCTAATTCTTCCCTCTTCCAGTTTAAACCCATTGTCCCTCATCCTGTCATTGCAACATCTTGTCAATAGTCCCTCCCCAGCCCTTTTGTAGGCCCCCTTCAGATACTGGAAGCCTACTCCAAGGTCTCCTGGAAGCCTTCTCTTCTCCAGGCTGCAGAGCCCCAACTCTTGTAGCCTGTCCTCACAGCAGAGCTGCTCCAGGCCCCCTGATCATTGCATGGTATTTTAAAACTTGTATTCTATCTACCTTCCAGTAGATTTTCAGACTTTTTCCAGAAGGACTTCTCTCTCTCCAGATATCTGGTCCTCTTGCAGGAGCTAAATTAAAAAAAAAAAAAAAAAAAAAAAAAAGCAGTTTGTGTTTGGTTTTTTTCCCCCTAAGCTGCAAGGGAGACAATTTACCACCTGTTAAAAAGTTTGATTTTCAGATGGCTGGTTTGAAGGAAAAAAAAAGCAAACAAGCAAAAACCCACAAACATATTTTCACAAACTCAAAACTTTATCCCAAAAAAAATGAAACAAACTTACGGGCTTCCAGTGTCATGTACTCCTCTATCCTGCTCCAGTCACTCCACCTCCAGAAGTGGTCAGCAGCTGAGCAGCGCACCCTGAACCGGTATTTTGTGTATGGGTGCAATGTGTTCACCAGGGCTGTGTAAGTTGAGAATTTTCCACCAGGCCTGGACACATTCTGCTGTTAAAAGTTTAGAGACACTGACATGATACATACACTTTTTTATAGAATCATAGAATCAGCCAGGTTGGAAGAGACCTCCAAGATCATCCAGTCCAACCTATCACCCAGCCCTAACCAATCAACCAGACCATGGCACTGAGTGCCTCAGCCAGGCTTTTCTTGAAGACCCCCAGGGACGGTGCCTCCACCACCTCTCTGGGCAGCCCATTCCAATGGGAAATCACTCTCTCTGTGAAGAACTTCTTCCTAATATCCAGCCTATACCTACCCTGGCACAACTTGAGACTGTGTCCCCTTGTTCTCTTGCTGGTTGCCTGGGAGAAGAGGCCACCCCTCACCTGGCTACAATGTCCCTTCAGGTAGTTGTAGACAGTAATAAGATCACCCCTGAGCCTCCTCTTCTCCAGGCTAACCAATCCCAGCTCCCTCAGCCTCTCCTCGTAGGGCTGTGCTCAAGGCCTCTCCCCAGCCTCGTCGCCCTTCTCTGGACACGCTCAAGCATCTCAACGTCCCTTTTAAACTGGGGAGCCCAGAACTGAACACAATACTCAAGGTGTGGTCTAACCAGTGCAGAGTACAGAGGCAGAATGACCTCCCTGCTCCTGCTGACCACACCATTGCTGATGCAGGCCAGGATGCCACTGGCTCTCTTGGCCACCTGGGCACACTGCTGGCTCAGAAGGCTGGAGCAGCTCTGCTGTGAGGAGAGACTGAAAGAGTTGGGGCTGTTCAGTTTGGAGGAGGCTGCAAGGTGACCTTCTTGTGGCCTTCCAGTATAGGAGGCTGGATGAGACACTTAATGCCATGGTTTAGTTATTTAGATGTTAATTGAAAGGTCGGACTCGATGATCTCAAACGACTTCTCCAACCTCTGTGATTCTGTGATCCTTCAGTGAGCTCTGCATACAGCCATGGCATGTCAATTCCCATCTGTCCCTTACAGTTCCCTTCTGTCTCATGTGCAGCAAAGCTGCTTATACAAGCCAGGCCAAGATTTCACTCCTGGTATGCACATGAAACTGGGTGGGACAAAGGCTATGTTCCTAACACACATGCACAGAAGCACGCTAAAGACAGTTGTCTGAGCAGGTGTTTATCACTTGGTCTTCTTTCTAGGCAGTCATTTTTACTTCAAAAGACAGCAGCTAGGTGTTACCCAGGTGACCTCTGCTCTCAACTCTTATCACAGGATTAGCCTCTTCTACTATTCTTTGAAATGGTGCAAGTCTTGGGAGCATTTCAGTTTCTTGATTACTCAGAGAAACTCCAAGCTTGGGAATATTTTTATGCTGCATCTAATTATAACGCATGTGCATCACAGCTGCCAAGAACTGGGCTCCAAGTGACTTGAAAAGGCAACTAATTGTGCATTTCTAAAACCAAATGACAACTTGGAAAAAATATTTTTAAAGCCAACAATCTCTCATACTGGTGGAAAAGCTTCTGACAACATCCTTAAAATGCCATGTAAAACCCAGCAGCAATTTCACAGCTACTTTTGTTTATTGCAGAGAGCTCTTGGAGGGCTTTTACTAAGTAACAAGGCTGTAAAAAGCTTGTTGCCAAGTTCACTGCCTTTCAAAACAGCTCTAGCTGCGGGCTGTGATACAGGTGCAGCAAATCAAACTGCTGGGGCAGTTCAAGGCATCCCCTGCTGCCCCAAGTGATTGACCTGGTAGGAGAGCTGGTGAGCAGGTGTGTGCCTGAGGATTCAAGAAGCATTAACTCTGGCTAGACAGATCTGTGTAACTCTGCTTTTTAAGCACTTTAAGCTAACTGTGCTGGGGATAGGCAACACCTGAGTACTTGTTTTCTCTGCTGACTGCTCCAGAAGCAAGAGCAGTTAGGAGCAGAGAAATGAAGATGAGTGTGAGTGATATCACCTCAAACTCTACAGCAAAATGCAACACAGTTCATCTGTCAGAGGAGTTATGCTTATCTAAAACCTAGTCCCTTCTCCTGATAATTCTACAGATATCTATGATTTCTTTTTAAGATTTATTTTCTGTATTATTAATTTATTTTCAGTACCAAATTATCCTGCTATTAAGCACTGCTTAAGGCATATCATTACAAGAGAAAATAAAAAAGCTTAAGGCTTCCACACTCAGTGCTTTGAAAGTTCAAAAAAGAAGTACTCGTACAGCACATGAATTAACTACTACACTGTTATTTTAGGGACAATGTATATAATGATTATCTTGAGCTCCAGCTGGTAAGACAGGGCACTAAATCTGGGCAGCAGCTGCAAAATCTGGAGAATCTGAATCACAGAATCACAGAATCAGTCAGGGTGGGAAGGGACCACAGGGATCATTTAGTTCCAGCGCCCCTTCCATGAGCAGGGACACCTCACACTAGATCAGGCTGAACAGAGCCTCATTCAGCCTGGCCTTAGACATCTCCAGGGATGAGGCTTGCACCACCTCCGTAGGTAACCCATTTCAGGGTCTCACCACCCTCATGATGAAGAGCTTCTTCCTAACATCCAGACTGAATCTACCCATTTCTAGTTTAGTTCCATTCCCCCCAGTCCTATCACATCCTGACATCCTAAAGAGTCACAGTATCACAGTATCAACTAGGTTGGAAGAGACCTCACAGATCACCAAGTCCAACCCCTTACCACAATTCTCAAGGCTAGACCATGGCACCAAGTGCCACGTCCAATCTTGCCTTGAACAGCCCCAGGGACGGCGACTCCACCACCTCCCCAGGCAGCCCATTCCAGTGTCCAATGACTCTCTCAGTGAAGAACTTTCTCCTCACCTCCAGCCTAAATCTCCCCTGGCGCAGCCTGAGGCTGTGTCCTCTTGTTCTGGTGCTGGCCACCTGAGAGAAGAGAGCAACCTCCTCCTGGCCACAACCTCCCCTCAGGTAGTTGTAGACAGCAATAAGGTCACCCCTGAGCCTCCTCTTCTCCAGGCTAACCAATCCCAGCTCCCTCAGCCTCTCCTCGTAGGGCTGTGCTCAAGGCCTCTCCCCAGCCTCGTCGCCCTTCTCTGGACACGCTCAAGCATCTCAATGTCCCTCCTGAACTGGGGGGCCCAGAAGTGAACACAGGACTCAAGGTGTGGTCTAACCAGTGCAGAGTACAGGGGCAGAATGACCTCCCTGCTCCTGCTGGCCACACCATTCCTGATGCAGGCCAGGATGCCACTGGCTCTCTTGGCCACCTGGGCACACTGCTGCCTCATGTTCAGGCAGGTATCAATCAGCACCCCCAGATCCCTCTCTGTCTGGCTGCTCTCCAGCCACTCCGACCTCAGCCTGTATCTCTGTATGGGGTTGTTGTGGCCAAAGTGCAGCACCCTGCACTTGGAGCTATTGAACCCCATCCCATTGGACTCTGCCCATCTGTGCAGGTGGTCAAGGTCCCGCTGCAGAGCCCTTCTGCCTTCCAACTCAGTCACATCTGCCCCCAGCTTGGTGTCATCTGCAAACTTGCTGATGACTGACTCCATGCCCTCATCCAGATCATCTATGAAGATGTTAAAGAGGATGGGGCCCAGCACTGATCCCTGAGAGACACCACTAGTGACAGCTGCCAGCTGGATATGGCACCATTCACCACCACTCTCTGGGTCCGGCCCTCCAGCCAGTTCCTAACCCAGCACAGAGTGTTGCCATCCAAGCCATGGGCTGACAGTTTAGCCAGCAGTTTGCTGTGGGGGACAGTGTCAAAGGCCTTGCTGAAGTCCACATAGACCACATCCACAGGCCTCCCCACATCCACCAAGCAGGCACCTGATCATAGAAGGAGATCAGGTTGGAGAGGCAGGATCTGCCCTTCCTAAACCCATGCTGGCTGGACCTGAGATCTTTGCCATCCCTCAGGTGCGCTGTTATCGCCCCCAAAATAACCTACTCCATCAGTTTCCCTGGCACTGAGGTCAGGCTGACAGGTCTGTAGTTCCCTTCCCAGCTTTGTTGTAGGCCCCCTTAAGATACTGAAAGGCCACAATAAGGTCACCTCGCAGCCTTCTCCTCTCCAGACTGAACAGCCCCAACTCCCTCAGTCTCTCCTCATAGTAGAGTAGCTCCAGCCCTCTGCTCATACTCATGGACCTTCTCTGGACACCTTCCAGGACACCCATAGTCCCCTTGCAATAGGATCACACCCCAAATGTCACATTCTTTCCAGTTGCATAGGTCTCCACTGGGGCTTATGTACTGATAAATTCAGTGGGGCAATTCTTCCCTATCCTGTCTCTATATCACTGGCATACAAGCAGGTTTAGCTGCTCCCTATTACAACCACATGCATGTAAACTGATGACAGCAAGCAATCCAGCTGTTCTCTGAAACAGCCCCTGTGGAAGTCAGTGAGAATAAGCATGTGTTAGTACAGATTTTAGCAAGACAGACAAAGCACAAGGATTCCAGTGACTAAAGGGTCAACATAAACCACTATTAGCAGGCAACAATGGAGATAACCAGAACTTTTTTCTATTTTTTGAAGTTGAACTTCTAGTCATTACTACATTAATCATTTAACAGGATGATCAGAATGAAACTCTTAGAGAGAAAACAATTTGAAATGTGACCAACACTTGAGCCCTCCCCAAAATTGTAATTTGAAACAGCACTTACCACTTTTTGCCCAGAGTGACCACTGCTAATTTCAATTTGACACAGAAGCCTAATCTCAGCAAAGCTGCCGTTTATAAACCAATGCAGATGGACACTGGTAGAGCTGTTGGCAGAAACAGTCAACTTTTCTGGAGCTTTTGGATGAACTTAAAAAGTAAAGACAAAAAACAAGACAAAACAAACAAGAACTCAGCTTTAAGAAAGCAACATTCATGTTAGTTCAGGAAAAAGACCCAAACCAAACAATAAAAAACCCAAGATTTTAAAATACAAAAACAAATCAGAAAGATAAATTATCAAACCAGCAAGTAGGACAGCTGGTGACAGGAAGGCACTCACAAACAGCCTCATTCCTGATGCTCTTCTCAGCTATTAAACATGGAAACAAACTTAGTTAAGGCTGGTATGTGTGATAAGGAGTTGGAAACACAGAAAAACATTTCCTCTCCTCTACCAAAAAAGCAAACCAGGTGCTATTTCAGAGGACCACAGTGACAGATGAAATTGATTCAACTTTGCTAACCTTCTAGGAACTTTTAAAGTTAGAACTGAACAATCTCTCCCCTTCCCAGACTCTGTTCATGGGATTTTTCAGTAATATCCAGTACTACTATTCACAGATGTCAGAGAAGAAAATCTTTACCATTGGAATCAGTCCAGTTACCCCTAAGGAAATATGTACTTTATTTTGGGAATTAAGTAGACACTGAGGGGGAGAAAGGAAAAGAAACACTTAGGAAGCAGCAGTCATATGTCCTCAGTGCAAACCAGCTCAGTTTACGATTAGCATAACAAATTATACTTTCCTAAGACCTGAAATTCACTTTGATAATTCTAATCCCAGGCTAGCTAAACTGGGACATAAAAAACCTGCACCATGTACGTGTTTAAACTCAGTCTTTCAGAGAGAACAGCAGATGCTGTTACCACCAGAACTCCTGAATCCTCAGCTGTGGTTGTGCAGGCAAATGGACAAAGATGGGGAGGACAGCCTAGAAATGTGGCAGTCTCCTCCCTTTCCTTGTTCAAGATGAAGGTCTAAGGAAAGAAGTTATTTTGCCCTACAAACAACAGCAGCAGATAGTTTTGGCTATCACCATTTGGCTCCTTTTAGTGCTACTATTTTTATGCTCCAAATTCTGCTGTTGTAAAACTGCACTTTTTTATCCATAACCAGATACTGAAGTACAGGGTCACTTACAGCTCACAAAGTTACACCTAAATTTCATTTACTGATGTGTGAAGTGGTACACAGACAGCAACTGGCTAATCATTAGACTGCAAGTAGTGTTTATTCACAAGAGCAGGGTATCCAATTTGGTAGAAGTGCTGTTGAGAACTGGCATCAACCTGTGCACCTAACTGTTGCCTCGGGACTTATCCTAAGTTATTTCCTCTTCAATTTTGCATTATCAGACATGGCAAAATAGACCAAAACATCAATAAGAATACAGTGTCAGAATTCTACAAATTCAGAACAAAGAGATGGGCAGCAAGTAGAAAAGCTTTTAATGTTTTGGGTTGCTTTTTACCTTTGTAGTTCTTACCTCTTTGAGTTAAATTAACCAGAAGTGATGACTGTGTTTGCCCAATAGGATTGGAGACACCCAGGATGAAACTGTAGACTTTCTGATCAGGCAGTACTTGAAAGCCACAGACACGGTCTTTGTTAATTTCATTGACTTCACATGAAACATTTTTACCAGATATTCTAAAATGTAAAAAGGGAGGGGAAAAACAACTTATTTTTTTTCTTTAGTAAGATCATTTCTAGCAACAGTCAGAAGTCTAGACTGAAAAACACAGTAAAGAACAACGGGTTCACTGACGTATGGCTTACAGAATTATTTGGCTGCAGAAGTGTATCTAACACCATAATGTAGGTTAAAGTGGCATCAGTCATGACTTGCCCTGTTCTCAGACGAAACTCTCTTCTTCCACTAGCACATTTCCATCCTCTGACTTCTCACAGCTTGGAAAACAGGTAGGTCCTGTAAAACCACTTCACAAGTCACAACTAAGATTCTGATTTAAAGTATCTTTGCTCAGATCAGCATACATTTGCATTTAAAGAATGTTCTTAATTGCTTTCTGAAGTAGGGATATGCATTCTTCAATCAGCCCTGCCAAATCTACATTATGGTTGGTTGCCTGGGATACATCCACTAGTCCCAGTTCTAATTAAATCAAAAGCTGGAGAGGCAGAATGGTATCAGCCAAGTGCAGAGTTAGATCTTCAGGATAAAATCTAAAGTGTGTATGTATGCATGTTTATAGAAGTTGGTGTAATTACAATCTGCAGAGTAAGTTTAATTTCTTCTTTTGGGTGTTTTCAATGCACTTTAGCTGAGCTCTGAGAATGCCTCACACCATACTGTCTATTTAAGTAGCACAGTATGGGCCAAGAACAAGGATGAGAATATTTACCTTGAAATACATCACATTAATCTCCTCACAGCTTTGGGCTGAGAGAAGCAAGCCTGAACAACATCCTCATTTTATGAACTCAGCATGGGCAGCCAACAACTAGAGCTCCTTTCCTTTGAAAACCTTGCCTACTCCTTTGCAACCTAACCAATGACTTTTTCAGCAGAAGTGTCCTGGACAACAGCTGTGATTGTTACTCCATCCTTATTGCCTCTGCCTTGCTCCAAAGCCACCACCAAAGTCCATTTGCCATTAGTTTTTGTGACAAAAGACTCTCCTGACTCCTTTTGCTGACTGTTCTTTTTGGCATTATGTTGGAGTCTCCCTGCCAAGGGAATTTTGTTAACTCTTCACTAACTCCTAGTCACAACCACCAAGGAATCCTATTTGCAAGTGCGGTTCCAAAGCAACTATTCACTGTCAAGGCTTTATGTGGCCTATGACATAAGACAGTGCAGTTCTCACTTCTTTCTGTGGATGATGACAGACACTTGTGTCCTGGGCTGCATTTGAGAGAAGCATGACCAGCAGGGCAAGGGAGGGGACTCTCCCCTTTAACTCTGCTCTCAACAGACCACAACTGGAGTACTATGTGCAGTTCTGGAGCCCCCAGCACAAGAAGGACATGGAACTACTAGAGCGAGTCCAAAGGAGTGCCACAAAGATGCTCAGAGGGCTGCAGCAGCTCTGCTATGAGGACAGGCTAGAAGAGTTGGGACTCTGCAGCCTCAAGAAGGGAAGGCTTCCAAAAGACCTTGGAGTAGCCTTCCAGTATCTGAGGGGGGCCTACAGGAGGGCTTGGGAGGGACTACTGACAAGATCTTGCAATGACAGGATGAGGAGTAACGCGTTTAAACTGGAAGAGGGGGATGTTAGACTAGATGTTAGGAAAGGGTTCTTTGCAGTGAGGGTGGTGAGACACTGGCACAGGTTGCCCAGGGAGGTTGTGGCTGCTCCCTCCCTGGAGGTGTTCAAAGCCAGGTTGGATGAGGCCTTGAGCGACCTGCTCTAGTGGGAGTTGACCCTGCCTATGGTGGGGGGTTGGAACTGTATGATCTTTGAGGTCACTTCCAACCTAGACCATTCTATGATTCTATTTGCCCCTTTCAATGTTCTGCAGGTAGCCACTTTGCTCGCCCTGCACTGCCTAATTCTTAATGCCAGGAGGCAAAGAGATACAGGCTTCTTACTATTTGCCCTAGTAGCACTTGGGAAATGTTTCATGGCCTGACTTATAATGTTCCTCCATGAGTTTCTGTCATCCTGCACACCAGAAGCTAACTAAATGTCTGACACAGGTTGCATATTAAAAAACCATTAAAAAAATCAGTGAATTTCTCATAATATGTCCCTGTATTCTCACACTGATCTTCTCTACATGTTGGCAGTAGCCTGACACACTAAGCTCTTAATTTCCTCATGGGTTCATAAGAGCCAAAATCTTTGCAAGAAGTCATCCTTAATTCCCACTGGAATTTTGCAAAGCTAGACCAAGGTTCTCCAAGCATAGTTCACTTTCAACTTCTACGAACTCTTGAAAAGTATTTTAGGCTCTAAACCATGTAGATTTTCTCATTTAAATAGGGACGGTGCAGTAAGCCACAGGCAGCAACAGATAAATTGCACTTCTGCCCTTCCACTTCTTTTAGCACTGAATTACTTTACCTTTCAAATAAACTGTACTTTGTTCCTCGTTTTCCATAAAGTCCACTGGGTCTGCCTGGTTTCCAGGTGCATTTTATTATCAAAAAGTTGGATGTTTCACAGCTGAGGTTCTGGGGAACATCAGGGGCATCTGTAGTACAAAATGGAAACCAAAATGGTTAGCTAGCCTTATGACATCCTAGAGTGACAGTCATAGCTGGATAGTGCTGCATGCAGTTGCTGGGTTGTTTTTTGTTTTGTTTTTGATTTTTTTTCAGGTTGGAAGAGACCTCCAAGATCATCCACTCCAACCTACCACTCAGCCCTATCCAGTCAACTAGACCACGGCACTAAGTGCCTCACCCAGGCTTTGCTTGAATGCCTCAAGGGACAGCAAATCCACCACCTCCCTGGGCAGCCCATTCCAATGCCAATCACTCTCTGTGGCAACAACTTCCTTCTAACATGCAGCCTAGATCTCCCTCACCACAACTTGAGACTGTGTCCCCTTCTTCTGTTGCTGCTTGCGTGAGAGAAGAGACCAACCCCCACCTGGCTACAATGTCCCTTCAGGGAGTTGTATACAGCAATGAGGTCACCCCTGAGCCTCCTCTTCTCCATGCTAAACACCCTCAGCTCCCTCAGCCTCTCCTCATAGGGATGTATTCCAGGGCCCTCACCAGCTTTGTTGCCCTTCTCTGGACACATTCCAGCAACTCAACAGCTCTCTTGAATTGAGGAGCTCAGAACTGGACACAGCACTCAAGGTGTGGCCTGACCAGTGCTGAGTACAGGGCAAGAATAACCTCCCTTGTCCTACTGGCCACACTGTTCCTGATGCAGGCCAGGATGCCATTGGCTCTCTTGGCCACCTGGGCACACTGCTGGCTCATCTTCAGCTTACTATCTATCAGTACCCCCAGGTCCCTTTCCTCCTGGCTGCTCTCCAGCCACTCAGTCCCCAGCCTGTAGCGCTGCTTGGGGTTGTTGTGGCCAAAGTGCAGAACCCTGCACTTGGCCTTGTTAAATTTCATCCCATTGGCCTCTGCCCACCCATCCAGCCTGGCCAGGTCCCTCTGCAGGGCTCTCCTACCTTCCAACAGATCAATACCTGCTCCTAGCTTGGTGTCATCTGCAAACTTACTGATGCTGGACTCAATCCCCTCATCCAGATCATCAATAAAGACATTGAACAGGACTGGGCCCAGCACTGATCCTTGGGGAACACCAAGTTGTATAGTGCTGCATGCAGTTGTCCTGCCTGAACGCATCACCTGAAAGCATTTATATTTACTGGGTCCAGACTGTGCACCTCATAAATATGTGGTATAAGTTATGCTCCAATCACATAAGTAATAAGCTGTTTAAATAATTCCAATAAAGCAGATGGATAATTATTAACAGCCCCATCTGACTAACGCTTGACTCCAGGCTTCTAAGTGGGTGAGTAATCTGGTAAATCACATGCAAGTATGTTCACAAGCTTCAGGCTCTGACCTGGAATCATTTTACTGAAACTCTGCCAAGACTTTTTCCAAAATTCTGAGGATCAGTTTAGCTGCTGAACAATGTAGGAATGCTGCCTGTGTGTCATATTCCCTTATATGCCAGCCCCACCATTGTTTTGCATTCTCTGAGCAAGTCATGTCAAGACATTCCCTTTTGCATGAATTCCACACTGAATTTAAATGTTAAAGCAAGACTTGAATAGGTCATCCTCTTCACTACTGCTTTGGATGTGCCCATTTTTAAAGGCTGTCCCTTAGAATCATAGAATCAACCAGGTTGGAAGAGACCTCCAACATCATCCAGTCCAACCTAGCACCCAGCCCTAGCCAGTCAACTACACCATGGCACTAAGTGCCTCAGCCAGGCTTTGCTTGAACACCCCCAGGGACGGTGACTCCACCACCTCCCTGGGCAGCCCATTCCAATGCCAATCACTCTCTCTGCCAACAACTTCCTCATAACATCCAGCCTATACTTCCCCCAGAACAACCTGAGACTGTGTCCCCTTGTTCTATTGCTGGTTGAGTGGCAGAAGAGCCAACCCCCACCTGGCTACAGCCTCCCTTCAGGGAGTTGTAGACAGCAATGAGGTCACCCCTGAGCCTCCTCTTCTCCAGGCTAAACAACTTTAGCTCTCTCAGCCTCTCCTCATAGGGTTTGTGCTCCAGGCCCCTTACCAGCTTTGTTGCCCTTTTCTGGACACCTTCCAGCACTTCAACATCTCTCTTGAATTGAGTGGCCCAGAACTGGACACAGTACTCAAGGTGTGGCCTGACCAGTGCTGAGTACAGAGGAAGAATAACCTCCATTGTTTCTACACCAGAGTGGTATCCCTGCTCTTCTGGAGAACATGGGCAGTCTCCCAGAGAAGATATCCATGCTACTGTGGAACTAAGAAGAGCACTTATATCAAGTCTCATAAGCTTTTTTACCACGAAAAAAGTAGTAGAATAACATCCATGTAGCTGCACTAGAAAAAGGGTCCTAACACAAGAGGCAATAGTGGCAGGCTTAGCACAGATTATCAACAATAGGTCAAAAAGAACTTATTTTGCCAGACCTAGGCTTCACCAAGGTGTTGTGTATCCACATCAACTTCCTCTACATATTCTCCCCATAAGAGCATCCCGATAAAGTGCTCTCCCTTTTGATTAAGTAGGTACCAAGTTGCAGCACAAGAGATCCTGGGGTGTTCAAGGCAAGGTTGGATGTGGAACTTGGTGCCATGGTCTAGCCTTGGGCACTGTGGTAAAGGGTTGGACTTGATGATCTGTGAGGTCTCTTCCAACCTTGGTGATACTGTGATACTGTGATACTGTGATACTGTATTAAGAAGAGTGTGTCTAGCAGATCAAGTCGGGTTGTCCTTCCCTCCACTCTGCCCTAGTAAGACCTCATCTTGAATACTGCATTCAGTTTTGGGCTCCCCATTTTAAGAGGCACAGGGATCTGCTGGAGAGGGTCCAGTGGAGGGCTACAGGGGACTGGAGGGCATGGCTAATGAGGAGCAGCTGGGGAACCTGGGGCTTTTTAAGTCTGGAAAAGAGAAGACTGAGAGGGGATTTAATAAACGTTTATAAAGATCTTAGGGCTGGTCAAGAGGCAGGAGACAGGCTCTGCTCACTTGCTCACTGTGATAGGACAAGGAGTAGTGGGTTTAAGTTGCAGCACAGGAGGTTCCACCCTCAACACAAAGGGGAACTTCTTTACTGTAAGAGTCACAGAGCACTGGAACAGGCTGCCCGGAGAGGTTTGTGGGGTCTCCTTCTTTGGAGACTTTCAATCATAGAATCAATCAAAGAATCAATCAGGTTGGAAGAGACCTCCAAGATCATCCAGTCTAACCTATTACCCAGCCCTAGCTTATCAAGTAGACCATGGCACTAAGTGCCACATCCAGTCTTCAAAGCCTGTCTGGATGCATTTCTCTGTGATACGTGCTAGATTGTATGGTCCTGCTCTGGCAGGGAGGTTGGACTGGATAATCTCCTTGGGTTCCTTCCAACCTCTAATATCCTGTGATACCACAAAGGTATCAGAAGAAACACTGGCAGGAAACAGGCTTTGTCACAGCCCAGATCTTCAAAACACACCACATGGGAAAAACCTATGATATGATCAGTGCCTTTGTTCATGATACACTCAGTCATTTACCTGGGACACTCTCTCACAAAAGCAAATACTGAACAAATAATGTAAAAATAGCACCTCAGTGAGAAATCATGGAAGATTGGACTCCGGTTTAGCATTTGTTATCACACATCTAATACATAAAGTCAGTGGCAGGAAGGCACATTGGTACTGAGGAATAGGATCCTAATGGGCAGCTATTGGAAGGCAGCAACTCTAAAAAAGCCCTGTGGGAAAAACACACAAAGCTCTGAAATAAGCAATTATGGGAAAGAAGAACCAGGGACTTTCAGCAGTTTGTTTTCATAGGTATTGGCATCTATGAAAGATTTCTGAGACTGGCAAAATTACACAGACAAGACACACAAGGATTCAGTACCTTTAAGGAAAACATTAGATGAACATTTAGAGGATTTTCCAGAAAAGAGGAGCTGTCAGCTGGGTTTCTTGGCTGTAACTAGCTGTCAGAACTACTGCCCCAGATTGGCACCTATTATTGTTGCAAGTCTAACTGGTTTATTGTCTTTATGTGATTGGTTGTTAAGTGAGTATTTTTATGTGTAATTCTTGCTCTTACTCTTGCCTTGTCATGAACAAAACTAGAACAAATGTAAACCCAAGATGACAGATAGGGGATAAATCTTCATATGGAAATAAGCTACTAAGAAATGCCTTCAAAAAAGACACCAAGGAGAGAAACACTGGGATGGATTCTAAGAGAAGACCTCACTTATGTTCTCATCCTCCCAGCCATGGTGTCTGCTCCATGAACTGGAGTTTTCACAGAATCAACTAGGTTGGGAGAGACTTCCAAGATCATCCAGTCCAACCTATCACCCAGCCCTATCCAATCAACTAGACTATGGCACAAAGTGCCCCTTTCAGGCTTTTCCTGAACCACCTCCAGAGATGGTGACTCCACCACCATCCTGGGCAGCCCATTCCAATGCCAATCACTCTCTCTGTGAAGAACTCCCTCCTAACATCCAGCCTAGACCTCCCCTGGCATAACTTGAGACTGTGTCCCCTTCTTCTGTGGCTGGTTGCCTGGCAGAAGAGACCAACCCCCACCTGGTATAGGGAAAGAAACAAACACAACCCCAGTTCATCCTCAGAGACCAATGGCCAGGATAAAAAAAAAACAAACCAACCAACCAAACAAAACAAACAAACAAACAAACAAAACCCCAACCAACAGAAAAACTACCAACAGAAGAAAACTCAACATCAACACATGACAGTATTCGCCTCCTATCAAAACCTCAAGAGTCTCAAAATTACTTTAGTTTTCCTGGGGTTAGCAGAGATGATGATACATACATCCAACAAACAAGACAGTTCCTTCCATCTCATCTTCAGACATCATGCATACTACATTTGTTCCACTGGTATCTGAAGCACTGGCATTGAGCACTCTGATTGCACTGCTCCGACTGCTCAGACGTATCATTGGGTATGTTTCTCGACCGTAAGTCATCTGTAGTATCTGCTGTCCTTCTTCATGGACACAACAAATTGTCACATCTGAACCTACTGCCACCACAGTGTCTTGAGGAAACACTCCACTCCCACTGGGCTCAGTATCTTTTCCTGACAGAGAAAGAAGAGGAGGAAACAAAAATAAGCAAATCAAACCCCTACATGAATAATTTGCTACAAACACAGTGCTGACTAACAAAAATGTGTCTGAGGAGCATCACAGTGCACACAAATCAAGGTTTACTTTACTAGGTTTTATTAACTAATGAATGCATTATTTCTATGATAAAAAAACCCTGAAGAGCTGAGGCTAATCACTGCCTAATGCTTTTCCTCTGATTTCAGCTTGCTTCTCATAAAGCAACTGATCTGATGGTCACATGGGAGTAAACATACCAGGGATCTCTTCCATGGGGCTCCAGTCACTCCAATCCTTGGGGCCAGGAAACTGTGTTACGTTAATGTAACAGCGAATCTTCACATAGTGTGATGTGCACTCCAAGGGCATGTCTGATGTCCAGTTCCAAGAAAGAATGGCATCTTCATGAATCAGTTTTGAATAGTAGGTTGCCTACAATGTTTAAAACAAAAAAATAACAAAACAACAGCAAACTGCCCCCTACCTCGCCCCTGCAAACACAGAATGCCAAACCAAACCCAGAAAGAGTTTATGAACATCTCTTCACAGAACTACAGAACCTTAGAGGTTGGAAGGGACCTCCAGAGATCAACAAGTGCACTTGTTCATCAAGGATCCCCTAGGCTAGTTTGCATCCAGGTGGGATTTGAAAGTCTCCAGAGAAGGAGACTCCACAACCTCTCTAGGCAGCCTGTTCCAGAGCTCTGTCACCCTCACACCAAAGAAGTTTCTCCTCACGTTGAGCTGAAACCTTCCCTGTTCCAGTTGATCCATCACAGAATATCAGGGGCTGGAAGGGACCTTGAAAGATCATCAAGTCAAATCCACCTGCTAGAGCAGGATCACCAATACCAGATCACACAGACTCTTGTCTTATTGCTGCTGAGCAGTGAAAAGAGATTGGCCCCAGTCACTTGACACCCACTCCTCAGATATTTGTACACATTGATCAGATCTCCTCTCAGCCTTTTCTTCAGAATGAACAGCCCCAGGGCTCTCAGTCTCTCTTCACAGGGGAGATGCTCGAGTCCCCAGTCACCCTTATAGCTCTCCGATGGACTCTTTCCAGCAGGTCATGGTATCCCCTCTCTGTTAGTAATGACATCTCCCAGGTATCAACAGAATAGCAAACAAAGTGAAGTAAATCACAAAATCCTGAGAGATGGTTAGAGTGTCCTATTTTCAGTTCTGCTGTGAATTTACTTGGACAAAAGCCTAAGATGCTAAACAGCCCACCAGCCAAGTAGACTGCCAGCCAGAAATACCAGAGGGCAGACATTTGAGGGAGAGCAGGAAGCCTGCCAAGCATTTCAAAAGGCATATATACTGCATCCCAGTATCTTGGGCCTCTCCCAGGCAGGGAAAAGTTTGAACTTTTCCAAAAAGAAACACTTCTAATATTAGTCCTAGGCTTCACATTTTATCTTTTCTCCACTCCCAAACCTTAGAGGACAGAGTTACAAATTGGCCTGCAGTAAGTGTGGTTTGCAAACAAACAAACAACCAGAAAAAAGCCAAACCCCAAACTGAATATTTAAAGACCACAAAGACTTGAAACACTCTTGGAGAGCTGAAGCAGAAAATACATGATGTAGCAGGTAAATAATGGTGCAAAGTATCTGCCAAATGCATAGGCAAGTTCTAATAAAAAGAAGTTGTACTAGATTAAACAAATAAATAAATGATGTCACTGTGAATAAACATTGACATTCTCGTAGCCAGGGTTCTCATAACTTTGAAGCTTAACTAGAAGTTACCAGTCAGAAGCATAACTACACTCAGTTCTGCAAAGCTCTACCATCTGCATTACTCTTAGGTTTCTTCAAATGGGTCCATGTCCAAGTGGAGGTCAGTGACAAGTGGAGTCCCTCAGGGATCAGTCCTCGGACCAGACTTGTTCACCATCTTTGTGGGTGAAATGGACAGGGGCACTGAGTGCAGCCTCAGCAAGTTTGCTGATGAAACCACACTGTGTGCAGCAGCAAACATAATGAAGGGCAGAAATGTCATCCAGAGGCACTTGGACAGGCTGCAGAAGTGGGCACAAGCCAACCTTATCAGGTTCAACAAGACCAAGTGCAAGGTCCTGCATCTGGGTGGAGGCAATCCCTAGCACAAACACAGGCTGGGCAGTGACTGGCTGGAAAACAGCCCTGAGGAGAAGGACTTAGGGGTGCTGGTGGATGAGAAGCTCATCATGAGCCAGCAGTGTGCACTTGCAGCCTGAAGGGCCAACCATATCCTGGGCTGCATCAGGAGAAGCGTGCCAGCAAGTGGAGGGAAGTGATTCTCTCTGGTCAGACCCCACCTGGAGTACTGCATCTAGTTCTGGAGCCACTATTACAAGAGGGATGTGGAGATGCTCGAGTGTGTCCAGAGAAGGGCCACAAGGACAATCAGAGGGCTGGAGCAGCTCTGCTATGAGGATAGACTAAAGGAGTTGGGATTGTTCAGTCTGGAGAAGAGGAGGCTATCAAGTGACCTTCTTGTGGCCTTTCAATATTTGAAGGGGGCCTACAAAAAAGCTGGGGAGGGACTTTTTAGTTTTTTTTCAGCTGGAGGTGGGGAGATTGAGAGTGGACGTGAGCAAGAAGGTGTTCACCATGAGAGCAGTGAGAGCCTGGAATGGGTTGCCCAGGGAGGTGGTTGAGGACCTATCCCTGGAACAGGTTTAAGGCCAGGCTGGATGGGGGTCTGGCCAGCCTGATGTAGGGTAGGGTGACCCTGCCCATGGCAAGGGGGTTGGATCTAGATGATCCTTGTGGTCCCTCTTCCAACCCTGACTGATTCTATGATTCTGATTCCACGATTCTAAATGACCTCCCAGAATTTTAACAAGGGCATACAGTATATAATTTTTTTCCATAATGGAAGAACAAGACTTACTTGTGTGACCTTTTCTGTTCCTTTTTTACGGAGTATCTGAATCTGCCAAACAGCATCCAGTCCATATGAGAAGTTTGATCCATTATCACTCCACTTCAGATTTAATGTGGCAGTTGAAAAGTCAGGTGTTAGACTAAGAATGCGTGGAGTGAGAGGAACAAGTGCTGGAAAAAGAAAGAGGGGAAAAAAATCCATACTCAAGTCATTAGTCAGCAGCACCAACCCTACAGGTGTTAAACAGCCACATCTCTCTGCTCTGGATTGGCTAATAGCCATACAAATGTGTTGCTCAGCCTCTGTACTTAGAGCAAGATGGGCTCTGTCATTACTTGAGAATGAAAGTTCCCAGGAAAACATAGGTGCTGATGAGTCAGCAGGTGGCATTTTCTGTTAGTATCTGAGCATGCAGATGTGTAAATCTTCATGAATATGACTCCTCCTTATGCATAGTAAGGAAGACACCCTATCTTTCACAACCTTCGCTCAGTGCCACAGAGGCAAAGGAAACACAGCAACATTCTTTGAAATGTACATGGCAACACATCTAGAGAAGATGATGGAAGATGCCTCAGAGGAGAAATGGGGTCTGGAGACGAGCAGGGAAGAGAGGACTTGAAACAAACACAACACTGGGAAGAAAGGAGAGCAAAAGCACAAGATGGAAGAGGAGGATTATGAGGAATGTGATTTTAAACTAGCAGAAACATTAAAATCATGACACGGTGATAGGGATAGAACAGTGAGATTAAATAGAAGCATCTCTTCTATGCATAGGTGCCAGGTGAAGAAGAGGTTGAGAGGCAGGCAAGTACAAGGATTATGGCAGTTTCTTTGATCTCATGCAGGATAAATTCTGTTTTTAAAACCTGTAACTTATCCAACTTTGGTCCTGACAGTCTATAAAGTGTTCAGCACAGTCACCACACTGCCTGGGGTTACCTGTGATGAACCTAAGAGACTCATTCTGCCTGGAGCCAGCAAGATGACAGAAAATCCAGTGTGTTGCCCACATAGTTTCAACTTGAATTCTGCTAAAGTTCTTGAGCTACTTTCAGCTGAAGAGAAAACTGAGCCATGAGTAAGAACTGACAATGACTTTAGAATCTGCCTGCACTAAAGGAATAGGCAGGCAAACAAAAAACAAAGACTGAATTGCAAGCAAGCACAGCAGATGGTGCCAATAACATCGTTGGTTTACAACCTCCTCTTTTGGGAGGAAGGAATTAGGAAGAAGTTTAATTTATCTATGACTCAAGTATGATACAGCCTACCTCCTAAGTGTAAATGTATCTGCTGAGTTTCACACACATTTGAACAAAATGGGTAAGTTTGGTACACACTAAGAAAAGAAGAACTTTCCTTAACATGTTGTGAAGTTGCAGGTATAAGCTATTTAATTCTGCAGCTATTCAGCATTTAGCATGGGAGAACAGGCACTAGGGAAGTTTATTCTGCCTTTCCCAAGCCAAGACTGACCAAGTACCTTTTGTGCCCTATAAAGGTACCTCAGTATGTAGATTAGAAACTTGTTGACAAAGCCTTCCCAATTTACAACTAAGGGGAGGAAAAAAGGTGAAGAGTGAGGTGACTAGACAGATATAATAGTTTGTTTTCCTCCTCACATTCCACCCTTGATTTCTCTGCTAGTAAAGGGGCTTTTCTTTCCTCTGAAGGGGCATGGAAAACAATCTATTACACATAGTAGAGTCATATGAACTCAGAATAGCAACATTCTACATATGGGAACACTGCCAAAGAAAACTTCAAGGATATACAGTTCTGGAGCATTTGTTAACCATAGTATAAAGACTTAACACACACACACACACAAACTGATACTTACAGATGTCTTTCTTATGAATTTCAAACTTTTTGGTAGCAAAGGCAGTGCCAGAAATGCTGTTTGTGGTTATTGTCACCATGCTGGAGCTCTCTGGAACTGGAATCTCAACTCTTTTCTCCTTAGTTTTAAAACACACTGGAGAGAGAAGGTCACTGAAAAGAGAGAGGATTAAGCAGGTATTTCAGTTGATAGGAAGCTAAGGCAAGTTAAGTCCTATTCCTTGGACACTAATAAAACACAAATTCTCTGTAATAACAAAGAGCTCATACGGAGTTTGTGAAGGAGGAAGGCTTGTGTGGGCTGTGGTTAGTACCACATTAATAGCATTCCCTTGTCTTTCAAGTCACTTCTATCGCAGTAACAAATTGTGCACTGATGGTTCAATGCAGCTACCTAGCTCTTAAGAGGAGACTTCAAAGTGAAAAACTGACTTCTTAACCAAAAGATTAATTTCTGAAACCCACAGTTACCGTGAATCAATACCTCAAAATAATCAAACTTAAAGAAAAACCCCAACCCAAACTCAATAGTACCTCCACCTTCCTGGACTTTTGTGATTCACTCTATCTTCATTTCTTCTCACAGTGATGGCATATGGGTTCAAAGAGCAGGCTTACCCAACAGTGTTTCCATCTTAGAACAAGTGTTTTAACTCGCTCCTGCAGCCCAGCTCAGAGGGAAAGAGAGCAGGGAAAAGTGTCCAAATGACAGATGGAAATACAGTCTGTGCACCATGTTTGTACAGTGCTCAGCACACTGCAACCTAGTCTTTGTCTGGAAGTTGTGGATGGGTCAAGTTCCTGGGCTCACTATCATTAATAATTAGCTAGAAAGGCAAAAAGGGAGAAAACCCCCAGACTTTTGTAGGGGAAAGATGGAAGAAAGGAAAGCAAAGAGAGCAATGCCAGACTTCCTACAGAGGGACTGTTACTTAAGAACTGGAATGGGACTCTAGAGCTCCATGGCGCTTGGATTGGATTTTTAAGATTCATGCAAAACTGTGTGCTAGCAAAGGCCAGATGAGACTTCAGTGCTCAGAAAGGCAATTCCTCTTCTGCACCGAGGATGTTTGGGCAAAATCTGAGAAACAAGATCTGTTTCACTCAGGGAAGTCATCACTAAGCTCAGCTCTCTTTGCTTTGAGGACCCAGGCCTCTTCTGCTTTGCTAAGGTGAAACAGCAGCAGCTACACAACTGCTCTTGTTTAGAAGACAGTACCTCATGAACTCTATACTCCTGAACTCTGGCTGCAATTTCACACATATGCAATGATAGCTAGCAATGCAGGCAGAATAACTACACACAGAAAATCAAACATGTAGGTGGAAGAAGTGCAGCCAAACTCTGGGACCCCAAGGACAAGTCTGGGCTGCCTGCAGAATTTACAGGAAAAAGACAGTACAAATATCTGGACTGAGGGTAGGATCAAGATGCAAAAAGGATTTGAACTCATCCCCAGCACATGATAAGTATTTGGCAGACCCACAGCATGGGGAATTGCACATGTAGTTCTCATTAAGTGGAAAACACACTGAAGATTTTTTTTTTTCAATGTTTCTCGAAATTTTCAACTCTCACTAGCTTCAGAAAAGGTACTGTAATTGTGGAATCACTTCTATGTTTCCCTAACACAATGCTCTCCAGACAGTTTACATTTATGAAGGTTATAGGACAGCCATCAAGAGATTTTTCATGTTTTTTCCACATGTGAATCTCAACACTTCCATCATATAATCTACCACTTTGGCCTATAATATCATAATTTGCTTCTTCCAACTATCATTTCCTTTTGGATTGAACCTGGAATGAAAATGTCCCTCATGAAAACTCTGAGCAACAGCTAGGCAGACACATAGAGAAGTCTGAGTAAATGAGAGCATCTTCCGGTCCTTTGAAGAGAGCAAGCAGGACACTTTGGCAACATAATTGTTATCATGAAACAAGACATTGCCAGAAACCCTGCCATTGACTGAGTTAACAGCGCCTTGAGGGAGCACCACCCAAGAAAAGCTGATGGGGAGATGCTGGGAAACAACAGTATCACAAATTCCATGATTGAGTTATTCCTCACAAATATGTTCATGACAATTTGATGGTTTTCTGAGGTGATCTACTAGAAAGCAGCCCTGTGGAGAAGGACCTGGCAGTGCTGGTGGACAAGAAACTTATCCGTGGGAAAGCAATGTGCCCAATGTGGTCAAGAAGGCCAGTGGGATCCTGGGGTGCATTAAGAAGAGTGTGGCCAGCAGACTGAGGGAGGTTCTCCTCCCTCTCTACTCTGCCTTGCTGAGACCTCACCTGGAATATTGTGTTCAGCTTTGGGCTCCCCAGTTCAGGAGAGACAGGGATCTACTCAATAGAGTCCAAGGGAGGGCTACAAAGATGATGAAGGGGCTGGAGTACTACTCTGTGAGGAAAGGCTGAAGAATTTGAGGCCTTTTGGTCTGGTCAATGTTTATAAATATCTGAGGGCTGGGAGTCAAGAGGGAGTGGACAAATTCTTCTCAGTTGTGCCCTAGGATAGGACAGGGGGTAATGGATATAAACTACAGCACAGGAAGTTCCACATCAACATGAAGAACTTCTTTACTGTAAGGGTGATGGAGCACTAGAACAGCCTGCCCAGAGAGGTTGTGGAATCTCTCTAGAGACTTTCAAGCCCTGTCTGTGAGTGTTCCTGTGTGACCTGAGCTAGATCCTATGGTCCTGCTCTGGCAGTGGGACTGGACTGGATGACCTGTGGAGGTCTCTTCCAACCCCTAACATCCTCTCACAGTATCACCAAGGTTGGAAGGGACCTCACAGATCATCAAGTCCAACCCTTTACCACAGAGATCAAGGCTAGACCATGGCACCAAGTGCCATGTCCAATCTTGCCTTGAACAGCTCCAGGGACGGCGACTCCACCACCTCCCCAGGCAGCCCATTCCAGTGTCCAATGACTCTCTCAGTGAAGAACTTTCTCCTCACCTCCAGCCTAAATCTCCCCTGGCACAGCCTGAGGCTGTGTCCTCTCGTTCTGGTGCTGGCCACCTGAGAGAAGACAGCAACCTCCTCCTGGCCACAACCACCCTTCAGGTAGTGGTAGACAGCAATAAGGTCACCCCTGAGCCTCCTCTTCTCCAGGCTAACCAATCCCAGCTCCCTCAGCCTCTCCTCATAGGGCTGTGCTCAAGGCCTCTCACCAGCCTCGTCGCCCTTCTCTGGACACGCTCAAGCATCTCAATGTCCTTCCTAAACTGGGGGGCCCAGAACTGAATACAGGACTCAAGGTGTGGTCTAACCAGTGCAGAGTACAGGGGCAGAATGACCTCCCTGCTCCTGCTGACCACACCATGATCTTGTTTTCAATCAGGTAAACAGGGGACTTACTTGTTAGTGTAGCAAAAGTCAGTCTGTCCATTATCTGTTTGTCTTCCTTCAGAAGAGACATCCCAAGCGCAGATCATTTTACGTAAGTTGTGCGTTACACATTTCAGGTTCTGAGGCCGCCCCAGAGACCCTGAAATCATACAGCAAACATGGGCACACATTGCAGGCCAGAAGGCACCCACTGTAAAACAGCTGCTATGGTTCACCTCTACAGCCATTCTCTTTGTATTTTATTGAACGCAGGTCTGGCCAGTACTTTAAAAGTGCTGAGTGATTTGTGTGCCTGGTTACAGACAGCTTCAGCCTGCCAGTTTTCCAGGAGCACCCAAAATCTAGGTTTGTACTTGTGTGAAATGACAGAGGCAGCTGTTTCTTCCCATAATACCCATTCCTAGTCTAGCCTAACAAGCAGGCTTTGGGCCAATGGCAAAACCACAAGCTTTGATGATAACCTTAATGAGTTTTTTGCTCTCCTCCATTGTCCCTACATAGAGGGCAATTAATGCCAGAAGGGCAATTAATGATAACATGTGAAGCTGCTGCAGGCAGCCAACATATACAACAAGAAGTTCTCAATGCAGACATTTACACCCACTGCATATGCAGGCTATCACAGTTGCATTATGGGGAATTGAACACCCAACTTTGCACTGGTTTACAAGATGCCACTGCTTGCTGGAAAGCAGAGGCCATGCCTGGTCATACTTCCAACCTTAGGTATGGTGTAGGCTTGTGGAAGTGATGGTTTTTGCACACAGAAATAGTATGAAGGCAACATAATTACCAAGAGTACAGGGGCCAAAAGAAAAACCAATTAGTGAATTTCATTTCAGTACACTCACCTATCTCTTGGCTATATATTAAGCTTCTTAAACATAAAAAAGCTAGTGCTATAAGGCAGGAAAGGCTTGAGTTCTTCCTCATTCTTCTAATGTTTGTTTTCAGAAGACAAGGTTCAAGCAAGAATAAACATCTTCCAACAAACTGGTCAGTTCTAAAATTAAAAACAAAACAACAACAACAAAAAAAAAAAAACAAACAATGAAATTCCAGAGCTGATACTTCACAGATGACGCTTTCTGTTCCACCTACTTTTCTTCTTCCATGCTGCTCCCAGGTGTAGCAAAGTCTTTTTATTCTGTTGTCAGGTCAGGAGACATTTTTACTGTCCCAGCCACACCTGGATGCACAAGTTTTCAGCAAGGCATTTCAAATATAACATCACAAACCACAGACATGTGAAAATCAACTGTCCACAGACCTCCTCCAGGACTAGCTGAGGCCAGAAAATAGCAGGGCATTCCCCTAGAACAAGTCTCTTCAACATAGATGAAATGGCACATTTATAAAGGGTCTTGCAAGGGTTTAGATACAGGCTTGAGGAGAGAGGAAAGCCTATCTGTTTTCTTTTCCCCTCTGCTCACTTTTTATGTTGCTGATACTCAAAGCCATGCGATCCAATGCCAATAATTCATAGAGGAGCAAACAGGGAAAATGAAAGTCATTTATCCATGAACAAAATGCCTGTTGACTGACCTTAGTGTACAAATTATGTAGACTATTATGTTTAATGTGCTCATTGAAGATTAACGAGTTGCATGCTTTCCAAAGAGAAGTTCAACTGCTCAGCAGGATCTGGGGATGCATTGACCGCCACGAGTTTTGTTCTCAAAACCAGAACTACAGGAAAGCCTACACTAGAGACCAGCCAGTCTTTGGTACATTCTCCCCTGCCACCTGAAAGCTTCGGAGATATGAACACCCTTCCAGAAACTCTAAGTCCTGCATAGCAAAGGGGCCTTCATCCAGTGATCAGCAGCAGCAGCTGGGCCATTTTCACACCAGAACACAGCTAAGCTAGACTCTCATCTGGAGGGCTGGGCAGAGGCCAGTGGGATGAGATTTAACAAGGCCAAGTGCAGGGTTCTGCACTTTGGCCACAACAACTCCAAACAGCACTACAGGCTGGGCACTGAGTGGCTGGAGAGCAGCCAGGAAGAAAGGGACCTGGGGATACTGATAGATAGTAAGCTGAAGATAAGCCAGCAGTGTGCCCAGGCGGCCAAGAGAGCCAATGGCATCCTGGCCTGCATCAGGAACAGTGTGGCCAGGAGGACAAGGGAGGATATTCCTGCCCTGTTCTCAGCACTGGTCAGGCCACACCTTGAGTCCTGTGTCCAGTCCTGGACTCCTCAATTCAAGAGAGCTGTTGAGGTGCTGGAAGGTGTCCAGAGAAGGGCAACAAAGTTTGTGAGCTGGAGGTGTGCAGCCTGGAGAAGAGGAGGCTCAGGGCAGACCTCATTGCTGTCTACAAGTACCTGAAGGGAGGCTGTAGCCAGGTGGGGGATGGTCTCTTCTCCCGGGCAGCCACCAATAGAAGAAGGGGACACAGTCTCAAGTTGTGCCAGGAGAGGTCTAGGCTTGATGTTAGGAGGAAGTTGTTGGCAGAGAGAGAGATTGATTTGCATTGGAATGGGCTGCCCAGAGAGGTGGTGGAGTCACCATCCCTGGAGATGTTCAAGAAAAGACTTGATGATACACTTGGTGCCATGGTCTAGTTGACTGGATAGAACTGGGTGCTAGGTTGGCCTGGATGATCTTGGAGGTCTTTTCCAACCTGGTTGATTCCTGGGAGTCAGATGAATGAAACGACTGATTTCTGTTTGTGATGCATGTGTAAATTACACCTGTCTGTGAGTACCTCCTCAAAGGCCAGTTCTGGTTTGCAGAAAAGGATAAAAAAGCCAATTTTTATATCAAAAATCACTTGACAGTCCTGTGTCAGGTAGCAGAAGCCAAGGGGAAAAGAAAACTTGAAAAGGGAAAACACTGATGCCACTTTCAGAGGCAAAATCACATCATTAAGCTGATTAAATCCCAACCTCTCGCTTTCTAAACACTTTATCTTTTTCACAGTGTCACAGTATTATCAGGGTTGGAAGAGACCTCATAGATCATCAAGTCCAACCCTTTACCACAGAGCTCAAGGCTAGACCATGGCACCAAGTGCCACGTCCAACCTTGCCTTGAACAGCTCCAGGGACAGCGACTCCACCACCTCCCCGGGCAGCCCATTCCAGTGTCCAATGACTCTCTCAGTGAAGAACTTTCTCCTCACCTCCAGCTTAAATCTCCCCTGGTGCAGCCTGAGGCTGTGTCCTCTCATTCTGGTGCTGGCCACCTGAGAGAAGAGAGCAACCTCCTCCTGGCCACAACCACCCCTCAGGTAGTTGTAGACAGCAATAAGGTCACCCCTGAGCAGCTCCCTCAGCCTCTCCTCGTAGGGCTGTGCTCAAGGCCTCTCACCAGCCTCATCACCCTTCTCTGGACACGCTCAAGCATTTTGATGTCCCTCCTAAACTGGGGGGTCCAGAACTGAATAAGACTGTGCAAAATCTGTTGGGTTATGCTATGTTGACAAGGCAAACTCAGCAACTACATGTGTGTGTGGTTTAAGAAAATCTGGTTTTCTGAACACTCAGTACATAGCTTACTGAGTTGTCCTTCTACTGCAGAAGTTTTAAGGGTAACATCACTGCAATGATTTACAAGAAATTTGAGTCATACCAAATTCTTCTAACACAGAGAGATATAATTTCAGTTTCAGAGTCAGGCACTGAAGAAAACCTATGTACTTTCATGAAGAGCATGATGAGTGTCTTGCAAACCACAATCTTAGGCAATAAATGTAGACTCACTGGTTCTTCTCATGCACATTTTATAGTTTGGTGAAAAGTTTGAAGTTTAAAGCTTCATGCCATGTACTTAAACACAATTAGTCTTGAGAACAGATCCCCATTTATAGGATCATTTTAATTATGAAGCTACAAAATAATTGAAGCCATTTAAAAATAGGAGGTTAACTTTCTTTGGACGAATGATGCCTTCAGTTGGTTCAAGACTAATTCAAACAAGGCACAGAGGTATTTCTTTACCCTGGAGGGCTAGCAGAAGCATGCTGAACTCTAGACAGATGTGCTCTTAATATGAATAGGATGATATAATAGTCAAAGATGTTTCTTTAAGACAAGAGAGATCAACATCATAGAATAAACCGGGCTAGAAGTGATCTTGGAGGTCACTTCCAACCTGGTTGATTCTATGATTCTAACATCCTTAGAAGAAGGCAAAACATTGATTGCAGCTCTCTGGAGTGTGACAGGAGCAGGAATACAGCAACAAGTAGAGTAAATCAGTAAGAATTTTTGAGAAGTGATAAAGAAAGCATGGGACTACTCTCCTCACCAGAAAGAACACCTGTAATTAAACCATTTAACAGCTACCCATCTTTAAAGACATCAGCAATAGCACATCCCTTAACAATCTCATTTCCTTGTGCAACCTATTCCTGTCACTTCACTGGCTTTATCATTCGTGTTACACAACTACCTCTCCCTCCATTCTTAGCACATTACTTTGTCCTATCTCCAGCACACAAAGAACAGTTTATCCTCTGCCTTGCAGCAGCCTCCTACATAAAAGACTGATAGCAGGCCTCTCCTAGCTTCTCCCTTAAAAACACCATTTTTCCTTTTTCATCACTTCCCAGTCTCAGCTTCTAGATTTCTGACCATTCCTACAACTTACCTGTGGATCAAATCTGCTGGATCCTTCTCTTAAAAATATTTCTGCTTCCTGAGGCCTGAGCATCACCACGCAAAATGAAGGAACTTTACTGAAGCAAACCTGTGTTTACACAGCCCATGCTGTATTTGCTTTCTCCCAACATTCAGACCTTGTTGACTCAGTTCCCTCTTGTAATCCAGCCCTGGATACTACTGTATAAAGCTGCTGTGTAACTGTTTGTCTAGCACTTCAGAATTCAATCTCATCTTCAAATGCACTACAGACCTCCTAACTTAACAGTGAGTCTATTGGCACAGCAAATTAATCTTAAAATCCTTGCCTGAAACTGTCTTTCATGTTTGAAAATTCAAAGCAAGGAAAAAGCTTCCTATAAATCTATGCTGAGGAGCAACACTGTATGGTTTGCCATACCAACACAAAAGGCAAGGCATACCAGTCTTCAGTTAAACAACTGCCCATTTTGAAGAGCAGCTACTAAAACTTCCACAGTAACTAAAGCTCTGGTACATGGAGATGTCCCGATTCCTGCTTAGGGTTTCATGCTGTGCAGAGAAAGTACCCTTGCACCTGTAATCAGAAATAACTTTAAATCACTTTTAATGCATATAGGCACCATTAAAATTTTCAGTCACTGAAGCCCTTATTTAAAATAGCTCAATGCCAAGTGTGGACTTTTAGATGACTTTAAAAGGTGCTTTGATGAATACAGTGCATCTACAGATAGGAGAGGGGAAGTATTGCAAGTCAGTAACACGCACCTGGGGAAATAACTGCAGACAGCTTTGCCTCAAACTTTGCCACCTCTAAGGGAGGTTAAAAGTTCCAAGCTGGCAAACAAGGGCAGCATCAGCAACATGCTAAAAGATTATGGTCTAATTGATTGGATAGGGCTGGGTGCTAGGTTGGACTGGAAGATCTTGGAGGTCTCTTCCAACTAGGTTGATGTTAATCACAGTATCACAGTATCATCAGGGTTGGAAGAGACCTCCAAGATCATCAAGTCCAACCCTTTACCACAGAGATCAAGGTTAGACCATGGCACCAAGTGCCACGTCCAATCTTGCCTTGAACAGCTCCAGGGACGGCGACTCCACCACCTCCCCGGGCAGCCCATTCCAGTGTCCAATGACTCTCTCAGTGAAGAACTTTCTCCTCACCTCCAGCCTAAATCTCCCCTGGCGCAGCCTGAGGCTGTGTCCTATCGTTCTGGCGCTGGCCACCTGAGAGAAGAGAGCAACCTCCTCCTGACCACAACCACCCCTCAGGTAGTTGTAGACAGCAATAAGGTCACTCCTGAGCCTCCTCTTCTCCAGGCTAAACAACCCCAGCTCCCTCAGCCTCTCCTTGTAGGGCTGTGCTCAAGGCCTCTCCCCAGCCTCGTTGCCCTTCTCTGGACACACTCAAGCATCTCAATGTCCCTCCTAAACTGGGGGGCCCAGAACTGAACACAGTACTCAAGGTGTGGTCTAACCAGTGCAGAGTACAGGGGCAGAATGACCTCCCTGCTCCTGCTGACCACATGATTCTGTGATCACCAGCCTCTTCAGATTTAACCACTCAAAGAAAAAAAAGAGAGAATACCTGGTATCTGTCCTACTGACTCTTTCATATAATGTATTTCTTGGCTTAAGTGATTGGCTACGATGGCTACAATCAGTATGGCTTCACCAAGGGCTAATCCTGCCTAAACAAACCTGGTGGCCTTCTATGAACAGGTCACAACATTCACAGATGAGGGATGCGCAACTGATGTCATTTACCTGGACCTGAGCAAGGCCTTCAGCACTGTCATGCACCACATCCTGGTCTCCAAGCTGGCATCACATAGGTTTGATGGGTGGACCATCAGATGGAGAACCAACTGGTTTGATGGCTACACCCAAAGAGTGGCTGTCAATGGGTCCATGCCCAAGTGGAGACCAGTGACAAATGGAGTCCCCCAGGGATCAGTCCTGGGACCAGTCCTGTTCAACATCAGCAAGTTTGCAGATGACACTGAGCTGGGGGCAGATGTGACTGAGTTGGAAGGCAGAAGGGCTCTGCAGCGGGACCTTGACTGCCTGCACAGATGGGCAGAGGCCAATGGGATGGCATTCAATAGCTCCAAGTGCAGGGTGCTGCACTTTGGCCACAACAACCCCATGCAGAGATACAGGCTGGGGTCGGAGTGGCTGGAGAGCAGCCAGACAGAGAGGGATCTGGGGGTACTGATTGATACCCGCCTGAACATGAGCCAGCAGTGTGCCCAGGTGGCCAAGAGAGCCAGTGGCATCCTGGCCTGCATCAGGAATGGTGTGGTCAGCAGGAGCAGGGAGGTCATTCTGCCCCTGTACTCTGCACTGGTCAGACCACACCTTGAGTACTGCGTTCAGTTCTGGGCCCCCCAGTTTAGGAGGGACATTGAGATGCTTGAGCGTGTCCAGAGAAGGGCGACGAGGCTGGGGAGAGGCCTTGAGCACAGCCCTATGAGGAGAGGCTGAGGGAGCTGGGATTGGTTAGCCTGGAGAAGAGGAGGCTCAGGGGTGACCTTATTGCTGTCTACAACTACCTGAGGGGTGGTTGTGGCCAGGGGGAGGTTGCTCTCTTCTCTCAGGTGGCCAGCGCCAGAACAAGAGGACACAGCCTCAGGCTGCGCCAGGGGAAATTTAGGCTGGAGGTGAGGAGAAAGTTCTTCACTGAGAGAGTCATTGGGCACTGGAATGGGCTGCCCGGGGAGGTGGTGGAGTCGTCGTCCCTGGGGCAGTTCAAGGCAAGGTTGGATGTGGCACTTGGTGCCATGGTCTAGCCTTGGGCACTGTGGTAAAGGGTTGGACTTGATGATCTGTGAGGTCTCTTCCAACCTTGGTGATACTGTGATACTGTTGTTGGTGATATGGACAGTGCCATTGAGCGCAGCCTCAGCAAGTTTGCTGACGACACCACACTGTGTGGTGCAGCAGACAGCCTGGAGGGAAGGGATCCATCCAGAGGGACTTGGACAGGCTGGAGAGGACGGCACAAGCCAACCTCAGGAGGCTTAACAAGACCAAGTGCAAGGTCCTGCATCTGGGTCAGGGCAATTCCTAGCACAAATCCAGGCTGGGCAGTGAGTGGTTGGAAAGCAGCCCTGAGGAGAGGGACTTGGGGATGCTGCTGGATGAGAAGCTCAACAGGAGCCAGCAGTGTGCACTTGCAGCCCAGAAAGCCAACCAGAGCCTGGGCTGCATCAGGAGAAGTGTGGCCAGCAGGTCAAGGGAGGTGATTCTTCCCCTCTGCTCTGCTGAGACCCCACCTGGAGTACGGCATCCAGTTCTGGACCCCTTATTACAAGAGGGATGTGGACATGCAGGAGCATGTCCAGAGAAGGGCCACTGGGATGCTCAGAGGGCTGGAGCAGCTCTCTTGTGAGGACAGACTGAAAGAGTTGGGGCTGTTCAGTCTGAAGAAGAGGAAGCTTCCAGAAGGCTCACTGTGGCCTTCAAGGATCTGAAGGGGGCCTACAAAAAGCTGGAAAGGGACATTTTAGGCTCTCAGGGAGTGACAGGACTAGGGGGAATGGAGCAAAGCTGGAGGAAGTTGTTGAGCACGAGAGTGGTGAGAGCCTGGAATGGGTTGCCCAGGGAGGTGGTTGAGGTTCCATCCCTGGATGTGTTTAAGGCCAGGCTGGATGAGGCTGTGGCCAGCCTGATCTGGGGAAGGGTGTCCCTGCCCATGGCAGGGGGGTTGGAACTGGATGATCCTTGTGATCCCTTCCAACTCTGACTGATTCTATGAGTTTAAGTGGTTCTGTGTTTCTTTTATTTTAGAACATTGCTGACCAAATACTTGATTCTCTTCAGAGGTTTAAAAAAAAAAAAAGAACAAGCACTTCCTTGGTTAGTTGTAACAGATCAGGTCTCTAAGCATAGAAGTTCTCCAAAGCTCTTTTCTGCTTCTGAGTTTTCTAGTCTCCAAATGTATTTCATTGTCAAATGCTTAGAAACCACTCTGAAAACAAACAAAACAGATTAAAAAAAAAATAAAATTTAAATCCTTCTGGCCCATTTTCTATCTGCAGTTTGATCTGCCAGTTACAACCTTCCAGATTTGCTTTTATAAGAATTGTAACATTATTAAAGGCATTTTGTGTTCTATAAAACAGATACCTAAAAAGAAGCTGTTTAAAAGTCAGGATTTATTTATTTTCTTTAATACAAAAGGCTTAGGGAATCTCTTACTAGGTGAAACCATGAAACATGCAAAAATGTATGCAGAGAGCATAATTTAAGCAGCCTTTTTGCCCATAAAATTTTTCATTACAGTTTGGTGGTTTTTTTTTTTTTCCTCCTCATGCAGTAAAAGGTATCATCATAATAACTTATCAACAAATGGAATACTAAAAGCTCTTGAGAATTATTATGATACATCATACCACCACAAAATGCAGAGACTGATGTCAGACAGCATTTCTGGCAAAACCCAACAGCCATCATCCCAAATGCAGCCCAGCAGAAAGGCAGGTGCCAACTACGTGCCTAGAACAAATCATGACTGTTAGAAGAAAAATTGTTCTGCTTTGCAGGTGGAAAACTCTCGTTCTACTTGTCTCTGTCCAAAGACACTGATTTAACCTTCTAAGTCAGAGAAAAACACACCCATATCCAAATAAAAATGCATATATCAAATTACACATCCTGCAATTGCCAACAGAAAGCTTCCGAAAAAATTCCCCTATCTGTAAGGCTGTGACCAGAAGTACACATTTCTGGGAAACCAAGCAAATTGCCAATACAGCTGACAGTAAAGACAATGAGCACAGAAACAGAAGATGAACTGGCTTTCCTTAGAAAAGCTCTGCTGATCCCACAGCCTTCAGTCTTTGACTTTAAAGCTAAGTAACAAAAAAAAAAAAAAGAAAAAAAAAGAAAAAAAAAAAAGAAAAAAGAAAACAAAACTGGAAGTAGAATTAGTAAGATTTATTCAAGGGGGTTTGGCCAGTGTTCAATAGAGTACATTCTTCCACCTCCTTAAAAAAATTCCCAAACTTGAGACAATCTCTCATTAGTATCTAAATGCAGGCTTTCCCTCTCTGTTTTATAACATGGCACTAATCCACATTATAAAAGATTCTCAGGACATGAATCACTAAAACTCGTTTATAAATGAAGGCTGAATCCCATTTGGGAATCTGGCTTTCTCCAGTTCTGAAGAATTAATATAAGAATCTGCCATTTCTCTTGTTGAAAGCTGATAAAATAATTAAAGTTGCCTATCTGCACCACAGGCACTCTCCTAATCTGCAGCACAGGAAAAGGAAACAAAGGCAGAGTGTTAAGATAATATACAGTAAATGTGTACGAGTGCACGAGGCCAAATTTTCAGACCTTCAAGAAAAACTCTGATTTTGTTTTTCTTTTCTATCAAACACAAAGACTAAAACTTCTTCCTCTCTGCTTCCTCTAGATGACAAACAGATGCTGGAACACCACCACGGGTACCAACCTGCAGCCACCTCAGTCTGCTTCTGCTCAACAAGATGAAGTGAGATGACAGGACGAAACACATAAGCTCAACACAAGGATCAATATTTCCAACAATTTGTTTTCTCCTAGTCACAAGCACCAACCACAAAGGCAAGCATTTTGGCAAGAAATTTTACCAACAAGAGCAGAGGTGCACCTCGGTCGTGGTAAATATTTCACCTGGCTCAGTTTAAGCCGAGAAACCAGCTGCCTCCACTTTCCAATATTCCCAGATATTCCAGAAAAGCCTGGATGAGGCACTTAGTGCCATGGTCTAGTTGATTGGATAGGGCTGGGTGCTAGGTTGGACTGGATGATCTTGGGGGTCTCTTCCAACCTGGTTGATTCTGTGATTCTGATCCCAGTACTGTAGAACACTACAGAAATACCAATAATTAAGCTGCAGACCGAGAAAGCTGGTGGATACTTACAGGCAGAGGTTAGCATGAGAAGGACCTTCACTTAAGAAAAGGAGAGAAAACTCACTCTCTGCATGAGAGAAGAGAAAACTCACTCTCTGCATGAGAGAAGAGAAAACTCACTCTCTGCATGAGAGAAGAGAAAACTCACTCTCTGCATGAGAGAAGAGAAAACTCACTCTCTGCATGAGAGAAGAGAAAACTCACTCTCTGCATGAGAGAAGAGAAAACTCACTCTCTGCATGAGAGAAGAGAAAACTCACTCTCTGCATGAGAGAAGAGAAAACTCACTCTCTGCATGAGAGAAGAGAAAACTCACTCTCTGCATGAGAGAAGAGAAAACTCACTCTCTGCATGAGAGAAGAGAAAACTCACTCTCTGCATGAGAGAAGAGAAAACTCACTCTCTGCATGAGAGAAGAGAAAACTCACTCTCTGCATGAGAGAAGAGAAAACTCACTCTCTGCATGAGAGAAGAGAAAACTCACTCTCTGCATGAGAGAAGAGAAAACTCACTCTCTGCATGAGAGAAGAGAAAACTCACTCTCTGCATGAGAGAAGAGAAAACTCACTCTCTGCATGAGAGAAGAGAAAACTCACTCTCTGCATGAGAGAAGAGAAAACTCACTCTCTGCATGAGAGAAGAGAAAACTCACTCTCTGCATGAGAGAAGAGAAAACTCACTCTCTGCATGAGAGAAGAGAAAACTCACTCTCTGCATGAGAGAAGAGAAAACTCACTCTCTGCATGAGAGAAGAGAAAACTCACTCTCTGCATGAGAGAAGAGAAAACTCTCTGCATGAGTCTTCCTGACTTGGGAAGGGCGATGCATGAAGGCTACACACAGAGCAGGGATTAGAAAAGTTCGAACTAATTTGCTTAAGAGATCCATAACAGGCACCACAATTGAAGGGTGATTTTATGAAAGCATTTTGTACCCATTGGAAGCACAACATACAAACACAGAAAGAACCCAAGATCCTTAGGACTGGGCTTTAGAAAGAAAGGAAAGATTTCAGAAGAACCAGATGTCAAGCAGTTTACTCATAGCAATGTACACAGTTTCGAGGTGGTTTTGGAAAGTACAGTGGAAGACTCCTTCAGATTACTCATGTCAACCAGAAAAAAAAAAAAGGAAAAAAAAAATCCAACAGAACACCAAACAAGAAAAAGCCATGTGGCTTATAGAAACAATTGGAGAGAGTATCCCTCCTGGGACAGTCGGGCTGGAGAGAAAAAAGCAGGGCAATGATACTGAGGAGGCAGAGCATTGAGGCAGAGCAGTGAGCTGAAAGGACAGAACAAAGCAAAGAGAAACTCTAGGAAATTGACTGTTTGTTTTTATCACAATTAAAACTGAACTTATGACATTCTGGGAGTTTTTCAAGCTAAACATACATTTTGCACACTTTGCCTTTTGTTCTCACTTAATTATGCCTGTTTTCAATTAAACCTTATGCCTTTCTCTCTTTTTTTTTTTGACACTGTCCTGCTGGAGTCACTTGCACAGAATATACCATGCAAGAGTGGTCCCCAAGCCAGACGTTGCATTTGATGTTCCTGGCATAAGATTGCCAGAACAAAGACACTTTCAAAAGAAAATTGGGTGTCTGACTCCTGAGTTTGGAAGTCTTTGACCATATCAATTAGTCGCTAAGCACATGGTTAAGTGCAAGCGCATTCATTGCTACTAAGAACACAGCACTGCTCTCCAGATGGCAACAACAGAAAACAGAAAGTCTTCTGAGAAATATAGTGAATCTTAACACTACCAAAAATAGACTAATTATGTTTGGGGATATCTGCAAACCTTGATAATGATTTATTGCTATTAAAGATTACACCCTAAGCCTTATTAGACATCAGAAAAGGACATTAGAGAGGTCTGGATCGCAGTCTAGTGAAGATTGACTTCACTTTGCAGCTATTTCCTCAGGAGGGTCTCTCCATCCAGCTGCAGTTTCATGAGGCTTTTAAGAACATAGTATGCTGAGACCTCATCTCTTCAGAGTGAATAGAACCTGGGCAGCCTGTTCAAAGGTCCTTGCAGGGGTAAGAGGACGGACAAAGCATTATCAGATAAGCCTGACTTCCTTAGGAAGTCAGTTCAAATTAACAAGTACAGATTCTTCTCCCACAGAGGTGCAGATGGAAAACACCTAATCATCTGAACAAAGAACAAAGCAAAGGGGTGAAGGTTAAGGGACACTACTAGCCAAAAGAGAAATTTTGATCTTCTATGCTGCTGCTCTGTGCAAGAGAAGGAAATGGCTGAGTCATTTACACACTTGTACATTAACCCGTTCAAAAAAGTTCTTGATACTTGCTTCAACTAGCAAAATAATACTGCAGTAATGAGGAGTTGACTTAGGTATTTGCATAAATTTGACACAGTTACACACATTTCCTACTGTGTTTGAATTTGGTGACCTCACAGTTGACACACTTCCTTAAATTCTTGCTCTGCCAACACAGCCTGGAGCAAGTACACAGAGCAAAGATGCACAAAGCCCCATTGCTTCTCATATATGAAAAGCACCTCTTATCACAAATGCTATGGCTACGCACTGTGTATTTTCAATACTTAATGCAAGCATGGAGCATACAAACAAATGTACTCATTGAGTGTTTTTTTTCTGCAGTGCATTAATCTAGAGTCACAATAAAATATACACTGAATCATAGAAGCATAATCATAGCATGGTCTGGGTTGCAAGGGACCTCCAAAGGTCATCTAGTCCAATCCCCCCCTGCAGTTAGCAGGGGCATCCTCAACTAGACTGACTGATCTATGTATAGAATCATAGAATCAACCAGGTTGGAAGAGACTTCCAAGATCGTCCAGTCCAACCTAGCACCCAGCCCTAGCCAGTCAACCAGACCATGGCACTAAGGGCCTCATCCAGGCTTTTTTTAAACACCTCCAAGGACAGTGACTCCACCACCTCCCTGGGCAGTCCATTCCAATGCCAATCACTCTCTCTGCCAACAACTTCCTCCTAACATCCAGCCTAGACCTCCCCCGGCGCAACTTGAGACTGTGTCCCCTTGTTCTGTTGCTGGTTGTCTGGCAGAAGAGACCAACCCCACCTGGCTACAGTCTCCCTCCAAGTAGTTGTAGACAGCAGTGAGGTCCCCCCTGAGCCTCCTCTTCTCCAGGCTGCACACTCCCAGCTCCCTCAGCCTCTTCTCACGAGGCTGTGTTCCAGGCCCCTCACCAGCTTTGTTGCCCTTCTCTGGACACATTCCAGTATCTCAACATCTCTCTTGAATTGAGAAGCCCAGAACTGGACACAGTACTCAAGCTGTGGCCTGACCAGTGTTTCCCACTTCTTTACTGCTTGCTGTGTTTTATTGATACATAACTGAAAGAAGGCATTACCCAAATATTCCAAGCATATTTCATTTTCCAGGGTAATGTTCATTTCTGTGTAACACTCGACACAGCAGTCTTCAGGCAAAAAGTCACTGGCTCATATCAGCAATGGTGCTTTACTCAATTTGAAGTTCAAGGGCCAGACCATGTCACTCAGACATCACTAAGAGGGCTGCAGGAAAAAAAAATAATATACTGTTCCTCAGAAGGTTCATGGTATTTACATAATTCTGTCCCTGCTGGTTCCTTTCAGCTCAAATGTCCCTAAAGAAGCTGATCTTATTAATGAAAGAGTTTATTTTCCTTAATCTAGCAACGTCCAAAAAGATATTTTGAACTATATGACCTTTAATCTTCTTTCCATCACAGGAAAAGCCTATTTAGCTTTATAAGAGAACACTGATAATTACTGAAGCAATTCCAAGTGCGTTTTTTTTTTAAACATCTGGCAATGACTTGAAGGTTGGAATCCTTCATTGTTTACACTGAAACCTGTGATACTTGAATTATTTTTAAGGTACAATGAACTGAATCCAAAGAAAGTCTGTTTTGATGTGTACAGACAGCATATAAATAGATCAAATGATGAAATGTGGCTTTCACATTAAATATTATATTGAGAATAATGAGCAAGAGTTATGCAATACCCTTTTAGAGTGAATGCAAAGAATGAGAGCCATGAGATATAAATTGTTCTTTTTCAGTTGTTGTGGGAATGGGCAATTCCTGAAACTACAGATCTGTGTTTCCTGATAAATTCCTGTTGTATTAATCATAGTCATAGAATCAACCAGGTTGGAAGAGGCCTCCAAGATCATCCAGTCCAACCTATCATACTGCAGCATTTTATCATCTGCAAGCTATCCTCCTACCGAGGTGAGCAAATGCTTTCCTCTCTGCTTTGCTCCCAAGTGGGCACTTAACTGCTGCCATTGCCCCTTCAACCTCTCCAAAGAAGGAAGGTGTATAATAAAATATGACATTATCAGAACAAGTCTGTTCATGCATAATTAGATAGTAGATGGCATTTATTTCTTTCTATTCTGTTTTAGTTACACCTTCAGCATTGCTCCCCTCCAGGTTTTTATTTATGCATAACCTCCTTTTAAGGTGGCAAAAGCATAGGAATTAAATTTTCAGTACTGTGAAATACAAATACTAACTTACACAGTTGAGAGGAATCAAGACTGGTCTCTTTCCTAGTCAACTTTCACAAACCCAAGAGGGCCTATTGCCAGGCTAAAAAGAATAAATATTAGCTCTAGCACTTGTGTATTCATGTACACAGACACAGCTACTGGAAACAGATTCACTCTCTCTCACACACACACTCTGGTTCATGGTACTGGTACCTTCTCATACTCCTGCTGTTCCTAGCCTTTATTGGAGCCATGATCCCAAAAGTCATGCAGATACATCTCATCCAGCTGTCTCCTTGTCCATTCTGCTCCTCTCATAGAATCATAGTCATAAAAGGGTTCAGGTTGAAAGAGACCTTCATCTAGTTCCAAATCCCCTACCCTGGGCAGAGACACCTCCTACTAGACCACCTTGCTTAAGACTCCCATCTAACCTGGTCTTGAACACTCTCACATAGATGAAAGGTCTACAAGTCACTGCAAAGGGACTTGGGGCCCATTTGTGGATCAGTTCTCATAGTGGCACAGACAGCAACCCAGTGCCTCATTTCAAACTCATTCATTCATTCATGTCATCCTTTGTACCCTTCTAATAGACTTTGACACCTCCAAAACACAGGCAGCTCAGCTCAGTTTTGTGTACTCCCCCACATCATGCCCTACTCTACAAGCATGCGGCACTCCCCTAACTGTATCACACAACTGAAGTACATTACTGACTGCATTGCCAAAGGCATAAGATGTAATTGTTTTACAATTCAATTAACACCTGGTTTTCCATTTCAAATCATTTAGACTGAGTGTTGCACTTAGGCAGAACATTGTTTTGAAATGAAACATACTAAAACGTTCCAATTTTTTTTTGTTTCTGCTAAGTTGCTTCAAGTCCAATTCAAATGTAGAGAGACCTCTCAGTCCACAGCAGTGGGGAAAAAAAAAAGGCTAAAAAAAATCCAAACTCTTACTCAGCATGCTCCAAATGAGAAGTTTACATCTTGTATGTTGGTTGAATTTATTTGCCTCAGCAAGTTTCTCAGAATCCTAGAATCAACCAGGTTGGAAGAGACCTCCAAGATCATGCAGTCCAACCTATCCCCCAGCCCTAGCCAGTCAACCAGACCATGGCACTAAGTGCCTCATCCAGGCTTTGCTTCAACACCTCCAGGCACGGTGACTCCACCACCTCCCTGGGCAGCCCATTCCAATGCCAATCACTCTCTCTGGCAGGAACTTCCTCCTAACATCCAGCCTAGACCTACCCCAGAACAACTTCACACTGTGTTCCCTTGTTCTGTAGCTGGTTGCCTGGCAGAAGAGACCAACCTCCACCTGGCTACAGCCTCCCTTCAGGTAGCTGTATGCAGCAATAAGGTCTGCCCTGAGCCTCCTCTTCTCCAGGCTAAACACCTCCAGCTCCCTCAGCCTCTCCTCACAGGGCTGTGTTCCTTTCACCAGCTTTGTTGCCCTTCTCTGGACACTTTCCAGCACCTCAACATCTCTCTTGAATTGAGGGGCCCAGAACTGGACACAGCACTCAAGGTGTGGCCTGACCAGTGTTGAGTACAGGGGCAGAATAACCTCCCTTGTCCTGCTGGCCACACTGTTCCTGATGCAGGTCAGGATGCCATTGGCTCTCCTGGCCACCTGGGCACACTGCTGGCTCATCTTCAGCTACTATCTACCAGTACCCACAGTTCTTGATTTTGTTTGATGTAAATGAAGTAGCAGCTCTTCAGCTGTTTTGTGGAGGGTCTCGGAATGGAAAGCACTCTCAGGACATATTTTGCAGAGGACCAAAATACTTCAACAATCTCTGCACCATTAAAATAATGCTCAGTAAAAGGAACAAAGACAAGAAGAAATGAACATTTCAAAATAATACTTAAGATGGCTAGGATCCATATGTATTGTTTGCATGGCTGTAAAATACAATGATGATTTTCTGTCATTCTTTTCAGAACTTAGTAAAAGCAATAAATTGAATCCCTGCACACAACCAAACAGCAAATGCTGAAACAGCAATGTCTCGAAGGCTAAATTTAAAACTACCCATAGAAAATCAAGACTTCTACTAATAGCACACAGAGTGAGTCAATTCCACAAGCCTCTCCTGGCCTAGTTCACACTTAGAGTCAGAAAACAGAACAGAAAATTTTTTCAAAGCCACAACTGAACCTCATCTCACATCTTTGCATTATTTTCACATCTTTCACATGTACCATATATATCACTTTCACTGTACCAACTCTACCTTCCCTTGAAAGCAAGTTTCTCCTCCTGAGAAACTTTTTTCCCCCCTTTCTCTTCTCAAAGCTGACTATAAAAAAAAAGGGGGGAGTGGGGGCTCTGGAGAGGGAAAAACAACCTTGGGTTTTACACACACCAATTATTCCAGCTTTGCTATCTCTGTTTAACAGGGTTCTTCCTTCCTGCTATTATTAGTAAATCTCAAGGTTCTCTCGGCATTGAGCTGGCTGATGTTGCACAAAAGAAGCATTTCTTACTTATCAGCTCTGTCACTAATAAATCCTGTATACCTACACACTGTCGTGGAAAAAACCTCTTCCTGTGGAAGGCTGCTCATCGCATTTTTCATGCGTTGTTGCTGATACTCTTAACTTTTTTGTTTCACAACTCAGCAATGAAGCAGCTATTGTTCCCAAACTGCTGAGCAAGTCCAACTGTGGGAATGAGAGACGTGAAACAATTCTCAACGGTCTCTCTCGTGGCTGCAGATTGAGGTGCCCAGACAGGGCGGGAGAAGGCAGGAGTAGAAGGCAGAGAAGAGACAGATAACTGGACAACTAATATTATGCTGTAGTAATAGGTGACCTGCCTTAGTTTGGTTTTAGTTTCTATTCCAGTATTTCCTTCCTTACGAAAATTTGTGCTCTCCAGGCATTTAATCAGGTCCACCCAGACACACATGGTACATGTCTCACAAGGCCAGGCATTTTCTCACAGATGTACCTGCCTATGGCCAGAGACACCAGCCAAGCCAATGTACATTTCAGGGTTGAAACACCAATATCTCACTTTTTCTTCCTGTTGTGAAATCATAGAATAGAATCATAGAATCAAGCAGGTTGGAAGAGACCTCTGACAACATCCAGTCCAACCTAGCACCCAGCCCTAGCCAGTCAACTACACCATGGCACTAAGTGCCTCAGCAAGGCCTTTTTTAAACACCTCCAGGGATGGCGACTCCACCACCTCCCTGGGCAGCCCATTCCAATGCAAATCACTCTCTCTGGCAACAACTTCCTCCTAACATCCAGCTTAGACCTCCCCCAGCACAACTTGAGACTGTGTCCCCTTGTTCTGTTGCTGGTTGCCTGGCAGAAGAGTTCAACCTCCACCTGGCTACAACCTCCCTTCAGGCAGTTGTAGATAGCAATAAGGTCACGCCTGAGCCTCCTCTTCTACAGGCTAAACAACCTTGGAGAAGAGGAGGCTCAGGGGTGACCTGAGTTGTGACAAGACAGTGTCACTTCAGGAGAAAGGCACTGATAGCCCTCTTGAGGAATTGAGAATGGAGCACAAGTGACTCCCTAGCTGATTAAGGTTTGCTAGGACAGGATCCTGATCTAGCTGGAGATGCCCCTGCTCACTGCTGAGAAGGTGGACAAGAGGATCTTCGAGGGTGCCCTCCAAAATTATGCATTCTATGCATCCTCTTCTACAAAAGCTTGCCTCAACTTGAAGCAAGTCATTAGAACCCACACAGCATTTGAAATTAAGAGCACGTCAGATATCTTTGGAGAGTACTCTCCTTTTCCCAATTCTGCAATTTGTCATTTTGAGAAGCTATACACTGGGTGTGCCCAAGGGTATTTGCAAAAACAAACTTAAATGATAATGCATATGCCATAGAGGTATAGATACCTCATTTGAGAATATACAGAAAGTTGTTGAGTTATGGCAGAAGGAATTAAAACAATCAGAGTGGCATACATGCATTATTAATGCAAGAGAAAATTATCCCTGTTTTCCAAATAAGATTTTTAAAATATCAAAATCATCAGTAAAAAATGCTAGAAATAATTGCACATTATTTGAAAAGAAAAGATCAACTGGAGGCAATTATTACCAATAGTTGTTAAATTCATATTAAAGTTGCCAGTTAAATATCTGGGTTTAGATGGCAGCACTTATCTTCATTCTCAAGTCCCATGAAATGAGCAGCTCAATGCTGTCAGAGATCACCTGTGCTCTATGATAAGAAGCTATGGAGTGCTGCTCATGACTAAACGTTTATTTATGCAAGATAATAAGCCTCAGTAACCACAAACACACACACTGCTTCTGATTTGCAAACACCTAAGTATATGACTAATTCTACCTTCTTAAAAAAAGGTTAGGCATAAACTTACATTTGCAGTGTTGGCAGGAGCCTGTGGCAGGCTTGGTCCTCAGTCTTCAGTATGGGAAAGCTGAATGCTGAAGTGGGCAGTCACATTAAGTACCTGAAATTAAAAGATTCATACAGAATCTATTGAGAGGATTGCTACACTGTAAGATCATTCAGAAAATATGTGGAATTAAAAATATACATTCTGTGTCGAAGTGTGTAGAGAGGAAAATGAGCATTACTTTGCTGAAAGCCTGTTAGTGATCTAATTCTACCAGCAGCTATTTTAACTCTGAGTGCTTGCTCCTGGTTTCCATATGCAGTAATCACTGCCCTAACTTCAGCTCAGAGTTACCTTCCAATTAGCAAGCATGCATACAATAGGGCAAAAGATAACAGAGAAGAATGTAATGCTATCATGTACACATACTCTGTTATTAACACCAGCTATACCCACCATAGAATCAACTAGGTTGGAAGAGACCTCCAAGATCATCCACTCCAACCCATCACTCAGCCCTAGCCAGTCAACTACACCATGGCACTAAGTGCCTCATCCAGGCTTTGCTTCAACACCTCCAGGGACAGCGACTCCACCACCTCCCTGGGCAGCCCATTCCAATGCCAATCACTCTCTCTGGCAACAACTTCCTCCTAACATCCAGCCTAGACCTCTCCCAGCATCACTTGAAACTGTGTCCCCTTCTTCTGTAGCTGGTTGCCTGGCAGAAGAGACCAACCCCCACCTGGCTACAGCCTCCCTTCAGGTAGTTGTAGACAGCAATGAGGTCTGCCCTGAGCCTCCTCATCTCCAGGCTGCACACCCCCAGCTCCCTCAGCCTCTCCTCACAGGGCTGTGCTCCAGGCCCCTCACCAGCTTCATTGTCCTTCTCTGGACACATTCCAGCGCCTCAACATCTCTCTTGAATTGAGGAGCCCAGAACTGGACACAGTACTCAAGGTGTGGCCTGACCAGCGTTGAGTACAGGGCAAGAATAACCTCCCTTGTCCTACTGGCCACACTGTTCCTGATCCAGCCCAGGATGCCATTGGCTCCCACTCATTAGTGGAAATATGGGGAACCAAACAGAAAACATTCAAAGTATCAATTATCACATTTCTCAAGAAAACAAACACGCAGAAGTCACTGAAAATAAAGGAAGTACATGTGACTTCCGTATGGATGAGGCTACTTTACAAAAGCACTAGATCCAACAGCACAGGAGACAGAATTAGCCATTCATTAGTAATGGAAATGGTTTCATTCAGTACAAAGTCGATTTATACACAGGATCAAATGATTACCTACAACAGTTGGGGTCTGAGAGATCTTCTGTTGTTGCAAAGCCTGAAACAATGCAGCTATTTAGTTCAACAAGGCTACCTGATCAGTTTTCAACTACTTACACACATAAAGGATTTCACTATAAACCATGATATTTGAGATATGAGAGTCAATGCCACTGAAAAGTGGGCATTGTGAACTCTCAATCTAATTGAGTATTGGCAAAGCTCTTCAAGGATGGGGTGAACTGGCTGAAATAAAAAATTAGGTTGGATGCATCCCTAAAAAAATGCTAAAAATGGGCTCAGTAAACATCTTCCCAGATTAAAGTCTTCAGTTTACATTAGACCAACGTCACAGTAGATCTGCATAAACCTTGTGTAAACCTCACATTCAGCGGTGCTTTAAGGATGATGGAAGACAGTTCTGGGCTCCTCAGTTCAAGAGAGATGTTGAAATACTGGAACATGTCCAGAGAAGGGCGACAAGGCTGGTGAGGGGCCTGGAACACAAACCCTATGAGGAGAGGCTGAGGGAGCTGGGGGTGTGCAGAAGAGGAGGCTAAAGGCAGAGAAGAGGAGGCTCAGGGGTGACCTCATTGATGTCTACAATTACCTGAAGGGAGGCTGTAGCCAGGTGGGGGTTGATCTCTTCTCCCAGATAACCAGCAACAGAACAAGGGGACACAGTCTCAAGTTGTGCTGGGGGAAGTGTAGGCTGGATATTAGGAGGAGGTTCTTGGCAGAGAGAGTGATTGGCATTGGAATGGGCTGCCCAGGGAGGTGGTGGAGTAGCTATTCCTGGAGATGTTCAAGAAAAGCCTGGATTAGGCACTTAGTGCTATGGCCTACAGTGAATTGGACAGGGCTGGGTGCTAGGTTGGCCTGAATGATCTTGGAGGTCTCTTCCAACCTGGTTGATTCTATGATACAGGGCACAAATTACAGACCTTGAGGTAAGATTTAAAAGAGGGGGTCATAGGACACATCGCTGGATTTACAGCCAGAAGGATCCTGTCACCTGAAATGTGACACAGCATCTGTTTGAAAATATTTTCTTTTAAAAGTATTATAACATTTAGGGTAAAAACAACAACAACACACAAAACAGGCCAAGTGCACTTAATTTGGAGGGGAAGGCTGCTCTATATTGGGAATCCTGACAATACTGTTCTAACAGATGAATTATGAGTTACGTGCCTGGAGACCTGTATGCTTAAGACTTCTTCTAGCCATGAACTTTAGAAGAGTATGGAGCAGGAGGAAGGAGGGGAAAAGGAAAAGGAACAGGTGGGCTCTAGGGAACAGATATTATTATCCTCAGAACCAGCAGAAATACAGGAGAAGTAAACGCACTTGATGTTTACGGCCACCTCACACACAGAGTACATAAGAGCTTGCTGCACATAACTCAAGACAGCACTGAAGTCTCCAATATAAATAAATCACTATTTTTTTTCCTCCTCCTCTGTCTCTCTGCCTAGGATTAAACACTAAAAGCTTATCTCTGGTTTTAGTTCCAGAGCAGCTGTAAAACCTCAGAGGTCAAACAACAATTTTGTTGAGAGTGCTAAACTCAATTCAAAACACGAAATACTGTGAAAATCACTCATACTTGGAATAGTTATAACTTACAGCTACCTTTGGGCTTCACTGTCTGCAGAACCTCCCTCTGTAACACTGACCACTACAATTTTTTTCTGAAGTTCATTTTATTTAAGTAGCATTTTTGCCCTGCAGTAACATTAAGATCAGTGATTTCAGAAAGGCATTTTGAGGCTCTGTCCTCACTGATTTTATAGTTTTAAAAGGCCATTAGACTACCCATGATGAGCAACACAAACAGGGTTACATCACACGATGCGCAGCATTTCTGTCTTGGCACAAGAGCCTGAAGGTGACTACATTAAGTCCTGTTTGGAAGACAGAAGGGCTGCCAGGCTAAGGCAGATACTACCACACAGCCTCAAAAGGCTGCCTGCTCAGGCCAGCCCCATACTGAGCAGAACCATGCCTTGTCTTCCTCTTGCCCAAAACACCCTCTCCTTAAGGCTCTCATAGAGACATCAAATATGCTGAGCAAATCCCAAGCATGCAAGTGGTTAAAATGTAGTTTATGAAGCTACAGAAAGTATGAATATCAGAGATGCTCAAACCACTTTGGTGTGGAGGTTTACTCACTCTCAGCTTAAATGCTGCAGATAAGGTCCCCTGCTTTGGGACTAACACACTCAAGTTTGAATTGGACCATGTGGCCGTTTGAGCTGATCCTCTAGCTCAGACATAGGGGAGAGATGAACATTCCAGGGATAGGCCACATAAATGGCAACAATAGATAAATTAATATAATTTCATTGGAGCATCAAGAACTTAATGTCTAGAAAAAGGATGGGTTTTGTGTTGTGCTGAGTCGACTTCTCCCCGGGGGGCACCTCCCCCAAGCCGGGACATCAATTCTTGGCACTTTTTCCAAACGGAGACTTCTCTCCTTCTTAGGTGCATTGGCCAGCACTTGAACCTGGGCCACCAAACACATCCTCCCCTCTGGGGAATCGAACCGGGGTTTCCCACATGCCAGGCGAGAATTCTACCACTGCACCACAACACCCACCCCGCTCTTCTAGACTTAATGTCTGGAAGCACAGCTTGTTCTCCCCCTTCACCCGCTGGCTTCTAGACATTAAGTTCTTGATGCTCCAATGAAATTATATTAATTTATCTATTGTTGCCATTTATGTGGCCTATCCCTGGAATGTTCATCTCTCCCCTATGTCTGAGCTAGAGGATCAGCTCAAACGGCCACAGACCACTTTGTAGCAAGTGGCTCAGGTCACCACTTGGCTCCAAAGCAGCTTTCTCTGTACCTTTATGTTCAAAGTGCTTGAAATGAAGAGAAAGTAGCTTTATGTGTTTTAGGCTGAAACATGTGTCATGGCTAAATGCACAGTGTGGGGAGCATTCGAAGGCACAGGGCTAGCTGGGAGAGAGCTATTCTGCTCTGCTCACCAAGCTTACCATAGACCATAATTCCACATAACTCAGAACAAACATTTAGCCATGCTATCCATTCAGCTGAGTCTGCCTTTCTTCTTAGAGGGAAGTAACTAATTTATTCAGGTGCAAAACTACTTTAGATGGATGGCTGGGGCTCAGGCCTGGACCATTTCTGAGCCAGATTGACAAAGTAAACTACCTTCAACCACTCCTGTACTTTTACTTTTATTATACCTTTAAGCAACTTGCATACCAGTGACAGAATTATGCAAGCATAAGAAGCTTTCCAGCATAATTTTCAGGCATTGTTTATCACCTAAGGAAATCACAGAAATACACTGATATATTGAAGTTTCATTATTATGCACTACAAACTACCAAGCCACCTTGATACAAAGCTTTAATATTCAGTCAACACTACACAGCTATTACCAGTGCAATTATAGGTACACAGCAAGCACAGTTATATATGTCTATTTTAGGAATATACTGTGTTCCAATAGAAAGTGGTTCTGACTGAAGCAGTAATCCAGTAAGCCATATTGGCAGAGAACATTGGTATACTGTTGTTCATCAGCATAGAGGCATCCAAGGAAAAAACCTTCCAAAACCACAGTAATTATCTAACCAGCGCTACTATAACAGTGAAGTTTGAGGAAAAGGCTGCAGCATAAAAGCAACCCAAAGAAAGAGATATTTCAGGAAATTTCAGAAGGCCAAGGCTGGCTGAAAGGCTGTGGTTTTCAGTTCTGCAGGAAGCTGTCCTTATACTGCTGGGTTTACAGGTGAGAAAGGAGGGTCTGCTTCCTGAAAACACAGTACCCAAGAGAGGAGGAAGCCATTCTGCTCCCAAGCACTCCCCTAAGACCAAGCACAGGCAAGAGAAACTGCCCAGCCTCTACTGTGGGTCTAATTTTCGGTAGAGTAGGATGTGAGGGAGAGGAAGCAGGGAATTGCTACAGTGCTGCCCCTGTTTCCATGACATGGGCTTTTATAACTTGTGCTCCCTGAGGTAAAAGGCATAATTTGGACTCAAGAGCTGGCAACTCAGCAGTTCTCTGCCTGTGGGACAGGGGAAAGCTGCTTCTGTTGTAGCAACAGTCTTTGACCTCACTTCAATGCCAGCTCCTCTCCAGCACGGAATGGAGGGGAGACATGCCCTTCAAAACTTTACACCCTGACCAACATTCATACCAATGGGCTAAGGGCTATTTTTAGTTTAAGCATTTTCTGCTTGCAGTGAAACCTGCTACTAAGAGTGGCTCAAAGACACAGTAACAGGGAAAGGCAGTCAGTAGCAAAAGTGGGAAAAGCCCCTGCTAAATATCTGCTGCTTGCAGGAAGTGCAAGGACCTTACAGACACAGCAGAAGAGTTTCCACAGTCTGCAAGTTTAGGGAGTGCAAATTTGCCAAGGGAGAAAATACAGCAAAGATCAGCAAGAAATTGATAGTGTATGTGAAAAACAGTCCCTGGATATTCTTTTCAGTGTCAGATCAGAACCTCCAGATACCATCTGCTAGTTCTAATGTCAGCAAGAAGGCAAGCAACACCAGAACCCCTGCATTTGCTGGTGGTCAGTATCCTATTTGCCCCTCCACCTCTGAAAGGCAGGTTGGAAAACAGCTCTACCCATCTAGAAATATAGATGGCCCCCATTATTAGTGTGATAATGACTTTGAAAGAGTCCTTAAGATTTTGAAGGATGACTCCTGGAGACGTTGAAGCACTTATGAAAAGTGACCTTATGGTCACTTGAACGAAACATGTTCCAAAATCCCATTTAGCTGCAGATGTTTGATTGTTTTTGGTTGGTTGGTGGGAGTTTGTTTGTTTGCTTGGTTGTGTGGTTTTTTTTTGTTTGTTTGGGTTTTTTGTTTGTTTGGTTTGGTTTTTTTTTGGGGGGGAAAGATGGGGAGAAGCAGTGATAAATTTTGTAGGCATCAGTAGGCAGAGATGCAGTCTTTTCTTTAGCAGGAGTGTAACACTTGCCTGACGCTTGGATGCTCAGTATTTGCAATTAGCCTCTGTCTGCTGATAAACTGTGCACATAACCACAGAGCCAGGCTCCCTACAAAAAGCCAAACCTATCAATTTTGTTTAAAGACATAGTAAGACAAAGCAAGCAGCAGTGGTGCTCCCTTTTCTATACAACAGCCTAGTCACCGGCAAACATCTCCAAGCACCTCCAGAGACTACTTGAAGTAACTGTGAGGAGGGAGACTATTCCAGCCTGAGGACAGAGACTATTCCAGCCTGAGGACAGCACTTCTCTCCACAGCTTAAGTAACCACTGACTTAGAGCAGGACTTGATGTCCTTCTGAGAGGACACCCACTGGAAGCACAGGACCATGGGGTTCCAGGTCCTGATGTCAAGGATTATGTATACATTTTAAATTAAACTGTTTACTGAATGAAACCCATCAACCGGCTTTGAAGCATAGCAAACAATCTTCTCTGAACCCTTAAACAGAAGTAACTTTGTTTTAATCATAGAAACACAAAATGGGTTGGGTTGGAAGAAACAAAGCCCTTGCAACAGGCAGGAGCACCTACTAGACAGGTTGCTCTTACTGTTAGACAGAAATTTAACAGTCAAAAAGGAGTCATAACTAAATCTCAGCAGGAAATACACACCAAAAAATTTACTCATTTCAACTAACTCTAACAGGAGTAAAACTGACTTCCATACCTGGTTTCCATGTCTCCGTGCATGCCAACTAATGTGTAACACAGAACATTAGTGTCATAGAATCATAGAATCAACCAGGTTGGAAAAGACCTCCAAGATCATCCAGGCCAACCTAGCACCCAGCCCTGGCCAATCAACCAGACCATGGCACTAAGTGCCTCATCCAGGCTTTGCTTGAACACCTCCAGGGACAGTGACTCCACCACCTCCCTGGGCAGCCCACTCCAATGGCAAGTCCCCTTTCAAAGGGCCAACAGTACCTCCTTTGAGTTCTCAATCTTTCCATCTGTGTATCTTTAAGTATGGTCCATCAGAACATTTCTTCTACTGCTAACATTTCTTCACTTAATCTCTATATTTCAACATCAGCTTTAACCTGCAATCCCAGTGCTCCTATTGTAGCTCTATAACTCTTTTATTGTCTTAGATCAATATATACTACAGAAAACGAGTTTAAGAAGCTTCCTGATATATTCTGTTTTGTTCCTTCTATTATGCAAAGGTGCCTTTCAAGAGCTCAAATAAGCTCATTACAAGATATTAAAAACTGCTTTCATCCAGCAAGTATATCAACACATCAGAAACTGCTGGATTTAGCACTCTCTGCATCCCTTTGAGGTTTAGCACAGAGCACAAGAAGAAAATATAGAATCATAGAATCAGTGAGGTTGGAAGAGATCTCCAAGGCCATCCAGTCCAACCTATCACCCAGCCCTATCCAGTCAACTACACCATGGCATTAAGTGCCTCATCCAGGCTTTGCTTCAACACCTCCAAGGATGGTGACTCTACTGCTTCCCTGGGCAGCCCATTCCAATGCCAATCACTCTCTCTGCCAACAACTTCCTCCTAACATCCAGCCTAGACCTCCCCTGGCACAACTTGAGACTGTGTCCCCTTCTTCTGTTGCTGCTTGCCTGGAAGAAAAGACAGACTCCTACCTGGCTACAGCCTCCCTTCAGGGAGTTGTAGACAGCAATGAGGTCACCCCTGAGCCTCTAGGCTACGCAACCTCAGCTCCCTCAGCCTCACCTCATGGGGCTTGTGTTCCAGGGCCCTCACCAGCTTTGTCACCCTAAACATCATCTCACTTACCCAGTCACATCACCGATTGGGTCATCTGCAGAAAAACGTAATTCACCTGCACCAGCCTTGTGATACACTGCACTCTGCAGTACAGAGTCAGTATTTAGAAACATCAGAACTGTTTAAGACTGCCAGATATTTTCTTCTTGAAAATGAAATTTCATCATTCAGGTGGAATTCTTACTAATAAACCGAGTTTAAGTACAACTTCTCATAAGGCTCAGAACTTGCTGTTGGTCACCAATGGATCGAACAATCTAATATTCATGCTCTGAGACATCTGTTTCTAACACATTTACAGACTCTGTTCTATTGTGATCTATGAATATTAATAAACTCCTTTTTAACCATATATTAAAGTCCTGAGCTGTACTATATTGAAATGGGTGTGAACTTACAGCCATAGATCATGTCTCACCAAGCACTTCAATTTTCAAGTTTCATTAATTTCCTGCTAAAGTAGTAGCAGCAGCAGCCTTGTCACCTGTGAAAATAAGTTCTCCCTTTCTTGGAGAGCATCTCCACCCATATGGTTGTTCCCACGTATTCCTGACTTGCCTTTGGCAAGTCTGTGAGAATGTCCTCATCTAAAGGTTAAATCTCTCCCTTTCCTCAGCACACCTGTAAAAGGATTTTGCACAATCTGAGTCACAGATAGTGCTTGCCCCTGGATGCTGTAAGTGACTAAAGCTTTATGTTTGGAGAGTTCACAATGGGAACTGTTATCACTTAATAATGCTGATAAAAGTTTGAATAGGTGAAACAGTGATAAGATGAAAGGATGCCAGACTAAGTAAACAGAAAGGAAAATCAAACAAAATCAGGTGATCTAATGACTGCCTAAATGCTAAACTCCAAACTAGCTCCAAGTTAGTGATTTTTAAGCTGTGCATTTTGAGGACTTCCGAACCATTTTCCAGTTTAGACGCATAGCCCTGCAGCCTTCTTGTCAGTAAACTGCCAAGCAGACTGTCAAGATACTTGTCAGTAGACTATCAAGAAAAGACAAGACTGTCTTTTCTTGATAGCCTCAGCAGATCACTCAGAGGTAACCTGTAGACCTCCATCCAGCTAATGATAGGCAACTCCTGCTGTGTAGTATCAACCAGCTGCAGATACGGCACTACTTGTTCTGTGGATCCACTCCCTGCATTGGCTTCTGTCTCTTTCACATCTTAATAGTTCCCCATATTAAGTATAACTTTTGGGTTGACTTTGATCCGTATTTGGGGGCAAATCCAAGAGACTCCTATGCACATGAAGAAATCAAAGCTTATCTTTCTTACTAGAACTATATAGCATACAATGGATAAAAAACAACCACAGACTTTTTGCAGATGAAGGCAGTTGTGCATTCTCCTCCAGCAGAATGTGCAAAGCTTAATATTTAAAGCACATATGCACTGATGGATTTACCCCAAACAACATGCTGTCTAAACTGACATTGCCATGTGCTGATTTGAGAAGGAAAATGGAATGACATGGACTTCAATCCTTCCCACAGCTACCAAACCTGTGATGTGCGGTTAACACATCCATGTCTGGATTCATGTTGTGGAGCTGAACTAAGGGTTTGAGAAGAATTTAAAGAATTGTTTTTTACAGAATGGATTTTCAGGTGAGATACTGAAGGCAAATCATACTGTCTTACTTAGGTAACAACCTGAGTTTCAAATACATCAGAATGCTATGCAATGCTTTTGCTTCTCTGGAGAAAATCTGACAGGACATGACCAGTTTGAGCATAGAATGAGAATATTTGACTGGTTTTGCAGTGGAGAGTTTAAGTTTCAAAGTCTGCAGAAAAGCGTAAGAGTGACAATTCCTACACAACAGCTCACAGCCTATGTCTCACTGGCACTAATCATAATATACATCCAGAGATTTACTGCCACTTACGGCAACGTTCTCAGGCACCCACCACCCATTACAATCAAAACCAAAACCCAACGAACCACACAGATCACCAATTTCCACCAAAGCACCACACACCGAGCATGCCAACACGATATGCCCCGGTTCGAATTCACTTACACAAGTTGAATTTTAACAAGGGAATGACGTTATTTTCCAGAACTACCTCTGAGGCTTGCTTAGGGAGATTTTTAAAACACGAGCTCTAAACACATTAGAAATTCAATCACTCGCAGCAGACACCGAGCTGGTGCTCTCCTGCAGCCAGCGTGCGGCGAGGCGCGCCCCCATGTCTGGATGCTCCCTGAACAGTGGATTCACCTTTCCACACCACCACCCCCACCCACAACCCCACGCTCGTTTGTTTGTTTGTTTGTTTAAGGGTGCTACATTGTAAAATAAAATAAAATAACGCACAAAAATAGGTATAAATATTACCCGCTGCTCAGTCCTTGAACGCACTAACCTGCTGGCCAGCAGAATGAGCTGCTGACGAAACACAGCTTCTATTTAAGCCGCAGGCTCTCGGCAGCGGCAGAGAGGAGCCGCTGGTTTGCTCCCACCCCCCTACAGTAGTCCCCGAGGAGGCTGCCGCGGTCTGTTCTCGCAGCGGCTCCGACCCTGACCGCAGCGCGGCCCGCAGCCTCCGCCACCTGTCCCCCGCCCCCGGCCGAGCCTTGACCCGCAGCGCCCGCGCTAGTAGGAAAGCAGGGAGGCTGGCGTGGGGGCTTGGAAACTCCCCGCAGCCCCGCCGCGTCCTGACCGGACTGTCAACCCCTTTTCGTCTCTCCTAATCAGCACTTCCTCGGGCCGGGCAGTAGGAGGGATGGAAGGATGCAGAGGGGCATCTACCCTCTCCCACTTCGGGCCGCCCCCTTCCCAGGTGCCAGCGGAGACCCACCACGGGGCCGCTGCCGGGAGTAAGCTGCGCCGCCCCGGGCCCCGACACTCACCCGCCGCCGCCTCGCCGTGCCCTGCGGCAGCCTCATGCCGAGGAGAAGGGGGTGTGCGAGGGGGCTGCCCGCGGCGCGGTCCCAGGCGGCCCAGCTTCGGCGGGCAGCAGTGCGCAGCGCTGGCAGGAAGGAGGGATGAAGCCGGGGCGGGAGGCAGGGAAGGAGGGAGGGAGGGATAGAGGAGAGGGGCTGGCGGGCTGCCTGCGGGAGGAGCCTGCGCCGCGCACCGCCTGGCGCCGCCGCTAGCCCCAGCCGTAGCCCTGCCCCCGGGGCACCACCGCCTCCCGCCGCCCGGCACGGCCCAGCCCGGCCCCGCTGCTGCGGCAGCCTGTCGGTCAGAGATGCACCTGGTTATATCGGGCCGAAGCTATCGAGGACTTCACGCTGCGGGGCATCTTGCGCTGGTTTGCCGGGGCGCGGCCGGGACTAAGCTGTTATAGATAGTTGTGGCTGGTGGTTTTGCTGGGTCCCCACCGGGCTGCTAGTGTGTGCTGCGGGGCTGAGCGAAGTCACGGATCTGACCAGATGTGATCCGATCATTCCAGGTTCTCACTGGGAAACGGTGAAATGCCCTTCTTAGAAAAGTGAGCTGAATGCCACCGGCATTCCAGTGTTTGAAGTGGTGGGCCTGGCCCTCTGGCCCAAGACTCTTGATCGGTTTTATCTCTGTATTTGCCTCTAGTTCTTGAGGTCTGGGACTTGACCACCAACATTTTTTTGAAGCCACAACGGCTACATGCCAGCCTCTCTTTCAAATTAAACTTGAAATCCTCACAATCCCACAGCCTCAAGAGTCAGACAATTAAAGAAATACATACCATGAGACCCATAAAATCAGAAGAGCTGGCAAGCCTGTGGTTCCTCTTTTGTTCCCCAGTGAACCACAGCAGAAAGGGGAGAAAAAGTAACTGCTCCACTTTCCTTCTGGTTTTATGCCTACATTTTTCTACAGATTTTTTTTCCAAGTTACTGTCGATTGTTTTGCTCTGAACCTGGATGCTAAAATGCTGTAAATACTTTGTTGGAGTCCTTTGTCGGAGTCCTTTGTCGGAGTTCAGACTTGTGCCCTGTCTTGGCTAAGCAGATGATTTTGGGTCCCCAAAGCTGGAGTCTTCTGCCGTACTGCTCAGGTGAAGTCTCTTCCAACCTTGATGATACTGTGATACTGTGAATACAGGCTGTGTTGTAGGGAAGAAATCTTTAACCATTTCCTTCTCTTTTCAACTTTTAAACTTGTGCAAAAGGAATTGATTCTTCAGTAGGCCAGGAAGATTCATGAACCCTGACCATGTGGTTAGATCATGCATCTGAACATTATTTCAGATCTCTTCTGGCTCAACAGTGTGCTTGATTTCAGACCTTGCATCCTGAGACAGTTGTCTATTTGTTGACCTGTGTCATGTTTTGAAGAGGAAGGATTGAGTATCCTTGTTGTGACGGTAGTAGAGGTGAGATTTCTATTTAAAATTGAGTATAGTTTATCAATGTTGAGATTCAGGACTCTCACCGCAATTTTTACTACTAGATTCTTTGCACAGTCATGAAAAGCACAGGTGGAAAACAGAGGATCTAGAACACTCGAGAAATAACTAGCAATAATATAACAAACATTAAACTTAATTGAACAGGAGGAGGTTCTTGCAGTTGATTATACCACTTGCCCATTAAAGGGACTCGAGCTCCTTTCTGCTTGAGGCAGAAGGCAACTGGATTCAATTACAAGAGGCTTTAAGCATTTACTCACAAAATATTATCTCCGGACTCCCCACGCTAACTGCAGTTTCCAGACAGTACTCAAACACTTGCAGCAAGTTCTGTTGGTGTCTTTGAAAGCCTTCTAGACCTTCCCGGACTCTATCAGGATCCTGGGAGAGAGCTAGATGATCTCTGAGCTGATCCTGGTTCTTCTTGAACTCCAGACTTGGCACAGAGGCTTACAGAGGTGCAGGCAGGATGTCTGGCAGATGTGCAGACAGGCACAATGTGGGTGTCACTTCTCGCCACATTGTGAGGTGCTTAATGCCAATTGTCTGTTAAACTGAGACGAGGCAGTTTCCAGGCATACAAACCCAAAGTATCAGGGTTTGTTATTATGTAGCAGATAGAATGTTGCAGAACATGGCAGGATACCAAGGCAGAGAGCAATGAGTCAAAAGCAATGGCAGAAGCACAGAGAGTGAGCACAATAAGGCTGCGCACAGGCAGAATAACATTATGTTTACCTGCTCAACTCATTTTATCAATGCTGCCCAAGTCTAATGGGTCTTTAGCCACAGATTAGCCAATCAGAGTGGCAGTTTGCTAAACTTAATGATATTAGGTAAAGTCAGGGCTTGCTTTTACCTTTTTTAGGGCAGAACACAAACAAGTGTATAAACACGTGCGGGTACCCTGTTTACAAGAATAGAATAGAATAGAGTAGTATCATCCAGGTTGGAAGAGACCTCCAAGATCATCCAATCAACTAGACCATGGCACTATGTGCCTCATGCAGGCTTTTCTTGAACACCTCCAGGAACAGTGAGAGACATGGAGGCACAGGCCTTTGTCTTCCTTTCCCTGCCCTGCTTCCCCCTCAGCAGAAGTGAGGGAGAGCAGAACACACGTCTGGGCAAGCCATGGCCTTCCATGACACAGTACACATGCTGCTCTTGGGAAATAAGAGGGGTTTTTAAACAGCATTCGGAGAAAGCTCCTGTGCTCTACATCCAAAGCAGAAGAGTATGTCTTCTCCTGATGCTCATCAAAACATTCATAATTCCAAGGACAGACAGACTTTAAGAGAGTTCCATTAGGAGTCTTCTATCTAGTAGGTTAAGCAGTTACCTTTGCAGCATGTTAGTTAGTACTTTGTAGCCCCAAATGTCTCCCTTCTGGGGATGTCTGCTGGGTGCTTAATATTGTGGTCTGAAACAAAGGAGGCACCAAGGTATGTCAGCAGCTTAAGACCATTTCTGCTTTTAGTTCCCTGTGCTCATTTATCCAGGAGCTGTCTTACTCTCTTTTCACGCAACAGCAGCCAAATCACAAAGAAACTAGGAATATCCATAACACCAGAAGCACTGGGGAGAAAGTAGTTTCATTGTATGTGGTTCACCCACAGAATCAAAGAATTACCTAGACTGCAAAAGATCCTTGAGATCAAGTCCAACCTATCACGTAAAACCTAATTAACTGTGGCACTAAGTGCCTCATCCAGCCTCTTTTTAAACATGTACAGGGATGGTGACTCCACCACCTCCCCAGGCAGCCCATTCTGATGCCAAACACTCTTTTCATTAAGAACTTCTTCCTTGGGAGACCAATCCCACCTGGCTACAGCCTCCCTTCAGGTAGTTGTAGAGAGCAATGAGGTCTGCCCTGTACCTTCTCCAGTCTGAGCACCCCCAGCTCCCTCAGCTGCTTCTCGTAGGACTGTGCTCCAGGCCCCTCACCAGCCTTGGTGCCCTTCTCTGGGCACATTCAAGCATCTCAACATCTTTCTTAAATGGAAGGGCCCATAACTGAACACAGTGAACTGAACAGTCAAATTGTGGCCTAACCAGTGCTGAGTACAGGGAGGACTGGCCTTGTCTTTCTCTGTTTCTAAACTTCATTAATTGGCATCCAATGCTCTCTATAGACTCTGCATACAAGGCTCAGAAGGATGCATCTTGTGCCAGTGCTACGAAAGACAGGACCACAAATGCATGTTTTAATCCACAATAGAGACACTACAACTTTTCAAAGGCATGGAAAACATTAGATGAAATTATATCCCATTTCCTTTCTGCAGCTCATGTTATTTCTACCTTTAGTAAGGGCTCAGATGCATTTCACTTGTCAGGAAGCCCTGTACCATGCACAGCATAAGTAATTGCAGAAGATCTAGCTTGCTTCCTACATGGCTAAATCGAGTAATAATAATGTTCACTATTTTCTCTTTTTAGTTAGCAAGGCATATTCCTTGTAGTTCACAGACATTCTATTAAAAAAATAGAAGTCTGGAGAAAGAGATGTAGTTGGTTGTGGGGTTTTTTTTGTTTTTGTTTGATTGTTTGGAATTTTTTTTTTTGTGGTTTTTGTTTGGGTTTTTTTGTGGGTTTTGGGTTTGTGTGTGGGTTTGTTTTGGTTTTTTTTAAGTGGAAAATGCAATTGTGATATTAGAAGTTGCTGGGAGAAATCAGAGGTAGAGGCAGTTCTTGAAGTTATTTTAAGGTTTTGAAACAATATTAATTACTCAGCTTTTAATAATGCTTAACAAGGCCAAATGCAGAGTCCTACACTTTGGCCACAGCAACCCCAAGCTGCGCTATAGGCTGGGAAGAGAGTGACTGGAGAGCAGCCAGGAGGAAAGGGACCTGAGGGTACTGCTAGATAGTAGCTGAACATAAGCCAGCAGTGTGCCCAGGTGGCCAAGAGAGCCAATGGCCTGCATCAGGAACAGTGTGGCCAGCAGGACAAGGGAGGTTATTCTTCCCCTGTACTCAACACTGGTCAGGCCACACCTTGAGTGCTGTGTCCAGTTCTGGGCTCCTCAATTCAAGAGAGATGTTGAGGTGGTGGAAGGTGTCCAGAGAAGGGCGACGAAGCTGATGAGGGGCCTGGTGAAAGGAACACAGACCTGTGGAGAAGCTGAGGGAGCTGGGGGTGCTTATGCTTGAGAAATGGAGGCTCAGGGCTGATCTCAACATCTGGTCTACAACTACCTGAAAGGAGGTTGTAGCCAGGTGGGGGTTGGTCTCTTCTGCCAGGCAACCAGCAACAGAAGAAAGGGATACAGTTATGCCAGGGGAGGTCTAGGCTGGATGTTATGATGAAGTTGTTGTCAGAGAGAGTGATTGGCATTGGGATGGGCTGCCCAGGCAGGTGGTGGAGTCGCTGTTCCTGGAGGTGTTCAAACAAAGCCTGTCTTAGTGCCATGCACTTAGTGCCATGGTGTGGTTGACTGGATAGGACTGTGTGATAGGTTGGACTGAATGATCTTGCAAGTCTTTTTCAACCTGATTGATTCTATGATTCCATGTCTTAATTGGAAGTTAAGAAACTTTCTAGATCTGATGCTGTTTAAGACAAGTCAGTATGGTACAAGGTTCAAGGTGGTAAAGCTACAGATTCTTGGTAGAAGTTACCTTTTTTTTATAGTGCAGAGAAAAATGCTAATTTTAATGTAAATATCCCCTAGGCAAATGACTCTAAATACCCTGACACTTCTGATCTGCAAAAAATAAACTATCTATTTATCTTGTCCCATCATGAGACCTGCACTGTAAAATATCATAGCTGCTACACTTTCTAATGAAACTTATCTGCACGTTGTACATGTATGCATGCAATTTATGTTGTTTCCTGCCTTATCTCTGGTTTCCAGAAAACTGAAGGACAAATGTTGGAACACACGCCATGTCTTTATATAGTCAGTGAAGGGCTTCATAATTGATTTTAACAGCAACGAGGCTGTGCCTTCCAACATGAATGTTTCAGACAGTGACAGGAAGGTTTAAGTCTCCCCATATAGTAAGCTAGTTTTAGATCTATTTTAGTTTACCCCAGTGTGTAATATTACTTAGGGAACAATATATCTTCATTCTAGGTCAGAAGAAAACTTCTTGGAGCATGTAAATTCCAAATGAAAGTGAGAAGCCCAGCTAGGACGTTTTCATTAATGAGAGTTTCCTGGAGCCATTTAGTCTTGTATTTAAGGGTGTGTTGGTTATTTATGGCAGAGGAAAGGAACGGATGTGTTGATGTTCTGGAACTTTTCCGTTGTGCATTGTTTCCCATTTCACAGTTGTATTTGGCACTTGCTTTCCTCCAGCCAATAAAGAGTATTAAAGAACTTCCTTTGCTGAGAAGTTGTGAGCACATTTTACAAACCATACAGTTTAACCAGAAGCGTGAGAAGTAGTATTTCTACCAGAATTCACTAATATCCAGAGATTGTAAGTATACAATATTGCCAGCTAAGTTCTCCCCATGATTCTTTTTTATAGACTATCAATTCCTGTTTTCTTATTAAAAAAAATACTTTGCCATACAACCAACACAGCAACTTTGGGTTTAACTGAATGTATTCAGGAAAGCCAATAGCAAAATTCATGCTGGCTGTAATAAGAGCAGGAGTAGCCCCTGTGCAAGCCAAGAATAACCTTGAGTAGTGTGGATAGGGAATGTGTTTTGTTGCACTCACAAAACAACAGCTCTTTCCTATGAGGTCTCAGTGGAAGCATCCCTGTGTTCTCAAGCTGGCTTAAAGCTATTCTTGGAAATGAGTACACTGACCCCAGAGAAGTAAACTCTTTGTAATTAATACTTTTCAAATGCAGATAATTTTCTTCATCATCAGGGACCTATGCCTGTACACTCAGTAACGTGTTGGTGATATATTGCCTAAAAAACAATCTCCTTCTTCTCTGTCTTCAGGAAAACCATACAGTATAGAATAGAATCTTATAGAATCAACCAGGTTGGAAGAGACCTCCAGGATCATCCAGGCCAACCTATCCACCAGCCCTATCCAGTCAACTAGACCATGGCACTAAGTGCCTCATCCAGGCTTTTCCTGAACAGCTCCAGGGATGGTGAGTCCACCACCTCCCTGGGCAGCCCATTCCAATGCCAATCACTCTCTCTGGCAACAACTTCCTCCTAACATCCAGCCTGTACTTCCCCGGGCACAACTTGTGACTGTGTCCCCTTGTTCTGTTGCTGGTTGCCTGGGAGAGGAGGCCACCCCTCACCTCATTACAACCTCCCTTCAGGTAGTTGTAGACAGCAATGAGGTCTGCCCTGAGCCTCCTCTTCTCCAGGCTAAACACCCCCAGCTCCCTCAGCCTCTCCTCATAGGGTTTGTGTTTCAGGCCCCTCACCAGCTTTGTTGCCCTTCTCTGGACATGTTCCAGCACCTCAACATCTCTCTTGAATTGAGGAGCCCAGAACTGGACACAGTACTCAAGGTGTGGCCTGACCAGTGCTGAGTACAGGGGCAGAATAACCTCCCTTGTCCTCCTGGCCACACTGTTCCTGATGCAGGCCAGGATGCCATTGGCTCTCTTGGCCACCTGGGCACACTGCTGCCTCATCTTCAGCCTACTATCTATCAGTACCCTCAGGTCCCTCTCTGCCTGGCTGCTCTCCAGCCACTCTGTCCCCAGCCTGTAGCACTGCTTGGGGTTGTTGTGGCCAAAGTGCAGAACCCTGTACTTGGCCTTGTTCAATCTCATCCCATTGGCCTCTGCCCACCTATCCAGCCTGGCAAGGTCCTTCTGCAGGGCTCTCCTACCTTCCAACAGATCAACACCTGCTCCTAGTTTGGTGTCATATTGTGGGGTTTGTGTTTGTGAGGAGAAGCAATGAAGGACTTTGATCTACTGACTTCTCTAACTTAGATAGTGCCAAAACCGACTACAATGAAGGTGCTTTCATTCCTTTCCCTGGGAAAAAAAGTCTATCTCAGATGCCTTAAGAAGATGTGGTGTGGTGACACGGGTTAGGAGCTTCATCCCCCTCTCCCCTCTCCCAAATTTGAAATTCACCAGACTACTTCAGATGACTTGGAAGTAAGATGAAGCAATATTTACAGCATGGCAAAATCTACAAGCACATATATACACAATATTTACAACCATATACAAATTAGAAATAATCCAAACTCCCTCCCAGACGAAGGAAACTGCCCAGAAGGCCTCAAAACTACCCTCTCTTTCTCCCTCTCTGTCTTCCTTCCCAGCCAGGAACTAAAACATGCAAGTCAACAAAGCTTACGTTCTTATTTGTTAGCTGAGATTAGAGGAGAGATAGCAAAGCACATCAAAGAAGACATGAATAGGGCAATTTCCCAGGACATAGTGAGGGGAAATTTTTTATGTTTTGCTTTTTTATTCTTCTTACCAAACCAGTGAATGATGTGGTCCTCATCATTACTGCACAACCAATGATCTAATTTCTCTCATTACAGTGCTCCATTTAGCCTCAAACCAGCATGTGTGGAAATAACTGTATTTACTACTGGTAGTGAGGCCCTTGTGGTCAGCAGTGAAGGTACAGTTTCTGCCACACAGTGCAGAGGCACTATCATGTAGATCTCATTGCTACACACAGCCAGGTGTCAGGTACCATAGGCAGGAACAACTCCCACTAGAACGGGTCACTCAAGGTCTTGAACACCTCCAGGGAGGGAGCAGCCACAACCTCCATGGGCAATCTGTGCCAGTGTCTCATCACCCTCACTGGAAAGAACTTCTTCCTAACACCCAATCTCTCCTCTGCCAGTTTAAACCCATTACTCCTCATCCTGTCATTACAAGACCTTGTCAATACTCCCTGCCCAGCCCCCCTGTAGCCCACTTCAGATACTGGAAGGTCACTCCAAGGTCTCCTCAAAGCCTTCTCTTCTCCAAGCTGAAGAGCCCCAACTCTCATAGCCTGTCCTCATAGCAGAGCTGCTGCAGCCCTCTGAGCATCTTTGTGGCCCTCCTCTGGACTCACTCCAACAGTTCTATGTCCTGCTTGTGTTGGAGGCTCCAGAACGATACACAGTACTCCAGGTGGGGTCTGTTGAGAGCAGAGTAAAGGGTCAGAATCCCCTCCCTTGCCCTGCTGGCCACACTGCTCTTGCTGCAGCCCAGCACACAGTTGCTGTCTGGGCTGCACATGCGGATTACAGGTGTGTTCTCACTAGGGCAGAGCAGAGGGGGAGAGGAACCTCCCTAGCCCTGCTGGCCACACTTCTCCTGATGCACCCTATGATACTACTGGCTCTCTTGACCACAAGGGCACATTGCTGGCCCATGCAGAACTTGCTGTCCACGAGCATTCCAGGTCTTCCTCCACACAGCTGCTTTCCAGCAGGGAAGTCCCAAGCTGTTCTGGTGTCTGTTGTTATCCCTACCCAGATAGAGCACCTTGCACTTGTCCTTATTGAGCTTCCTAAGGTTTATCTTCACCCATCTCTCAACCTGTCCAGATCTTGTTGGGTGGCAGCAAAGCTGAGAGATGTCAGCCACACAGTTTGTATCCTCAGGAACTTGCTGAAGGTACACTCAGTGCCTTCATCCAGATTGTTGATAAAGATATGGAACAAAACTGGACCCAGTACTAATCCCTAGGGAACACCACTGGCTACAAGCCTCCACCTTGACTCTGTGACACTGATGATAACTCTCTGAACTCTGTTGTGAAGCAGTTTTCAATCCACCTTTTAGACCAGCCATCTCTGCCACATTTCCTGAGCTTATCTATGAGGATGTGATGAGAGGCAAAAGCCCAGTGAGAACTTAGACTTCTTTGAATGATAATAAAAAAATGTTCTTATAAATATATTAATGGCATAAAGAGGGGCAAGGATAACCTCCACTCTTTATTGGACTAGGAGGGGAATGTAGTAACTAGGAAGGAGGAAAAGGCAGAGATACTTGACACCCTCTTTGCTTCAGTTTTCAATGGTTAGACAGGTTGTCTTCAGGCCAGCTGCCTCCTGAGCTGGTAGGTGCTGCCTCCTGATAATCCAGGATGAAGCAGTTAGGGACCTGTTGAGACTATCGGACTCTTGCAAGTCTAGGGTACCAGATGGCATCCATCCTAGGGTGATGAGAGAGCTGGCAGATGAGCTCACCAAGTGTTTTCCATCCTTTAGCAGCAGTCCTGGCTCACTGGAGAGGTCCCAGATCACTGGAAGCTGGCCAGTGGGGTGCCCATCCACAAGATGGGTTGAAAGGAGGACCCAGGAAATAACAGACCTGTCAGCCTGACCTCAGTGCCAGGCAAGATAATGGAGCAGATCATCCTGAGTGCAATCACAGTGCCTACAGGATGGCCAAGGGATCAGACTCAGCCAGCATGGATTTAGGAGGGCAGGTCCTGCTTGGTCAGCTTGATCTTCTTTTATGACCAGGTGACCTGCCTGGTGAATGTGGGACAGGCTGTGGATGTAGTCTACCTGGACTTCGGCAAGGCCTTTGACACTGTCTGCCATAGCAAACTCCTGGCCAAGTTGGCAGTCCCTTGCTGGGACAGGGGCACTCTGTGCTGGGTTAGGAACTGGCTGTAGGGCCAGGCCCAGAGAATGGTGGTGAATGGTACCACATCAAGTTGGCAGCTGTCACTAGTGGTGTGCCCCAGGGAGCAGTGCTGGGCCCAGTCCTGTTTAGTATCTTCATTGGTGATCTGGATGAGGGGATTGAGTCCAGCATCAGTAAGTTTGCAGATGACACCAAGCTAGGAGCAGCTGTGGATCTGTTAGAGGGCAGGAGGGCTCTGCAGAGGGACCTGGACAGACTGGACAGATGGGCACAGTCCAGTGCCATGGGTTGTTTAACAAGTCCTGAAGGGAGGCTGTAGCTGAGTGGAGTCCGTCTCTTCTTCCAGGCACCAGGGGCAGAACAATAGTACACAGCCTCAAGCTGCGCTAGGGCAGGTTTAGGCTGGATGTTAGGAAGAAGTTCTTCACAACAAGAGTGATTTGCATTGGAATGGGGGAGGCGGTGGAGTCACCGCCCTTGGAGATGTTTAAAAAGAGGCTGGATGAGGCACTTAGTCCCATGGGCTAGTTAATTAGGAAGGTTAGGTGATAGGCTGGAGTCGATGATCTCATCTTTTTTTCCAACCTGGTTAATTCTGTGACTCTCTTAAAAGCCTTGCTGAACTCAAGGTAGGTGATATCCACAGCCCTTCCTTTGTCTGCCCATTTGGTCATGGTTTCATAGAAGGCTAGCAGGTAAGTCAAGCAAGATCTCCCCTTGGTAAATCCATGTTGGCTATTCCTGATAACACTTCTTTTTCCCATGTAGTTAGAGATGGCCTCCAGGATGAGCTGCTCCATCATCTTTCCAGGGATGGACATGAGGCTGACAGATCTGTAGTTGCCTGGGTCTTCCTTCTTGCCTTTTGAGTTTTCCTCTGCTTCAATCCATGGCCTGAACATGTCTGATGAATGCTGGATGCATCTGTAACATCATAAGTTGATGTGAACTTTACATGCACTCCAGTGCTCATCTCCACATCAATGGGACCTACTGAACCAGAATTCATGAAGCTTGGCTGAGCTGTCAGCTGCAGTCAATTCTGAATAAGTGGCCAGAATTTTCAAAATTGTCTCTGAGAAGCTTTCAGGCAGCAACATCCTCTCCCTCTGTCTGCAGGCTGGAGACAGAGTGGCTGGAGAGCAGCCAGGCAGAGAGGGACCTGAGGGTACTGCTAGATAGTAGCTGAAGACGAGGCAGCAGTGTGCCCAGGTGGCCAAGAGAGCCAATGGCATCCTGGCCTGCATCAGGAACAGTGTGGCCAGTAGATCAAGGGAGGTTCTTCTGCCCCTGTACTCAGCACTGGTCAGGCCACACCTTGAGTGCTGTGTCCAGTTCTGGGCCCCTGAATTCAAGAGAGATGTTGAGGTGCTGGAACATGTCCAGAGAAGGGCAACAAAGCTGATGAGGGGCCTGGAACATAAACCCTGTGAAGAGAGGCTGAGGGAGCTGATGGTATTCAGCCTGGAGAAGAGTAGGCTCAGGGGTGACCTCATTGCTGTCTATAACTCCCTGAAAGCAGGCTGTAGCCAGGTGGGGTAGGTCTCCTCTCCCGGGCAGCCACCAGTAGAACAAGGGGACACAGTCTCAAGTTGTTCTGGGGGAGGTCTAGGCTGGATGGTAGGAGGAATTTGTTGGCAGAGAGAGTGATTGGCATTGGAATGGGCTGCCCAGGGAGGTGGTGGAGTTGTACCTGGACATGTTCAAGCAAAGCCTGGCTGAGGCACTTAGTGCCATGGTGTGGTTGACCGGACAGGGCAGGGTGCTAGGTTGGCCTGGACAATCTTGGAGGTCTCTTCCAACCTGGTTCTATGACTCTGTGAGTCTAAAAAGTGTAAGCCTCTTTAGAATCAAATTTCTGTGCACCAGCATAAAAGTAGCAAAACAAAGACAGCTCATTTGATGATGAGGTGGAGGTACATCATAAATGCTGTTCAGGAGCATGTGAAGGTCTATGTTTGCATGCTTCATGGCATTCCTCTTAGTTTTGCCAAGTAATTTTTCAGATGTTGGTTTCAATACTTCTTAACACAGTGCATCAGAGTTTGGGATATTATAGTATTAAATAATGTGCAAATAAAATATCTTAAGGTGTAGCCTTGCAGGACACAATGGTAAAATCCATCTCTAAGAAGTGTCTTTATCCTTTCTGGGCCTGACTTTGGAAATATTATTGCTTGATGTGTGTCAGTTGTCTTGGTTAACAGTTGTCTTGCAGGCTAATGGAAGCTCAGTGTTTGTACTTAAGCAGAGTTCTCTCTCTAGTAATAAAGATAATTCCAGCATACCTATCCTGGTGTAGGACATCTTGCTTTTCAGGGGGGTTGGACTAGATGATCTTTTGAGGTCCATTCCATCTCCTGACATTCTGTGACTATGTGATTCTGTGGTATTTGAAAGTTAGACTGAAAAACGTTTTCATCAAAGCAGGCAGCTGTCTGCATTAGGTGAAATACTGCTCCAGGAGTTTCCATCGAGGTGGACCTATTTTTATCCTCTGCTGAGTTTTTATTTTTAGATGAAAACATCTCTGCCAACGACCTACAATCATAACTTAGTACCCATTTAATTACAGATCCGTGTGCATCCTTGCATCCTCCCTTCTGGTGCAACAAACACTTCTGCTTTCACTATTTTGCAGGTGGATGATGACCTCCATCCACCTCTGCACGATGATCTCCATCCACCTCTGCACATTCTTGACAAAGCCAAAAAAGCTGCCCACCCTGGGTATGATTTGTTGGAGCATCAGGGCTGTAGGATTAAGCTTTTCCAGGCACAAAGCTATTTTCCATAGGACACTTCTTACAACATGTGTGGACAGCACTTGAGACACCAAAAATGTACATACAGGTTGAAAAACACGTGACTGAGCATTCTCTGTCTTCCTCCCTGTTTATTGCCAAGGCAGATGTCTAAGCAACCTCTGTCCATTCTTGTGTCACCTGAGATGCTGAGAACAACCATACCCACGTCAGAGAACCCGCTTGTCAGTGCTGAGCTTAAACTGTCTCTCATTCACACTTTCTGTGGTGCCTTGAGTGCAGCCTCAGCAAGTTTGCTGACAACACCAAGCTGTGTGGTGCAGCAGACAGGCTGGAGGGCAGGGATGCCAGACAGAAGGACATGGACATGCTGGAGAGGTGGGCACAAGGCAACCTTATCAGGTTCAACAAGAACAAGTGCAAGGCAATCTCAAGCACAAATCCAGGCTGGGCAGTGAGTGGCTGGAGAGCAGCCCTGAGGAGAGGGACTTGGGGGTGCTGGTGGACCACAAGCTCAACATGAGCCAGCAGTGTGTACTTGCAGCCCAGAAAGCCAACCAGCTCCTGGGCTGCATCAGGAGAAGTGTGGCCAGCAGGTTGATGGAGGTGATTCTCTCCCTTTGCTCTGCTGAGACCCCACCTGGAGTACTGTATCCAGTTCTGGAGCCCCCATTACAACCACTACCCACAGATCCCTCTCTTCCTGGCTGCTCTCCAGACACTATGTCCCCAATCTGTATCACTGCATGGGGTTGTTGTGGCCAAAATGCAGAACCTGGCACTTGAACTTGTTAAAACTCATAGCACTGGACTGTGCCCATCTGTCCAGCCTGTCCAGGTCCCTCTGCAGAGCCCTCCTGCCCTCTAACAGATCCACAGCTTCTCCTAGTTTGGTGTCATCTGCAAACTTACTGATGCTGAACTCAATCCCCTCATCCAGATCACCAATGAAGATACTAAACAGGACTGGGCCCAGCAATGATCTTTGGGGCACACCACTAGTGACAGCTGCCAACTGGATGTGGCACCATTCACCACCACTCTCTGGGCCTGTTCTTCCAGCCAGTTCTTGACCCAGTACCTGTAATACATAGTTACAAATCCCTACAGCATCTAGAGAACAGGGGAAAAGTGTGATGGAAGCAACCACCTGAACACAGGGCACTTCCTCTAGTCAAAAGAGAATTCCTGTGTTCTCATTTATTTTCTCAGTTTTGCTCTCCTACATAGCTTTCTAAGCTGGAGTTTTGCTATCTTCCTTCTTTTGGTATGCACCAGCAGGCAGCAGTTCCACCACAACTTGTTCCAGACCCCTGGCCTTACGTCTAGTATTCCTTTTAATGCTTGCAATCAGCAAGGTTGATACTAAGGATGATTCTCTGAAAGCTGTGGCCTTTGGTGCCATGGTCTAGCCTTGAGAATTGTGGTAAAGGGTTGGACTTGATGATCTATGAAGTCTCTTCCAACCTTGTTGATACTGTGATACTGTAATATACACATTGCTTGAAGTCACATTCAGATGGAGTCTCTGCTGGGCTTGGAGATGATGGCATCAGGCTTTTGTGTTAGACATCATTGCATCTCCTTAATAATTTCCAGTCTTCCCCGACTTGCCTTTCTAGTCTGAAATCCTTTCTTGGACTTATACACTGAAGAATTTTTAATATATATTTTTTTAATGTCTTTGAAGTCCTATGAGAGAAACAACAGATGCCATCCTATGACAGTGGAAACATCACCTCTAATTACAGAGGAGATTAAAGCTTGTTTGGGAAGTAAAAGAGCTTGGGTGCGATGGGCAGGGTTGCCCCACTGGGCGTTTGCCATGTCCACAGGGTGCTCTGCCACCTCATCAGGCTAGAGGGCGCTGCCCACTCTGCTTTGTAGTCATGGGCATCCCTTCAAACAAAGTGAAGCTGTAGAGGTAGAAAAGGCTGGAGCAGAAGTGAGGGTGCTTGTGCCAACAGCAGTGCCTGGGTAGGGAAAGAGAAGTGCAAACTTCTGGCTCCCATCCTAAGCCGCATGACTTTTGTGTTTACAGGTGCAGAATCCATGCACCTGTAAACACAAAAGACTGTTAGAGTCATAGAATCACAGAATCAGTCAGGGTTGAAAGGGACCACAAAGATCATCTAGTTCCAACCCCCTTGCCATGGGCAGGGATACCTCACACCACGTCAGACTGTCTAGAACCTCATCCAGCCTGGCCTTGAACACCTCCAAGCATGGGGCTTCCACCACCTTCCTGGACAGCCCATTCCAGGGTCTCACCACCCTCATGGTGAAGAACTTCTTCCTAACATCCAATCTGAATCTACCCATGTCTAGCTTTGTCCCATTCCCCTTAGTCTTATCACTACCTGACATCCTAGAAAGTCCCTCCCCAGCTTTCTTGTAGACCCCCTTAAGACACTGAAAGGTTGCAATAAAGTCACCTTGGAGCCTTCTCTTTTCCAGACTGAATAGCCTCAACTCCCTCAGTCTCTCCACATAGGAGTTAGACTTACTGAGGATGTTGGGAAAAAATGTGTATTTATATATGGCAGTCACATTGTAATTCATCTTACCCCTTATTACAGGCAGCCACCTTAACCCATTTTGTGCAATTCTGCCACTTTTCCAGCCTTCAGAGGAACACAACTCTTTGAAGTGAGCTATTCCAGAATGGCATGATTCCTCCCACAGAGAAACATGCACAAAGGAGCCCCAGCAGAAAGGCTCGCTCAAGTTTCCACTCCTTCTACAGTTTATCATATACTGTGCCAGCATAATCATTTTCCTTACGGTCAAAAGGTAAAAACTTACCCCCAGATTTCCACATCTGGTGGAGACAGCAGCTACAGCAGGCAAACAGAGCTGAGCAGCACTGAGTAGAGGTGATTCTCAGGAAGCAATGGCTGAACATACCGGTTCCAGCTGGGAGTGCAGAGCAGCAGTGTCAAACTGGCATCTCACTGCTTCCATGCCCACACCTCCAGAATGAGACTCTAGAATTAGGAGACAAATGTCTCCTAGAGACAGTGGTTGCATAAATTCTTGCTTTTTTGGAAACAGCTGGTTGCCAGAGAGACTGCAGGCTGTCTGTTATTAGTGCACATGGATGTGAAGTCTGTCCTGGTGGCGCAGCTGGCACTGGCTCCAGAAAGAGGGAGTGTACCAAATGCTTCAGGGAGAATTTGTACTGGTTCACCTGTGGGATGGGTTCCTACAGCTGGAACAAGGAACAGAGGAAGAACAAGGTCTGCTTCCAACAGGAACTCTTCAGCACAGTCTCAGACTGACCCCAAAACAAGCATTTCAGTTTAAGAAGAGAAAGTCTGTGGGACAGTGTTACCTTAAACACCAAAAAAACCCACATTGCTTGCCTCTCCCTTTTCTTGTGCTGGTTGCTTTGTGTTTGGTTGCTTGGTTTGTTTTCTTTCTTATTGTTCTCCCTTCCCTCTTCTATTCCTCTTTCCTTTTGTTATTCTGAAGCTGGCTAAAGGTCTATTCCTGCACTTTCTTAAAGAACGATGCTCTTGGTGGCCCCAAATGCCAGAGACATTTCCAGAGAGCTACCCCTCATTTCATACCACAGCACTGAACAAATGTGCTGCTACTCCTACCTCTTGAGACAAACCACAAGCTGCAGGAGCAACCCACTACATATCCTCCCAGAGATCCCTTATATTTTCTCTTCTAATTGCAGTGCTGTGCAGAGAAATAACTTCCACATGAGACTTATGTATTGGAGACAAATGGGAAGCATGGGACTCTAAATATTAGAGAGGGAAAAAATGTCTTTGTGCTTAGCTCTTTGTTTGCAGTTTCCAACAGTCTGAAAAAGTAAAGCTATGTGACTGTTGTATTTTCACTAAGAGTTGTAAGACGGCTCAATATTCGTCAACATGAATCATAGATCATGGAATTAACCAGGTTGGAAGAGACATCCAACATCATCCAGTCCAACATATCACCCAGACCTAGACAGTTAACTAGACCATGGCACTAAGTGTCCCATCAAGTCTTTTCTTAAACACCTCCAGGCATAGCAACTCCATCACCTCCCTGGGCAGCCCATTCCAATGCCAATCACTCTCTCTGCCAACAACTTCCTCCTAACATCCAGCCTAGGCCTCCCCTGGTACAACTTCACACTGTGTCCCCTTCTTCTATTGGTGATTGCCTGGGAGAGGAGGCCACCCCCCACCTGGCTACAGCCTCCCTTCAGGTAGTTGTAGACAGCAATGAGGTCACCCCTGAGCCTCCTCCAGGCTAAACACCCCCAGCTCCCTCAGCCTCTCCTCATAGAGTTTGTGTTCCAGGCTCCTCACCAGCCTTGCTGCCCTCCTCTGGAAGACAGTGATGGTTTGGGTATTACCTGCTTCCCCCCCACTTTAGAAATCACCCAGACTAGACTCAGTAGCTCTGGAAATTGAATGAAGCTTATATTTACAGCTAGCACAATATACAAGCAGATATTTTATTTATATATATATATATATATATATATATATATATATACAGTTATGTACAGAAATATACAAGTTAAAAGGTAATACGGAAACACAACAGCCCTCCCAGAAACCTGAGGCCCAAGGAGGGGCTCCTAACCACCCTTCCACCTTCTCCCACCTCTCTCTACCTTTCCCCAGATGTTGCCTCGTGCCCAAGGAAGAATGGGGGGTCAGCCAGGGGGTTTAGGAAGCAAGTGGAATAGTTAGAGATATGGAAGGTGAAGTTAGAGAGATGCAGCCCAGAGCCTGGACAGAGAGCAACTGTCTTATCTATGTTTGGATTCTTGCTCTTATATATCTCAGCAAGCCTATGAGTGAAGTAGATATTACCACTGTTTCCCTTTCACAGCCTGTAATCTAGCTCTTCTCACCAAAACATTCCAACTAGCTTCAAACTAGCACAGCACCTTCCAGCATGTCAACATCTCTCTTGAATTGAGTAGCCCAGAACTGGACACAGTACTCAAGGTGTAGCCTGACCAGTGCTGAGTACAGGGGAAGAATAACCTCCCTTGTCCTACTGGCCACACTGTTCCTGATGCAGGCCAGGATGCCATTGGCTCTCTTGGCCACCTGGGCACACTGCTGCCTCATCTTCAGCCTACTATCTATCAGCACTCCCAGCTCCCTTTCTTCTTGGCTGCTCTTCACCCACTCTTTCCCCAGCCTATAGCACTGCTTGGGGTTGTTGTGGCCAAAGTGCAGAACCCTGCACTTGGCCTTGTTAAATCTCATCCCATTGGCCTCTGCCCACCTATCCAGACTGGCCAGATCCCTCTGCAGGGCTCTGCTACCTTCCAACAGATGAACACCTGCTCCTAGCTTGGTGTCATCTGCATACTTACTGATGCTGGACTCAATCCCCTTGTCCAGGTCATCAATAAAGATATTGAACAGGACTGGGCCCAGCACTGATCCTTGGGGAACACCACTAGTGACAGCTGCCAACTGGATGTGGCACCATTCACCACCACTCTCTGGGCTCTGCCATCCAGCCAGTTCTTGACCCAGCACAGAGTGAATCTGCCCAAGCCATGAGCTGCCAGCTTGGCCAGGAGCTTCTTGTGGCAGACAGTGTCAAAGGCTTTGCTGAAGTCCAGGTAGACTACATCCACAGTCTGAACCACATTCACCAGGCAGGGAACCTGATCATAAAAGGTCATCTTTTGGGTGCTGTTGTTCAATATAAAACCTGAGTTGGTGAAGCGAGTGTAAATTCATTGTCTTTGATGTATGCAGCAGCAGATCAAGCCTATCCAAACCTTGGCCATCATTATTAGTGGGACAAGAATTGAACTCTCTACCATGCAACATGTACCCTCACAAAGCTTTTCATCGGAAGGATGAATGGAGCAGAGTGAATGAGTTTACTGGCACTATCCTTGGAAAGATTGATACTTTACCACTATGACTCATTCTTCTCCCTTATTTTATTACTAAAAGCCAATTAATGATGTTTACAAGATGTGTATTAATGCTTGCTCTTGCAAACAAATGCAATAACACATAAATTGTGATTCTGCAATTTCATTCCAAAAATTAATGCAACAATAATCTTTAAAAGTCTCAAGATCTACACATTTTGCTTCTCTCTGAGGACCTGGGAGTCTCTCTATCCATAGAGCAGCAATGTGCCCTGGTGACCAAAAAGGCCAGTGGGATCCTGGGGTGCATTAAGAGAAGTGCAGCCAGCAGATGGAGGGAGGTTCTCTTCCCCTTCTCCTCTGCACTGCTAAGATCTCACCCAGAATATTCCAGTTCAGGAGGGACAGGGATCTACTCAAAAGAGTCCAAGGGAAGGATACAAAGATGATGAAGGGGCTGGAGCACTGCCCTGGGAGGAGAGGCTGAGGAACCTAGGTGACCTTCTTGTGGCCTTCCAGTATCTGAAGGGGTCCTACAAAAAAGCTGGGGAGGGACTTTTTAGGCTGTCAGGGAGTGACAGGACTAGGGGGAATGGAGCAAAGCTGGAGATGAGTAGGTTCAGACTGGACTTGAGGAGGAAGTTGTTGAGCATGAGAGTGGTGAGAGCCTGGAATGGGTTGCCCAGGGAGGTGGTTGAGGCCCTGTCTCTGAAGGTGTTTAATGCAAGGCTGTATGGGACTGTGGCCAGCCTGCTCTAGGGTAGGGTGTCCCTGCCCATGTCAGGTGGGTTGGAACTAGATGATCCTTGTGGTCCCTTCCAACTATGACTAATTCTATGATTCTATGATACTTGTCCCAGGCAACCAGCAACAGAACAAGGGGACACAGTCTCAAGTTGTGCTGGGAGAGGTCTAGGCTGGATGTTAGAAGGAAGTTCTTCCCAGAGACAGTGATTGACATTGGAATGGGCTGCTCAGGGAGGTGGTGGAATTGCTGTCCCTGGAGGTGTTCAAGAAAAGCCTGGATGAGGCAGTTAGTGCCATGGTCTAGTTGACTGGACAGGGCTGTGTGCTAGGTTAGCCTGGATGATCTTGGAGGTCTCTTCCAACCTGGTTGATTCTATGAAATATGAGATATTCCATGATAGAAACAGGACATCTATTACTCTACTCATCCATCCAGTGCAAACCTGAGGTGTTGATGGTTTGTGAATAGCAAGAGAATATATACAGATCCAGACCTAGAGAGAAGAAAGTGCATAGAACTGCCTTAGGCAATAGCAGCATCTGTCTCTCTTGTGCTTCTTGGAATATGATTCTATTGACATGATTTTGATGAAAAGATCTTGGAATCCTTACAAAGCACATCTTTCAGTGGTGATCTCACAGATTTGCAAAAGGCATAGAACAGACCACGTTCTTCATTTCCAGGTGAAGTTACAGGAGTGTCCTAGAGTGTTCCGGCGTGCTTAATGTATTTATCCCATTTTCTGCCACTTCAGAACAGCAGAAAGGGAATAGAAGTTTGTGCAGGGAAAGTGTGAGTATACTGTTATGGTCAAAATAACAGCAAAAAACCCTGTGCTAGTTTGAAGCTAGCTGAAATGTTTTGGTGAGAAGGACTAGATCATAGGCTGTGAAAGGAAAACAGTGGTGATGTCTACTTCCTTCATAGGTTTGCTGAGATGTATAAAAATATAAGTCAAAACATAGATAACACACTCGGCATCACTCTCTCTTGGGCTGCTGGCTGAGCTACATCTTGCTCTCTAACCTCACCCTGCATTTTGGGCTAACCCACTTTGCTTCCTAACCCCCTGGCCGAGCATCTATTCTTCCTTGGGACTGGGGTAAGGTTGAGAGGGGCAGGGGGAAGGTGAAGGGGCCGTTGAGAGCCCCTCCTAAGGACTGAGGTTTCTGGGAGGGCTGCTGTGTTTGTGTATTACCTTTTTTCCCTTGTATATTTCTGTCTATAACTGTATATACTGTAAATATCTGCTTGTACATTGTGCTAGCTTCATTTATATTTCCAGAGCTGACTGAGTCTAGTCTGGGTGATTTCTAAAGGGGGGGGGGGGGGGAGGGGGGGGGGCGGGGAACACCCAACCATCACAAACCCCAAACACTAAAACCAGCAGAAAGTGTTTTCAGCTAATATTTTTTTCTCTTACCCAAATATTTGAGAGAAGGGCTCTTCTGGCCTGCATTTGTGAAGGTCTGTGTAGGCAACAGGCAAAGAAATGACCAGGGAGAGAAAATAGCATGGAAATACCAAATGCCACTGCAGAAGCACTGCAATGCTTCAGCACTTGGCACCTGAGAAAGTGAGATGACTGCTCATGTGAGCACTGGCTGAAAGAAAGAGGGAATTACAAGCAGTACAAGCAATCAATTCTGACATGTAGAGTCTCATGTTCCTGGGGATACAGGCTGACTAGTATTTTTGCAAGTAAACTATGTCACAAAAGTTCTGAGTCTGTCATTGCTTCCTGCTATGAATGGGAATCATCTACAAAAGCTTGGATTTTGCAAATGGTTTTAGTGATTTATGTGGGAAAGTCGAGGATTATTCTGAGGATAACACAGAGGACTTTGCAGACCCAGTGGCTGCCAAATTTTGCTTAAAATATTGCTGCGTTGTTTTTTCATTCAGGGAGTGTAGTCCAACTGCTCATATTTAGAATTGTAGAATCAGTCAGGGTCGGAAGGGACCATAAGGATCATCTAGCTCCAGCCTCTCTGCCATGGGCAGGGACACGCTACCCTACCCTAGATCAGGCTGGTCACAGCCCCATCCAGCCTGGCATTAAACACCTCCAGGGATGGGGGCTCAACCACCTCCCTGGGCAACCCATTCCAGGCTCTCACCACTCTCATGCTCAACAACTTCCTCCTCATGTCCAGCATGAATCTCTCCACCTCCAGCTTTACTCCACTCCCTCTAGTCCTGTCACTCCCTGGTAGCCTAAAAAGTCCCTCCCCATCTTTTTGGTAGGTCACAATAAAGTCACCTGGAAGCCTCCTTTTCTCCAGACTGAACAGCCCCAACTCTTTCAGTCTGTCCTTATAGGAGAGGTGCTGCTCTCCTATTTTTTTCTGCAAGCACAAACCAACAGTTCTGAGTTAAGATCCTCCCTTTGAAATGACATGGGAATGTTTGCACAGAAAAACGAAGTGAAGGAAACAGTTAGAAAATAAAAGACAGATAGACACACCTACACTCCCTTTACCAGCTTTTGAATACAACCATTTTCACCTTAGAATAAAGGAAATGTATTTTAAAATAGTTTATTTTGAAGGTGATGTCCATGTTCTGTAACAGAAACCACGTGGAACCTTGAAGTACCTCTGGAAATTTCAGTGGGGAATGAGGGATAAAAATAAATTATAAGGAGCTGAGGTATTTTGGTCACTTAAAACTTTTTCAGCAGCAATCATACTCTGCAGGTCCTGTTTGTAGTTTTTTGAAGAACAGTTTACTATTGACTAGTTCTGAGTGAGGTAATTTGACTGTCATAAACTTGAGCTTTCGGTATTCAGTGACACCCACGTGCTTTTTTTCACAGGAGTCAAGAAAAGAATTACACTTGTGGTTTTCATAGATGAAAGCTTAGAATAAGGTAGGAAGCATTGAATCATTTTAGATTTAATAACACAGGCAGATGGTGAGGGTCCTGGAACACAAACCCTGGTGAGGGTCCTGGAACACAAACCCTATGAGGAGAGGCTGAGGGAGCTGGGGTTGTTTAGCCTGGAGAAGAGGAGGCTCAGGGGTGACCCCATTGCTGTCTACAACTACCTGAAGGGAGGCTGTAGCCAGGTGGGTGTTGGTCTCTTCTCCCATGCAACCAGCAACAGAACAAGGGGACACAGTCTCAAGTTGTGCTGGGGGAAGTCTAGGCTGGATGTTAGGAGGAAGTTATTGGCAGAGAGAGTGATTGGCCTTGGAATGGGCTGCACAGAGGTGGTGGAGTCGCCACGCCTGGAGGTGTTGAAGCAAATCCTGGATGAGGCACTTAGTGCCATGGTCTAGTTGACTGGATAGGGCTGGGTGCTAGGTTTGAGTGGATGATCTTGGAGGTCTCTTCCAACCTGGTTGATTCTATGAAAACCTCCCTTCTATGAAAGATGCCAGCAAGAATGGCTGGAAATCCTCATGTGGAAATATGCAAACCAAACTGTAGCTTTATAAAGGTATTATACATGAAGATTATCAGATAAAAATATTTTAGTCCAGGGTTTATTAAATGATTGTTATGCTCCTCTTTCCTTTTAAAAATAGAAATATAGAGCATGTCGTGTGGAAGTTTATCAGCTCACATGGAAGTCACTATGACAACATGACCATGAACTTCCAAAGGGGTGAAAAAACTTTTCTCAAGTCCAAAATTGTTAAGTTGTTCAGTGTTCATTTTCTGATGTTCAGTGCCTGCAGCAACAGATCTAACGAGCAGGGAACCTCCCAAGGAAGCCTGAGTATATTCAAAAGCTTCCGAATGATTCCAGTAAAAGTCCTTGCACACAAAGTTCCAGCTCACTTCTTGTTTACTTGGTTAGCTGCTGTAGGAGGGTCACATAGGATTTCCCTAAAAAAATCACATGTTATCATGTTGCAGCATCCTTGTGCCAAACACATAGAAAACCTTGGGTAACCTTTGCTTTTTTCAATGTGCAGAGAGAGCAGTAATCCACTTGCAACACTTTTGGCCCCTGTCATTGAGTGAGATTTGGACAGGATGGAGAATAGGGCAGGAATAAATTGAACAAAATTCAACAACAGCAAGTGTAGAGTCTTGCACCTGGGAAAGAACAACCCCATGGTTGTTCCCATAGGTTGGGGACTGACCCGGTGGAAGGCAGCGAAAGGGAAAAGGACCTGGAGGTCCTAGTGGATGGGAGGTTGACCATGAGCCAGTAATGTGCACTTGTGACCAGGAGGGCAGTGCCATTCTGGGGTGTATTAGAAGCGGTGTCCTGCCCCTCTGCTCTGTCCTATGAGGCCACATCTGCAACGAAGCTGGTGAGGGGCCTGGAGCACAAATCCTATGAGGAGAGGTTGAGGGAGCTGGGGGTGTTTAGCCTGGAGAAGAGGAGGCTCAGGGGTGATCTTATTACTGTCTACAACTACCTGAAAGGGCATTGTAGCCAGGTGGGGGGTGGCCTCTTCTCCCAGGTAACCAGCAATAGAACAAGGGGACACAGTCTCACGTTGTGCCAGGGTAGGTATAGGCTGGATATTAGGAAAAAGTTCTTCCCAGAGAGAGTGATTTCCCATTGGAATGGGCTGCCCAGGGAGGTGGTGGAGGCACCGTCCCTGGGGGTGTTCAAGAAAAGCCTGGATGAGGCACTTAGTGCCATGGTCTGGTTGATTGGTTAGGGCTGGGTGATAGGTTGGAGTGAATGATCTTGGAGGTCTCTTCCAACCTGGTTGATTCTATGATTCTATGATTCTATTATGTCCAGTTCTGGGCCTCCAGTTCGAAAGGGATATGGAACTGCTTGAGAGAGTCCAACACAGAGCCACAAAGATGATGAAGGGAATGGAACATCTCTGTTATGAGGAGAGACTGAGGAAGCTGAGGCTCTTTGGCTTGGAGAAGAGAAGATTGAGAGGAGACCTCATTCATGTTTATAAATATGTAAAGAGTGAGTGCCAGGAGGCTGGAGCCAGGCTCTGCTGGGTGGTGCCTGATGACAGGACAAGGGGCAATGGGTAGAAGCTGAGACATAGGAAGTTTCATCTGAACATGAGGAGGAATTTTTTCACTGTGAGAGTGACAGAACACTGAAACAGGCTGCCCTGGGGAGTTGTGGAATCTCCCCGTCTGAACATACTCAAAACCATGCTAGGTGTGTTCCTGTGTGATCTGGCCTAGGTGTTCCTGCTCTGGCAGGGTGTTGCAGAGGCAGGAATTAATATGTGGCTGAGTTGGGAAATTATACAAAAATAGTTAATTTTATTTCCCAAAAACATATATACAAAGATTAATTTAGTTTAATTAGCAGATTCAGTCGCATGAGAATTACCTACAGGGACACTATCAATAATCTGACTATTTTGGAAGTCAGAAGTTGGAAAAGGCTTTAGCTATTAATTAATAGCGGTTTCTTACTAAAGTTAAGCTGAGCCAAATAACTCATGATGGGGCTGGCTTGTTCGAGGTCTGTCTTTCTCCACCTTTCAGCAGCTGCAGGTGAACGATTAAGAGTCGTCAAGGATCGTTAGGCTCACAAAGGTGTCAATAGGAAAGCAAATCATTTGAAGGTCTCTCTGCAGCCAAGGCGAGGAGAGTGTGTGAGCTCAGGCAGGCTCGTACGTCCAGGCACAGGCAAACTCCAAAGCGGGAACCCCAAAGGCAGGAAGACCCCCAATAGTTATAACCTTCGCTAGACAAAGGGCAGAGTTACCACACCTTAGGCGCGACAGCGCACGGCCAATCCCAGCCTGGCTCCAGTGCGGGAACTCACGGGGCAGCCCTCCCCCCCTTCACGGCTGCAGGGCAGGCGAGGGGGTAGGGAAACCAGGCGGCTTTTCCCCTTTCCCCCCGAAGTCTGGGCAGGAGAGGCATTTAGGGGTACGGGACTCCAGGACACAGGGGACTTGGACCAGATAGTCTTTTGAGGTCTCTTCCAGCCCCTGGCATCCTGTGATTCTGTGATTACAGAGAGAATAGTCAAATAATGACCTATTTCAGCATATTTCCTCCTGCACTCTAAAGAGCATCTGTGTCACTTTCTGCCAGCCTTACCCTTGACACGCAGCCTGAGGGTCATGTGCATAGTAACACCATGTGAGCGCAGGTTGGCAGTTTTGAATATTTAGCTTGCAGGAAACTATTCTGTTCCAGATGCTGCAATCTATTTTTCCATGCCTACAGAGATAAACAGACCTGAGGCTAGAAGAGACTTTCAGCAATCTTTTGGATAGCCTGCCTTAGAAGATCTTGTTCTTTCTCGGTGCTTCAAAGTCACACGTTGCCTCGCCCTTGAGCATTTGGCTTTTATAACTGATTCTTTGATCTCTGGGTGCAAGCAACTGCCCTAGGTCAGTGTTCTTATTGCATAAGATGCTTGTAGATAGCCAATACAAAATATAAATGACACGGATTTGTCCAGGTGCCTACTAAAATGAGGAAAGATGATAATGATAACTTAAATGTGTCAAGTTGGGTACTTGCCAAGAGAAGTGGAGATCTCAGTGCTCAACACCTGCTCTGAAGACTGTGTGTGCACTGAATCCAGTTACTGTTTCACATAAATAGCTCTTTAAGCAGGACTAGAACCCAGGTTTCCATTAGTTCATGAGAATGCCTCAATCACTGCATTAAGGATTCTGGCTCCTGCTGTCTTTGTTTATTTTTTCTTCCTGCTTGAAGAGACATGAAGTCATTCTACAGAGTCATTTAACCTTCACAGAAAGGATGAAAAAGACATCCATTGCCCCTGTCACACCGGCTGCTTAAGGGATCACATGCCTCATGTATGCAGTTCCCTTCAGGTAAATTTGGAGGATGCTTGAGGTAACTATTTGGGTAACTAGTGTTTTTGGGGGGGCATTTTTTGAGGGAGGGGTATTTTTGCTTGTTTGTATGCATCAAGAGAAGTGTGGCTGAGCAGGTCAAGGGAAGTGATCATCCTCTTCTACTCTGTACTGGTGAGACCCTACCTAGAGTACTGGGTCCAGTTCTGGAGCCTCTGTTACGAGAGGGATGTGGGTGTGCTGGAAGGTGTCCAGAGAAGGGCCATGAGGATGGTCAGAGGGCTGGAGCTGCTCTGCTATGAGGAGAGACTGAGGGATTTGAGGATGTTCAGTCTGGAGAGGAGAAGGCTTTGAGGTGACCTTATGGTGGCCTTTCAGTATCTTAAGGGGGGCCTACAAGAAAGCTGGGGAGGGACTCTTTAGGATGTCAGGTAGTGATAGGACTGGGGGGAATGGAACTAAGCTAGAAATGGGTAGATTCAGTCTGGATGTTAGGAAGAAGTTCTTCACCATGAGGGTGGTGAGACCCTGGAATGGGCTGCCTAGGGAGGTGGTGCAAGCCTCATCGCTGGAGGTGTTTAAGGCCAGGCAGGATGAGGCTGTGTGCAGCCTGCTCTAGGGTAGGGTGTCCCTGCCCATGGCAGAGGGGTTGGAACTAAATGATCTTTGTGGTCCTTTTCAACCCTGACTGATTCAATGATTCTATGATTCTATGTTTTTGGTTGGCTGGTTTCTGTTGTTGCTGGATTGTTTGTTTGTTTTTCCAGTCTAAGTAAGAGGGAGAGATACATTACATTTACTGATAGCATTGAAAAGGCAATATTTACCCAGCATGATCCCAATAAAAAAATAATTATGGAGCATAACTTCTAGTACACACTGGCCTAGTGACTTGTTGGAAATCATCTATAGAGGTTTTTGGTTTATGAAGAATATCTATGAACAATTTTCATTGTGATGAGAGGTTGTAGTGCATTTGTGGCTCAAGCAAAGAGATGAAAACGTGGTAAGAGTTTCTACTGAAGATTTATAGAATCATAGAATGGTTTAGGTTGGAAGTGACCTCAAAGAACATCAAGTTCTATCCCACGGCCATAGGCAGAGACACCTCCCACAGGTGGTGTGGAGGAGAACAGGTTGCTCAAGGGACACCAGATATTTTACAACACAACTGACACATTTTCATTGCTGCCAACATGACAAATTTCTGTTTGTATCACCACAGGTGAAGCAATACTTGCTTAAACACAATTTCTTGTTTTTATGGAACTTGTCCTCTTCATTTCATACAGAGCAACTCGAAAAGAGTTTATGATGGATTTCTCACCAGTCTGCTTCCACAGAAGGCAGTAAAAGTCCTTGCATTAACATCACACTGATACTGGTAGAGTGTATCTTTAAGAACAGCAACAGTTCTCTTCAAGATTTCACATTAGTAAAGGCTTTGTTCAAATCCTCGTCATGGAAAAAAAACTCCTCTTAAATCCTGTGAGCTTTGGATAAGCTGCTTGGACTCAGGCCAGAAAATTTTCTTCACTGCCATCAATGCACTGATTTTGTTTAAATGCCTCCAAAGTAAGGCATGATGTGTCCTCAGTAGATGAGGAAAGTTACACAAGGAGAAATTTTAGTGATTAAAGATAACAAATAGGTGAAACAAACCTGTGGCCTCACTAGAGCTGAGGATTGTCTGGTCAAAAACTGACACCCCACACCTAATTGTGGGGGGTGCCACCCACCGCCTGGTTTCCTGCCTCCAAGAAGGACACTTTGCAGTGCGGTTGCTCATTGCTTAGCAATTTGTGTCTTGTTAGCAAGAAATCCTCCCACACCTAATTTTAATAAAATGAATAAAATCATAGAATCATAGAATCAAGCAGATTGCAAGACACCTCCAAGATCATCCATGCCAACCTAGCACACAGCCCAGGGCAGTCAACTAGACCATGGCAATAAGTGCCTCATCCAGGCTTTTCTTGAACACCTCCAGGCATGGTGCCTCCACCACCTCCCTGGGCAGCCCATTCCAATGCCAATCACTGTCTCTAGGAAGAACTTCCTCCTAACATCCAGCCTATACTTCCCCTGGCACAACTTGAGACTGTGTCCCCTTGTTCTGTTGCTGGTTGCCTGGGAGAAGAGACCAACCCCCACCTAGCTACAACCTCCCTTCAGGTAGTTGTAGACAGCAATGAGGTCTGCCCTGAGCCTCCTCTGCTGCAGGCTGCACACCCCCAGCTCCTTTAGCCTCTCCTCACAGGGTTTGTGTTCCAGGCCCCTCACCAACTTTCTCGCCCTTCTCTGGACACCTTCCAGCACCTCAACCTCTCTCTTGAATTGAGGGGCCCAGAACTGGACACAGGAGTCAAGGTGTGGCCTGACCAGTGCTGAGTACAGGGGAAGAATAACCTCCCTTGTCCTACTGGCCGCATTCTTCTTGATGCAGGCCAGGATGCCATTGGCTCTCTTGGCCACCTGGGCACACTGCTGGCTCATCTTCAGCCTACTATCTACCAGTACCCTCACAGTGTGTCTTGAAATGCACCCAGAAGAGAAGCTCTTGAACTATAAAGCCAGCTGTGCTGAAAAAGTATTTCCTCTTGGGAAACCAGAAGCAGAGGAAGGGGGCACAGTGTCAAACTGTGCCAGGGGAGGTCTGGGCTGGATGTTAGGAGGAAGTTCTTCCCTGAGAGAGTGATTGGCATTGGAATGGGCTGCCCAAGGAGGTGGTCTCTTCCAGCCTCATTGATTCTAAGATGGTTCTGTGATTCTCTTCAATTAATACCTCACAGCCCAGGCCCATAGTTTAAACAGTGTGCAGTAGCCACGTCCTTGACACATTTGTTGTGATTACAGCAGAGAAGAGTTAAAGTCTTCAGCTGCTTTTTCATTTTGTGATGCATGAACTTTGCAAAAACATAGTATTTTGCTTAAAGGATGTGTTTAGTTCCTCTAAACCAACAGAAATTAAAGGTTTTGGAAACCATGTCAAGCTCGCTGTATAGGCTGCGCACAAACTCTGTGGTTGCTTCTGCCTCCCAAGTGAGTCATCCTGAGTCTGTTTTCATACTGTTAAAATATAGATTTAGCTTCAAATTTGGTTCAGCTTGTATGGCCACATGTGATGCACTCTGCCTTCAAATCTGGAAGATATTTGTGAAGTAATTTCCCTTCCCTTTGTGCCACTGATTTCCCAGAAGGCACTAGGGTATCTCGTATTTCTGTTTTCAATCTTAAGTTGAACTGGGGAGAAAACTGCTAGTTAAAAATAATTCTGTTAGAAAATTACTTGCATGGAAATGCCCTGCTCCAGATTTCCAGCCCCAGAGCTGACCCTTCCTTCTTCATGGTTCCATGAAATGATACAGAACATATTTTGGTGGTCAGCTGCATCGACCTGGACAAAGACAGTTTATGCATATTGGCTTTAGATGCATGGAGAAACAATCCCCAAACATTATCATCCAAAACTTAAAATGTTCTACAAGGAAGAAAAAAAAAAATCCTATGTCTCCTGATTTCAGGAATATGGCCTTATTGTACAAGGAAAACTACAGTGTGACAGCTCCTGTAATTGATCACTGTGGTATGTGATGCTGTGGTATCATTTGTCTCCAGGGATAGTGTTTTAAATGCAAGAACCATGAGCATTATTACTCACTGATGTGTGTTTCAGTGCATTTTCAGATACTTAGGCAAAAAGCTAGTCTCCAGAAAGTAAGAGGGAAAGACTTTTCTATCATAATGGCAATTAAATCCATCTTGAAATCCACAGCCTGGCAATTTGGTTTGCTCACCATTTGGCAGACCATAGTCATGATGTATTTGTCTGTTATATGGCCATCTCTTTACTGCGAATGGCTCTTCCTGCAAGGCACAAGACCTTGCTGGAGGTCCATTTCATAGAATCATAGGATCAGAGAATAATAGAATCAACCATGTTGGAAGACACCTCCGAGATCATCCACTCCAACCTAGCACCCAGCCCTATCCAGTCAACTTGACAATGGCACTAAATGCCTCCACCAGGCTTTGCTTGAACATCTCCAGGGAGGGTGACTTCACCACCTCTCTGGGCAGCCCATTCCAATGCCAGTCAGTCTCTCTGCCAAGAACTTTCTCCTGACATCCAGCCTATACCTCCCCTGGCACAACTTGAGACTGTGTCCCCTTGTTTTGTTGCTCGTTGCCTGGCTGAAGAGACTCACTGGGCCCAGCACCAATCCTTGGGGAACACCACTAGTGACAGCTGCCAACTGCATGTGGCACCATTCACCACCACTCTCTGGGCCCAGCCTTCCAGCCAGTTCTTGACCCATATCAGAGTGATTCTGTCCAAGCCATGAGCTGCCAGCTTGGCCAGGAGCTTGTTGTGGCAGACAGTGTCAAAGGCTTTGCTGCAGTCCAGGTAGACTACATCCACAGCCTTCCCCACATTCACCAGGCAGGGAACCTGATCATAAAAGGAGATCAGGTTGGTGAGGCAGGACCTGCCCTTCCTAAACCCATGCTGGCTGGGCCTGATCCCTTGGCCATCTTGTAGGTGCTTTGTGATGGCACTCAAGATGACCTCTTCCATGACCTTGCTTGGCACTGAGGTCAGGCTCACAGCTCTGTAGTTTCCTGGTTCCTCCTTCTGACCCTTCTTGTGGATGGGCATCACACTGGCCACATTTCATCTCCACTTGTCTGCTTACTTCTCCCTTTCATGGTTTTAGAGATCATAATTACTCATAGCTCCTCAAATTGCCCCATTCCCCTTTTGTTAGGGCTTGGGGGTTTTGGTAGATTGTCACACATACTAAGAACATTGTTTCAGCTTAGTGTTTCCACTTTGCTCAATTTTGAAGGGCTGTTCCCAGATGCTTCTTGGTCTGTCTTCTGTCATTCTAACCACATAGTTTAGGCGCTGGAGCTCTGGGGATGAAATCACTATTTTTGTTCCTTATTGATTACCCACAATTCTTAATTAAATGTTACCCAGACGTCGTGGAGCAGTATTTTAATTCTGAAGTTATCTAGTTTCCTTGCCTTCTTAGTAAGAGACCAACTGCAACTTCTCTGTAAAACAAATACATTAGAATCACAGAATCACAGAGTGCCGGGGTCTGGAAGAGACCTTGAAAGCTCATCCAGTCCAATGCCCCCTGCCAGAGCAGGATCATCCAGAGCTGATCACACAGGAATGCATCCAGGTGGGTTTCAAATATATCCAAAGAGAGAGACTCCACAAGTCCCCTGGGCAGCCTGTTCCAGTGTTCTGTCACACTCATAGGGAAAAAAATCCTCCTCACGTTTAAATGAAACTTCCTATGCCCCAACTTCCACCATTGCCCCTTATGCTGTCATTGGGCATCACCAAGCAGAGCCTGGCTCCAGCCTCCTGGCCACTCACCCTTTACATATTTAGAATCATAGAATCAACCAGGCTGGAAGATACCTCCAACATCATCCAGTCCAACTTATCCCCCAGCCCTACCCAGTCAACTAGATCATGGCACTAAGTGCCTCATCCAGTCTTTGCTTCAACACCTCCAGGGACAGCGACTCCACCATCTCCCTGGGCAGCCCATTCCAATGCCAATCACTCTCTCTGGCAGGAACTTCCTCCTAACATCCAGCCTAGACCTCTCCCAGAACAACTTCACACTGTGTCCCCTTGTTCTGTTGCTGGTTGCCTGGGAGAACAGACCAACCCCCACCTGGCTACAGCCTCCCTTCAGGTAGCTGTAGACAGTAATAAGATCACCCCTGAGCCTCCTCTTCTCCAGGCTAAACAGGCCCAGCTCCCTCAGCCTCTCCTCATAGGGTTTGTGTTTCAGGCCCCTCACCAGCTTTGTTCCCCTTCTCTGGACACATTCCAGCACCTCAACATCTCTCTTGAATTGAGGAGCCCAGAACTGGACACAGCACTCAAGGTGTGGCCTGACCAGTGCTGAGTACAGGGGAAGAATAACCTCCCTTGTCCTACTGGCCACACTGCTCCTGATGCAGGCCAGGATGCCATTGGCTCTCTTGGCCACCTGGGCACACTGCTGCCTCATCTTCATCTACTATCTATCAGTACCCCCAGGTCACTCTCTGCCTGGCTGATCTCCAGCCACTCTGTCCCCAGCCTGTAGAGCTGCTTGGGGTTGTTGTGGCCAAAGTGCAGAAGCCTGCACTTGGTCTTGTTCAATCTCATCCCATTGGCCTCTGCCCACCCATCCAGCCTGTCAAGGCTCTCCTACCCTCCAACAGATCAGCACCTGCTCCTAGCTTGGTGTCATCTGCAAACTTACTGATGCTGGACTCAATCCCCTCATCCAGATCATCAGTAAAGATATTGAACAGGACTGGGCCCAACACTGATCCTTGGGGAACACCACTAGTGACAGCTGCCAACTGGATGTGGCACCATTCACCACCACTCCCTGGGCCCAGCCCTCCAGCCAGTTCTTGACCCATATCAGAGCGAATCAGCAATGAACTGCCAGCTTTGCCAGGAGCTGCTTGTTGCAGATGGTGTCAAAGGTATGCAAAGAAAGATATCGTTCCCAGGTGGTGACTAAGGGCAATGCAAAACGGAGGGAGAGACATCCAAGGCTACTTCTTCTTTTTAGGAAGGAGTATGATTGTTCATTGCAGCAGAAATGGTCTGCAAAGAGATTGAGGTGGGGAATGTGTCTCTGTGTATCTCCACTGACATATTATCAACACTCTGAAATTATACTCTCAGCTTTTAGGAGCTTTGAAGGTAAAACCAAGCTCAAGTGAGCGGAACATCCAGTACATTAGGAATGAATAAATGTGCTCCTTGCAAAGAAGCTCCCAACAGCATAAAAGATTAATTCTGTTCTGATTGTGATAATAGTCTGCAAGACTCTTGTAAAGTGTGGCACCAGAACAGTGATGGATGCCTGCAACACAGGAGTAGAAAAGGATGACGTGACAGTTAACCATAGCATGAGACTAATTGGCTTTGTCACAGTTTAATAGCACAGAATGTTTCTCAATAAAAGTATTCCCAGGGATATCCATTTAGCCACAGAGGTGGCTCCTAGTAATCAGTTTGAGTCACAGAATAAGAATCTGTCAGGTTTGGAAGGGACCCCAAGGATCACCTAGTTCCAACACCCCTGACATGGGCAGGGACACCCTACCCTAGATCAGGTTGGCCAGTGCCTCATCCAACCTGGTCTTAAACACCTCCAGGATGGGGCCTCAACCACCTCCCTGAGCAACCCATTCCAGGCTCTCACCAGTCTCACAGTGAAGAACTTCCTTCACACATCCAGTCTGAGCCTACCCATCTCCAGCTGTGTTCTGTAGAATGGTTTAGGTTGGAAAGTATCTCAAAGATCACCCAGTTGCAATCTCCTGCCGTAGGTGGGGACACCTCCCACTAGAACAGTTTGTTCAAGGCCTCATCCAACCTGGCCTTAAACACCTCCAAGGAGAGAGCAGCCACAACCTCCCTGGGCAACCTGTGCCAGTGTCTCACCACCCTCACTGGGAAGAACTTCTTACTAACAGCCAATTTAAATCTCCCCTCTGCCATCTTAAACCCATTACTCCTCATCCTATTATTACAAGACCTTGCCAATAGTCCCTCCCCAGACCTCCTGTAGGCCCCCTTCAGATAGTGAAAGGCCACTCCAGGGTCTCCTCAAAGTCTTCTCTTCTCTAGGCTGAAGAGCCCCAACTCTTGTAGCCTGTCCTCACAGCAGAGCTGCTTATCTCAAGATGCAGATCACAGAATAATGGCACAAAGTGATAAAATTCAGTACTCAAGTAACACACATAACACAACACAGTGGAGGTATCTGAAAGATAATTTGTGGTAGGTAGCAATGAAAAACTGACTTCAAGAAACATCATGGCAGACTGAGACAAAGATGACCATTTAGGAGAATTCTAAGTATAAGGAGCAAGAGATACTGAGCAGATTAATTAAGTATGATGGGAGACAGACATGCATCAGTGAAAATAAAACTTCCAAAGTTGTCTTATTCTCCATGTAATAAAGTTAAATTAGGCCTGAGGAACCATGTAGGGTTTGCAGGACTTCGTGGACCAAATGAACCAAAAGAAAAAGGCATCAAATGGGGAAGCATGTTATGAGAGTCAGAATACCCACCTGAACGTGAGCCAGCAGTGTGCCCAGGTGACCAAGAGAGCCAGTGGCATCCTGGCCTGCATCAGGAATGGTGTGGTCAGCAGGAGCAGGGAGGTCATTCTGCCCCTGTACTCTGCACTGGTTAGACCACACCTTGAGTACTGTGTTCAGTTCTGGGCCCCCCAGTTTAGGAAGGACACTGAGATGCTTGAGCGTGTCCAGAGAAGGGCGACGAGGCTGGTGAGAGACCTTGAGCACAGCCCTACGAGGAGAGGCTGAGGGAGCTGGGATTGGTTAGCCTGGAGAAGAGGAGGCTCAGGGGTGACCTTATTGCTGTCTACAACTACCTGAGGGGTGGTTGTGGCCAGGAGGAGATTGCTCTCTTCTCTCAGGTGGCCAGCACCAGAACAAGAGGACACAGCCTCAGGCTGCGCCAGTTGAGATTTAGGCTGGAGGTGAGGAGAAAGTTCTTCACTGAGAGAGTCATTGGACACTGGAATGGGCTGCCTGGGGAGGTGGTGGAGTCGCCATCCCTGGAGCTGTTCAAGGCAGGTTTGGATGTGGCACTTGGTGCCATGGTCTAGCCTTGAGCTCTGTGGTAAAGGGTTGGACTTGATGATCTGTGAGGTCTCTTCCAACCCTGATGATACTATGATACTGTAATACATGAAGACAAGAATCACAGTATCGCAGAGCATTTGGAAGAGACCTCCAAAGATCCTTGAGTCTAACCTCACTGCCAAAGCAGTAAGAACACTGATACTAATGCCAGTCTGAGAAGGTAAATGGGGTAGGATTTTCTGTTTCTTTATTTTAAAGTCGGAAAATCAGAGTTTAGCATATACCAGACAATTCTGACTGAGAGAGTTTGGGCTCTTTAGCTTGGAGAAAGGGAGACTGAGAGGTGAAATCATTTGTGTTTATAGTCTGTTCAATATCTTTATTGATGATCTGGATGAGGGGATTGAGTCCAGCATCAGTAAGTTTGCAGATGACACCAAGCCAGGAGCAGGTGCTGATCTGTTGGAGGGCAGGAGAGCCTTGCAGAAGGACCTGGACAGGCTGGATGTGTGGGCAGAGGCCAATGGGATGAGACTGAACAAGGCCAAGTGCAGGGTTCTGCACTTTGGCCACAATAACCCCAAGCAGCGCTATAGGCTGGGGACAGAGTGGCTGGAGAGCAGCCAGGAGGAAAGGGACCTGGGGGTACTGATAGATAGTAGCTGAAGATGAGGCAGCAGTGTGCCCAGGTGGCCAAGAGAGCCAATGGCATCCTGTCCTGCATCAGGAAGAGTGTGGCCAGTAGGACAAGGGAGGTTATTCTTCCCCTGTACTCAGCACTGGTCAGGCCACACCTTGAGTGCTGTGTCCAGTTCTGGGCTCCTCAATTCAAGAGAGATATTGAGGTGCTGGAAAGTGTCCGGAGAAGGGTGACAAAGCTGGTGAGGGGCCTGAAACACAAACCCTATGAGGAGAGGCTAAGGGAGCTGGGCCTGTTTAGCCTGGAGAAGAGGAGGCTCAGGGAGGACCTCATTGCTCTCTCCAGCAATGAGGCTGTAGCTACAGTGGGGTTGGTACAGTGCTACAGGCTGTAGCCAGGTGGGGGGTTGGTCTCTTCTCTCAGACAACCAGCAACAGAAGAAGGGTACACAGTGTGAAGCTGTGCTGGGGAAGGTCTAGGCTGGATATTAGGAGGAAGTTGTTGCCAGAGAGAGTGATTGGCATTGGAATGGGCTGCCCAGGGAGGTGGTAGAGTCGCTGTCCCTGGAGGTGTTGAAGCAAAGACTGGATGAGGCACTTAGTGGCATTGTCTGGTTGACTGGCTAGGGCTGGGTGCTAGGTTGGACTGGATGATCTTGGAGGTCTCTTCAAATCTGGTTGATTCTATGATTCTATAACTATGAGACCACTCACTCTAAGCTTTGTTTCCATTAAACAGTTAATTATCTTGGCATAGACTTAATAAACTTTATTAGCACGGCCATCACATGCATGTCAATCCATTTTTGCTGCACTGTAGTTGGGAGCACTCCTAACCTGGGTGACAGCATTCCTTGGTTGCCGTGGAAGGATTGCCATTCAGCAGTAAGCCTATGCTTCAAAGGTACCTAAAGGACAAAGGCCTCAGCTTACAGTGAATTTGAACACCTATATCCTTGCAGATACTTATAGCCTTGAAATTCTGTATCCTTTGAAAATTACAGACTAAACACAGCACTGAGTGCAGCCATCAGGAGCTTTGTGAGATCTCACAGGAGAAATACTTGCATGCTCTTTTCTGTCAGCACTTGCTATATCAGTGCAAGAAAGAGTAGTATCGTCTTTTACAGCAGATGCTATTCCAAGGTTTCTTTCTCTTAATAAGATCAGTTTAAATTGATTAGTCAGGAGACAGCATGCTCTCATCAGTGTCGCATCTGGAAGTCTGTGGGAATTCCTGTGAAGCAAAAAAACCGAAGCCCTCTGTGTCCTTGTAAGTAAAAACAACATGAAAGCCCTTTCTCAAGGTGTCTCTAGATAGCTGTGTCTGACTGTACATATCTGCAGGCTGGAAGTGACAATGCAGGTCTAATTCAACTATTAAAAAGGTAACTAGCGCTTAGAATTTCTACTCCTTAATGTTTTTATCTCAGATTTCATTGTTTGCAACACCAGGGCACTGTGAAGAAAAAAGCAGGTGGCCTGTAAAGGATTGATTCAGCAATGTGCCCTTGTGGCCAAGAAGGCCAATGGGATCCTGGGGTGCATTAAGGAGAGTGTGTTCAGCAGGTCAAAAGAGGTTCTTCTTCACCTCTGCTCTGCCCTGGTGAGACCACATCTCGAGTACTGTGTTCAGTTTTGGGCTCCCCAGTTTAAGAGGGACAGGGATCTGCTGGAGAGAGTCCAACAGAGGGCTATGAGGATGATTAGGGGACTGGAACACTGCCTGATGAGGAGAGGCTGAAGGAACTGGGGCTTTTTAGTCTGGAGAAGAGAAGGCTAAGAGGGAATTTAATCATTGCCTATAAATATCTGAGGGCTGGGGGTCAGGAAGAGGGGGACAGGCTCTGCTCACTTGCTCCCTGTGATAGGAGAAGGAGCAATGGGTGCAGGTTGCAGCACAGGAGGTTCCAGCTCAACACAAGGGAGAACTTCTTTACTGTAAGGGTCACAGAGCACTGGAACAGGCTGCCCAGAGAGGTTGTGGAGTCTCCTTCTCTGGAGACTTTCAAGGCCTGTCTGGATGTGTTCTTCTGTGACCTGAGCTAGACTGTATGGTCCTGCTCTGGCAGAGGGGTTGGACTTGATGATCTCCTCGGGTCCCTGCCAACCCCTAACATCCTGTGATCCTGTGATTATAAAAGCAAGTTGTAATCTGAGTGGATATTTTCTTTCTTTATTGGACAGAGGTGGATTTGAGGAAAGAATAAAAACATAGCTGTATTTGAAATGCTGTCTTGAGTCATTATCACAGAACTGATAATGGTTCTGTGTGGTACAGAAGACATTACAAAGTCCTCCAGCAGAGCACTCAGTAGCTTGAGACAAATTACGACCTTAAGTTGCACATAGAGAGCATCATTATGTGCTTGTCTCCTAGGCTTGTACTGCTGAGGATATTCAACTGTTTCCTATTCTCTGCCCCTAGGCTGTCCAGTTGGTCACAGTTTTACAAGATTCTTACAAGTAAAAGTAAACAGAGATGAGGTAAGCAGGTGTGCTAGTTTGAAGCTAGCTAGAATGTTTTGGTGAGAAGGACTAGATTACAGGCTGTGAAAGGAAAATAAGGCTGATGTCTACTTCATTCATTGGCTTGCTGAGAGGTATAAGAATAAGAATCAAAACACAAATGGGGAACTCACTTCTGCTGCTGGGGAACTGGCTGAGCTGCATCTCTAACCTCACCCCTCTCTGCTGTTGCTTTGACTAATCCACTTTGCTTCCTAACCCCCTGGCTGAACCTCCATTCTTCCTTGGGAATGGGGTAAGGTTGAGAGGGGCAGCGGGAAGGTGAAGGGGCAGTTGGGAGCCCCTCCTGGGGACTCAGGTTTCTGGGAGGGCTGTTGTGTTTCTGTATTACCTTTTACCTTGTCTATTTCTGTCTATAACTGTATATACTGTAAATATCTGCTTGTATATTGTGCCAGCTGTAAATATAAGCTTCATTCAATTTCCAGAGCCAGCTGAGTCTAGTCTGGGGGATTTCCAAAGTGGAGGTGGGTGGAGAACACCCAAACCATCACAGCAGGCCAGCACTAGCAAGTGGGTCACAGAGCAGCTGTCTGTGAAAGCCTTTACCTCACATGCCAACATCCTGAAGTACCCAGGGAACGTGCTCTGCTAACATTCTGCACACAAAACCTGTCAGATAGTAAAAGAGATAAAATAGTGAAACCAAGAAAAATTCTAAAATAGGTAAGTACTTGGAATGGTTCCTCTGACATTTTAATAGCAGAGTTCTACACTTTGGCCACAACAACCCCAAAGTGTAGAACCTTACACTTGGCATTGTTAAATCTCATCCCATTGGTCTCTGCTCATCTGCCCAGCCTCTACAGGTCTCTCTAGCAGATCCACACCTGCTCCTAGCTTGGTATCATCTGCAAACTTACTGATGCAGGACTCAATCCTCTGGTCCAGATCATCAATAAAGATATTGAACAGAACTGGGCCCAGGACTGATCCCTGGGGAACACCACTAGTGACAGCTGCCAATTGGATGTGGCACCATTCACCACCATGGGCATCCAGGCAGAAAGGGACCCGGGGGTGCTGGGAGATAGTAGCTGAAGATGAGCCAGCAGTGTGCCCAGGTCGCCAGGAGGGCTAATGGCATCCTGGCCTGCATCAGGAACAGTGTGGCCAGTAGGACAAGGGAGATTATTCTTCCCCTGTACTCATCACTGGTCAGGCCATACCCTGAGTGCTGTGTCCAGTTCTGGGCCCCTCAATTCAGGAGAGATGTTGAGGTGCTGGAAGGTGTCCAGAGAAGGGCAACAAAGCTGGTGAGGGGCCTGGAACACAGCCCTGTGAGGAGAGGCTGAGGGAGCTGGGGGTGTGCAGCCTGCAGAAAAGAAGGCTCAGGGCTGACTTCATTGCTGTCTACAACTACCTGAAGGGAGGTTGTAGCCAGGTGGGGTTGGTCTCTTCTCCCAGGCAACCAGCAATGGAACAAGGGGACACAGTCTCAAGTTGTGCCAGGGGACGTATAGGCTGGATGTCATGAGAAATTTTTGGCAGCGAGAATGACTGGCATTGGAATGGGCTGCCCAGGGAGGTGGTGCAGAGATCATCCCTGGAGGTGTTCAAGAGAAGACTGGATGAGGCACTTAGTGCCATGGTCTAGTTGACTAGATAGGGCTGGGTGCTTGGTTGGACTGGATGATCTTGGAGGTCTCTTTCAGCCTGGTTGATTCTATTCTGTTCTATTCTATTCTATTCTGTTCTATTCTATTCTATTCTATTCTATTCTATTCTATTCTATTCTATTCTATTCTATTCTATTCTATTCTTCCTGGGATGAATACAAAGAAATTGTTTGTGCAACCAGAACTCTGGTTAGGAAAGCTAAAGCACAGCTGGAATTAAATCTGGCTAGAGACATTAAGGGGAACAAGAAGAACTTCTTCAGGTACATCAGTGAGAAAAGGAGGACTAGGAGAACACCCAAACCATCGCAATGTGGATAAGGCTGAGGTGCTCAGTGACTTCTTTGCCTCAGTCTTCAATAGCAAAGACTCCAACTGTAATGTCCAAGTCCCAGAGGACAAAAGTAAGGACTAGGAGAAGGAAGATCTGCCCACTATAATTGAAGATCGTGTTTGTGAGCACCTAAGGAATCTGAATCTGCACAAGTCCCTGAGGCCTGATGAAGTTCACCCACAGGTCCTGAAGGAACTGGAGGATCAAGCTGTGAAACCAACGTCCATTGTGTTTGAAAGGTCATGGTAGCCTGGTGAAGTTCCTGCTGACTGGAAAAGGGCAAACATACCACACATCTTCAGGAAGGGAAAAAAGGATGACCTCGGGAACTACAGACCAGTCAGTCTCAACTCTGTGCCTGGCAAGATCATGGAGCAGGTCCTCCCAAAGGCTCTGCTAAGGCAAATGGAAAGCAAAGCAGAGGTGATTGGTGGTAACCAGCAATAGATGCACCAAGGGCAAATCATGCCTGACAAATTTGGTGGCTTTTTATGATGAAGTCACAGCAACAGTGGACAAGGAAAGGGCAACTGATGTCATCTACCTGGACCTGAGTAAGGCATTTGACTCTGTCCCACATGACATCCTGGTCACCAAACTGGAGAAATACAGAATTGATGGGTGGAGCACAGCTGGATAAGGAATTGGCTGGATGGTGGCAAGCAGAGAGTGGTGCTCAATGGCACAATGTCCACCTGGAGACCACTGCCAAGTGGCATCCCTCAGGGGTCAGTGCTGGCACCAGTGCTGTTTAACATCTTTGTCAGCAACATGGACAGAAGAATCAGTGCACCCTCAGCAAGCGTGCAGATGGCACCAAGCTGTGTGGCGCAGTGGACTTGCTAGAGAGCAGGGATCCATCCAGAGGAACCTGGACAGGCTGCAGAGGTGGGCTCAGGCCAACCTTGTGACATTCAACAGGGCCAAGTGTAAGGTCCTGCACGTGGGTCAGTGCAATCTCAGGCACAGATACAGGCTGGGTGGGGAATGGCTGAGAGCAGCCCTGAGGAAAAGGACCTGGGGGGCTGGGCTGATGAAAAGCTCAACATGAACCTGCAGTGTGCATATGTAGCCCAGACAGCAACTGTGTGGTGGGCTGCAGCAAGAGAAGTGTGGTCAACAGGGCAAGGGAGGGGATTCTTCCCCTCTACTCTGCTCTCATCAGACCCCACCTGGAATACTGTCTGTAGTTCTGGAGCCCACAACATGAGAGGGACATGGAACTGTTGGAGCGAGTCCAGAGGAGGGTAATGTAGTGCTCAGAGGGCTGCAGCAGCTCTGCTATGCGGACAGGCTACAAGAGTTGGGGCTCTTGAGTCTGGAGAAGAGAAGGATTTGAGGAGACCTTATAGTGGCCTTCCAGCATTTGAAAGAGGCCCACAGGAAGGTTGGGGAGGGACTGTTTACAAGGTCTTGTAACAACAGGATGGAAGATAATGAGTTTAAACTGGCAGAGAACAGATTTAGACTGGATGTTAGGAGGAAGCTCTTTCCAGTGAGGGTGGTGAGACACTGGCACAGGTTGTCCAGGGAGGGTGTGGTTGCTTCCTCCCTGGAGGTGTTTAAGGCCAGGTTGGATGAGGCCTTGTGTGACCTGCTCTAGTGGGAGGTGTCCCTGCGTATGGCAAGGGGTTGGAGCTGGGTGGTGCTTGAGGTCCCTTCCAACCTAAACCATTCTGTGATTCTATGACTCTATTCTATTCTCTGCAGTGACACTACCACAGGATATACTTGATGCCAAATATGGCCCATGCAGTTTATGAGTCAATTTATAGTGCAACAGATGCCCAGAGTAAAAGGAATCCTGCAAAGAGGAAGGCAATAGCACAGAAATTAGGTCTGGGCTCATTTTTACCTAGTTCTAGAGCAGAAATCTTTGAGAATACTAACAATGGTGAATACTAAAACACTTTTAAATTAGAATGTAGAGCTCCTTCCTCATGAATACAGAATAATAGGATTTGGTTGAGCATCCAACACCTTTTGCTTGTGATAGGCATAAGCACTGGAGGTCCATAAGTCAACACACATATCCAGGACTACTGGAGCTGCTTATAGCTTTTCGAGAGGAAACAATAAGAGGATGAGTATTTACTGAGTGAGTCACAGCCTATCTTCCCTTCACAATGGTACCTTTTAGTGGGATGTGTTTCAAGTCACATGATGTGAAAGTCTATACCTCCTGTGTCTGCATACCTGCTATTTCTGCTCATCAGCATCTCAGCTGGAATCCATATAGTAGTAGTATTAGCATTAGTGGGATTGTTTGCCTGTCCTCCTGGGATGCCTGCCAATCCTGTCGTGTTTTGATTGTTGCTAGGAACATTCTGATTTTGGGTACCTGCCTGTGCTCCTGGGGCTCCTGCTAAACTCTGCCCATTGTTTTTGTTTTTGTTATCATTGTTTATGTTAGTGGCGGGAACACTGGCTGTGTTCCCAGCACTTGGAGAAGGAGGGGCAGAGGCTGGCAAGGGGGAAGCCGATAACTGTGTTCCCTTGTTTTGCTGTGAAAGAGACTGCTTCTGAGACACAGAATTTTTCCTAGCTCTTACAGAAGCTGGTTTTGAATTTTTCACCAATAATGCCAAAATTAATATGAATATTAAAATCATAAGAGCCATGATAATGCACAGCAACCCCACCACAGTCTCTTTTCTGTAAAAATCCTTGCATGGACTTGGCATTTCAGTTTGAGGCTGGATGACCCTCTGTGAGAGTCTGATCCTCTCTCTTGTTAATCAACAAAGATAAAGATTGCATTGTCCCTCCTTAATCAACAAAGATTGCATCATCTCTCCTTAATCTTGTTACTTCTGGGACTCAGACTCGGTGCTTGGCCCAAAAGCTCAGAGATGCAAATCAACAGACAATACCTTTGAAACTCCTAGACCTCACCCTGTCTGGACTGCCCAGGAAGCCTCCATCTTATCTCAGCTGCCCCCAAGGGCTATGTATGTAGGGTGTGGACAGGTGTAGCCGAGAGAGGGCGGAGGCCCTCCCCCCGGTGACGCCGGACCCCTGCAAATGTGTGAGAATGCACAGGAAGATGCCCTGGGGGGGCTGCAGCTGGACACTGAGCAGAAAACTGTATAAAAAGGCAGGAGAAAGGCCTGCCAAAGTGTGGCATCCCCACCAGACCAAGTGTGGTATCCCCACCAGTGGATTTCCCACCGCACCACCGGTGGCATCACCAGCAGACAGAGTGTGGCCTTCCCAGAGGACCACCATTCCCACCGGACCAAGAGTGACATCTCCACCGGACCACCGAGGGCAGACCATCACCAGACCACCAGAACTGCACACCACCGGAAGAACCTCTGACAAACTCCGCAGAAGATCATCCCTGGGCCACACACCCGTCTCTCTCTCACTCCTTCATCTGCGACTGAGGGTAATATGCTCACAGCCTTTTCCCCTTCCCTGCTCCTTCTTTTCTTCTCCATCGATCTCTATATCTTTCTCTCTCCCCCTTCTCCCCTCTCTCCCTCTGTTCTGATCTTTCTCTCTCCCCCTTCTCCCTTCTCTCCCTCCGTTTTGCCCAACCTTATCCTTTAATAAACAGTTTCATGGTGATATCTGGTCTCATTTGCACCTTAATTTCACAACACGGAATCCAGAAGAACTGGTCTAGCTCCTCTGGACAGAGATACTGTTCATCTCTGCTCCTGCGGACCTTGACACCCTCATGAGAGCAGTAGATAAAGCAGACTCTCGATTGATTGTAACATTATTGACAAAAACTCTTGTAATATCACTAGTAATATTCTCAGTGACACTAAAACCAGCATAACCAAGAATAAAATCACCCCAGCTCCAGAACATGTTTGAAAGCTTAACTTTAGCCTTCTTAAAAACTACATGAAGCAAGAAATAACCAATTTGATCTTTGATCCAGTTGTACACAAAAAACCAGAAAACAGGCCACACAGCAATCCCCACCAAGTACAATAGCTGCTTGATTAGCTTCATCTTAATTCCCAGAGCTAATTTTCCAATCACTCAAATATTATCTTGCCCCACGTTGGGCGCCAATTAAAAATGTGATGGTTTGGGGGTTAACCTGGCCCCCCACACTTTTGTATTTGCCCCAGCTAACTCAGAGGGACCCTGGGAATATAGATGAAGCAATTTATTTACAGCTAGCAGAATTTACAAGCAGCTATTTACAATATATACAGTTATATACAATTATATACAGAAATATACAAAGGATAAACAATACAAAAGCACAACTCCCCTCCTAGAAACCTGAGTCCCCAGGAGGGGCTCTCAAACCACCCCAACACCTCCCCTGACCCTCTCAACCTTACCCCAGTTCTCAGGAAGAAAAGAGGTGCAGCCAAGAGGTTAGGGAGCAGGGTTAATAGGAGCAAGGTTAATGAGATGTGACCAGGTCTAAGGCAAAAGCAAGAGTGACAAAATGGAGAAAGTTTTACTTCTTCTTCCCAGAGCTTTCAGCGAGACTGTGAGAGAAGTTGACATCAATTGTTTTCATTTCACTGCCTGTTATCTAGTTCTTTTACCAAAACATTCCAGCTTGCTTCAAACTAGCACACCAGAGCACCTGTTCTTGTAAAAAAAAAGTTGCCTCTGTTAATAACTTAATGTCCTGCTAATTAAAGCACACAGACTATGGCCTGGGACCATTTGGGGTTTTATTTGATTCAAATGTGAGAGCAGATCTTTCCTATGTCAAATGGGGCAGTTTTCTTGTAGAAATTGTACCACTCCATACACACCACTGAAACAATTTTGTGCAAGAGAAAAATAACTGTATCTCTCTCTTAGTTCTCAGGACACAAATCATAGAATCAGTCAGGGTAGGAAGGGACCACAAAGATCATCTAGGTCCAACCCCCCTGACATGGGCAGGGACACCCTACCCTAGAGCAGGCTGCCCACAGCCTCATCCCTCCAGGGATGGGGCCTCAACCACCAAACTGGGCAACCCATTCCAGGCTCTCACCACTCTCACGATGAACAACTTCCTTCTCACGTCCAGTCCAAATCTCCCCACCTACAGCTTTGCTCCATTCCTGTCACTCCCTGAGAGCCTAAAAAATCCCTCACCTGGGAGCCTCCTCCAAACTGAACAGCCCCAACTCTTTCAGTCTGTCCTCATACCAGAGCTGCTCCAGACCTCTGAGCATCCCAGTGGCCCTTCTCTGGACATGCTCCAGCATCTCCACATCCTGCTTGTAATGGGGGCTCCAGAACTGGATGCAGTACTCCAGATGGGGTCTCAGCAGAGTGGAGTAGAGGGGAAGAATCACCTCCCTCGACCTGCTGGCCACACTTCTCCTGATGCAGCCCAGGCTCTGGTTGGCTTTCTGGGCTGCAAGTGCACACTGCTGGCTCATGTTGAGCTTCTCATCCACCAGCACCCCCAAGTCCCTCTCCTTAGGGCTTCTCTCCAGCCACTCACTGCCTAGCCTGGACTTGTACTTGAGATTGCCTTGACCCAAATGCAGGACTTGGTCTTGTTGAACCTCATGAAGTTGGCTTGATCCCACCTCTCCAGCCTGTCCAGGTCCCTCTGTCTGGCATCCCTGCCCTCCAGCCTGTCTGCTGCATGACACAGCTTGGTGTTGTCAGCAAACTTGCTGAGAGTTCACTCAATGGTACTGTCTATGTCCCTGACAAGGTAGATATACATCTTTTTAATACACATAGAACTTAATAGGTAGATGCAGTTATGGCTTTACCACTGCTGCTTAGAGTTTTCTTTACTATGTGCGTACATCTAATGTTTGTATTCACTCATTAACCATCATGAGCTTTTAGCAGCCTCAATAAGAGCTGCTAGTTGTGATGGTTTGGGTGTTACCTGCCCCCCCACACTTAAGAAAAGCACCCAGACCAGACTCAGCTGATCTGGAAATTGGACAAAGCTTTATATTTACAGCTTAGCACAATATATGAGCAGCTATTTACAATATATACAGAAATATACAAGTTAAAGGTAATACAGAAACACAACAGCCCTCCCAGAAACCAGAGTCCTCAGAAGGGGCTCCCAACTACCCTTCCACCTTCTTCCCACCCCTCTACTTTACCCCAGACTTTGCCTTACATTCAAGGTGAGTTTGGAGGGTCAGACAGGGGGATTAGGAAGCAGGCAGATTAGTCAGATAGCAAGTTAGGTTAGAGATAGAAGAGCAGCCCAAAAGCCAGACAGCAAACTCTGTGTTATCTATGTTTGTGTTCTTGTTCTTATACATCTCAGCAAGCCTATGAGTGAAGCAGACATCACCACTGTTTCCTTTTCATAGCCTATAATCTAATTATTCTCACCAAAATATCCTAGTTAGACTCAAACTAGCACAGTAGTCAACAAAAATGTACTCATAGAATTGTACAATCATAGAATCAACCGGGTTGGAAGAGATCTCCAAGATCATCCAGTCCAACCTATAATCCATTCCAGCCCTATGATTAGTAATGCATTAGAAATATCCTGGATTAAGTCAATATGCCTTATGAAGCAACTCCCTATCAAAGTACATATATATATATATATATATATATATATATATATATATATATATACACAATTACAGCTTTGAATCTTCTTTATTGGCGACAAAGAAATTTTGCAAGGGAGATGATTTTTGAGGGCATAAAAGATAATGTGAGCCCAAAGGGGCTTTAATTGTTTCAGAGTAGTGCAATTATGCTAACTGAATATGAAAAAGCTACAGCTAATTTTTGTGTGTTGTTTGGCTCAGAGAAAATGCATTTTGAAAGGTGTAGAGCAGGGTGCTGAATTTGATGGAAATGGAAGCATGGCCAGTAAACCAGATAAACATTCCCTCTGCAGGTCCAGGTTTTCTGGAGAGTATCTCTCAAACAACTCAGGGAAAAGAGAAATAGGAAGAAAAGGGAGCTCCTCCACCAGTCACGACAAGACTGTTTTGTAGAAGAAGCAAACAGGATGAGCTCTAATGAGATTATCAACTAATTCTGTCAGGCAACACCCACATAAATCAACAGACAAAGAGGAGGGAGCAGGAGTCGGCAGAAATTAACAGCAGCAACCTATCAGTAATAGGCTTCCCCCCTGTCTCTCTCCAAGGGGCAATAGTTGTAGGGCTATAAATCTGTAATTAAATATGGTGTCCAGCAGCAAGAGTCTTTCTGTATAGCATATGAAGGACATTGGAGCAAAAAGATCTCTGCTTAAGAGGGAAATTTCTCTAAAAATTGCCCAGAATTATCTCTTTATCAATTTTTATTTTCATGGAGTCATAGAATGGTTTAGAATCATAGAATCATAGAATCAATCAGGTTGGAAGAGACCTCCAAGATCATCCAGGCCAACCTAGCACCCAGCCCTACCCAATCAACTAGACCATGGCACTAAGTGCCTCAGCCAGGCTTTGCTTGAACACCTCCAGGGACGGTGCCTCCACCACCTCCCTGGGCAGCCCATTCCAATGCCAATCACTCTCTCTGGGAAGAACTTCCTTCTAACATCCAGCCTATACTTTCCCTGGCACAACTTGAGACTTGAGGTTAGAAGGGACCTCAAAGCTCATCCAGTTCCAACTCCCCTGCCACAGGCAGAGACACTTCCCACTAGAACAGGTTGCTCAAAACCTCAACCTGGCGTTGAACACGTCCAGGGAGTTAGCATCCACAACCTCCCTGAGCAACCTGTGCCAGTGTCTCACCACCCTCACTGTACAGCACTTCCTAACATCCAGTTTGAATCTTCCCCCTGACAGTTTTAAACCATTACCCCTCATCCTGCCATTACAAGACCTTGTAAATAGTCCCTCCCCAGCCTTCTTGCAAGGTGTTGCAGCAGAACATCAGGACAAACAACACTCACATGCTGTCACTCTTCTGCCAATCACATCTGCTTTTTGTTTATTTCTCTGGAAGAATACTATTAAAGGTAAATTTGCAGTAAGCCATCAAATCCAAAGTAAATGTCATTTCCATCTGTTACCACAGAAACAGATTCATAGTAGAGTATTATTCATCGTGGTAGCATCTCCTCTTTATTAGCAAGAGCCTAATTGTATCAGAGTCAAGCATGTGATAGCCTCTGGAGGAGCAAATTATCCCACCATCATTCCTGCTACTAAAGTTCTATCTGATCTCTGGCTTTCCTCTTCCTGTGTTGTCACTGGTAGACTCAGAGTTCATTGTATTTCCTGTGCTATTTAAAGAGCTTCTTGGGCTGAGAGCCTATTTTAAGCCTGTCTCTGTATTCTTTAAAGTATCACCAGGAAGCATTTACTCTACAGAAATCATAGTAACATTGCAGGTCTCAGTCCATACTGAGAGGCTAGACCTGAAGCATCATATATACATATTTTTATCCCTCTGGGTCTATGACATTTAAAACATAAAGTAACAAATGACCAGCTGAACCTAAACGAGACTTTTGGAAAGAGGCCAAACTAAGCAGGTTCTCGGATATGCAAACAAGTGCTGGTAACAATGAACCATTTTTTTTCCTCAGGTATTCCTCTTGCCTAGGAGGCATGTGGCTCAGCTTGGTCCACAGACCCCAACATCCTACAAGTGTTGGTGGTAATTCATCTCTGTGTTAATTCTTTGACAATTTACAAGAGCACTGACATCCACAGAAAAAGAGGAAGGGACATCTCTTGCCCACTAATATCCTCTTACACATGAAAGGGCAGCTTCTTTCCCTTTAACATTGAGAACTGTAAATTCATAAATGCTTTCTAGGTCTATGTACACAGAATCTCAAAATGGATGAGGTTGGAAGGTCATCTGGAGGTCATCTGCGCCAACACTCCTGCTCATGCAGGTTATTGGTTGCCCAGTACTAATTCACAGAATCAACCAGGCTGGAAGACACCTCCAACATCATGCAGTCCAACCTATCCCCTAGCCCTAGCCAGTCAATTAGACCATGGCACTAAGTGCCTCATCCAGGCTTTTCTTGAACACCTCCAGGGATGGTGTGGTGGTTTGGCTGTAAACTGCCCCCCCACACTTTAGAAATTGCCGCAGCTAACTCAGACGGACTCTGGGAATATGAATGAAAGCTATTTCTTTACAGCAGCACAATATACAGTATCACAGTATTACAGTATCATCAGGGTTGGAAGAGACCTCACAGATCATCAAGTCCAACCCTTTACCACAGAGCTCAAGGCTAGACCATGGCACCAAGTGCCATGTACAGAAATATACAAAGGATAAACAATACAGAAGCACAACTCCCCTCCCAGAAACCTGAGTCCCCAGGAGGGTTTCTCAACCACCCCAGCACCTCCCCTTGCCCCTCTCAACCTTACCCCAATCCTGAGAAAGAATAGAGGTGCAGCCAAGAGGTTAAGAAGGAAGGTTAGTGGCAGCGAGGTTAATGAGATGTTGCTCAGTCTAAAGCCAAAAGCAGAGTGAGAAACAAAATGGAGAATGTTATCTAATGGTTACTTCTTGTTCCCATACTTCTCAGCGGGACTGTGAGAGAAGAGACACAACCATGTTTTCCTTTCATAGCCAATTATCTACTTTCTCTCACCAAAACATTCTAGCCTGCTTCAAACTAGCACAGATGCCAACTCCACCACCTCCCTGAGAAGCCCATTCCAATGCCAGTCACTCTCTCTGTGAAGAACTTCCTCCTAACATCCAGCCCAGACCTCCCCAGGCACTGGGTGCCGATGTAAAGAGCCTGGTTCTATCCACTTTAAAGCCTTCCTTCAAATATTTATACACATTCAGATATTTATCACCCACTCTGAGCCTCCTTTTCTCGAAGCTGATCAGCCCCAAATCTCAAAGCCTCTCCTCATAGGACAAATGCTCTAATACCTTAATCACCTTAGTGGTCGTTCTCTGGACTCCCTCCAGTAGCTCCATGTAGGTTCTGTGAGCTACTGAAAAAGGCTTTTTATTTTCAGCAATAGTTTAAGAATACCGTATGGTATCAGTAAAATCCTCTTTCCCATCACAAACATGGCACATGAAGCAGGGTTTCTAGAATTCAGCAAATATCTGGACTTCAGCAAAGCCTTTGACACCGTCTGCCACAACAAGCCCCTGGCCAAGTGGCAGCTTATGGCTTGGATAGATTCACTCTGATAAGGGTCAAGAACTGGCTAGAAGGCCAGGCCCAGAGAGGGGTGGTGAATGGTGCCACATCCAGTTGGCAGCTGTCACTAGTGGTGTTCCCCAAGGATCAGTGCTGGGCCCAGTCCTGTTCAATATCTTTATCGATGATCTGGACGAGGGGACTGAGTCCAGCATCAGTAAGTTTGCAGATGACACCAAGCTAGGAGCAGGTGTTGATCTGTTGGAAGGTAGGAGAGCCCTGCAGAGGGACCTGGACAGGCTGGATGGGTGGGCAGAGGCCAACGGGATGAGATTTAACAAGGCCAAGTGCAAGGTTCTACACTTTGGCCACAACAACCCCAAGCAGTGCTACAGGCTGGGGACTGAGTGGCTGGAGAGCAACCAGGAAGAAAAGGACCTGGGGGTGCTGGGAGATAGTAGCTGAAGATGAGGCAGCAGTGTGCCCATGTGGCCAAGAAAGCCAATGGCATCCTGGCCTGGATCAGGAGCAGTGTGGCAAATAGGACGAGCGAGGTTATTCTTGCCCTGCACTCAACACTGGTCAGGTCACACCTTGAATGCTGTGTCTAGTTCTAGGCTACTCAAATCAAGAGAGATGTTGAGGTGCTGGAAGGTGTCCAGAGAAGGGCAACAGAGCTGGTGAGGGGCCTGGAGCACAGCCCTGTGAGGAGAGGCTGAGGGAGCTGGGGGTGTGCAGCCTGGAGAAGAAAAGGCTCAGGGCAGACCTCATTGCTCTCTGAAAGGAGGTTTAGCCAGATGGGGTTGGTCTCTTCAACCAGGTAACCAGCAACAGAACAAGGGGACACAGTCTCAAGTTGTGCCAGGGGAAGTATAGGCTGGATGCTAGGAGGAAGTTCTTCACAGAGAGAGTGATTGGCATTGGAATGGGCTGCCCAGGGAGATGGTGGAGCTGCTATCCCTGAAGGTGTTGAAGCAAAGCCTGAATGAGGCACTTAGTCCCATGGTCTAGTTGACTGGATGGGGCTGGGTGCTAGGTTGGCCTGGATGATCTTGGAGGTCTCTTCCAACCTGGTTGATTCTATGATTCTATCTATGAGTTTTCTTTTAATTCATCTCAACAGTGGTAGGGATTTTTACAGTGCTTTCCAGTCCCTGACGAAGTGGTCCACCCTCTAGTGCTCCAGTACCCGTTAGAAAGAAATAAAATTAACCCACCAACAGCGGTGGGCCCCCAAGCCCCACGTGACAATCCCCCCTTTGAAAAAAAAATCACTAATTTACCTCTGATTATGTTATCACAGTATCACACAGTATCACAGTATCACAGTATCACAGTATCATCAGAGTTGGAAGAGACCTCACAGATCATCAAGTCCAACCCTTTACCACAGAGCTCAAGGCTAGACCATGGCACCAAGTGCCACGTCCAACTTTGCCTTGAACAGCTCCAGGGACGGCGACTCCACCACCTCCCCGGGCAGCCCATTCCAGTGTCCAATGACTCTCTCAGGGAAGAACTTTCTCCTCACCTCCAGCCTAAATCTCCCCTGGCGCAGCCTGAGGCTGTGTCCTCTCGGTCTGGCGCTGGCCACCTGAGAGAAGAGAGCAACCTCCTCCTGGCCACAACCACCCCTCAGGTAGTTGTAGACAGCACTAAGGTCACCCCTGAGCCTCCTCTTCTCCAGGCTAAACAATTCCAGCTCCCTCAGCCTCTCCTCATAGGGCTGTGCTCAAGGCCTCTCCCCAGCCTCGTCGCCCTTCTCTGGACACGCTCAAGCATCTCAGTGTCCCTCCTAAACTGGGGGGCCCAGAACTGAACACAGTACTCAAGGTGTGGTCTAACCAGTGCAGAGTACAGGGGCAGAATGACCTCCCTGCTCCTGCTGACCACACCATTCCTGATGCAGGCCAGGATGCCACTGGCTCTCTTGGCCACCTGGGCACACTGCTGGCTCATGTTCAGGTGGGTATCAATCAGCACCCCCAGATCCCTCTCTGTCTGGCTGCTCTCCAGCCACTCCGACCCTAGCCTGTATCTCTGCATGGGGTTGTTGTGGCCAAAGTGCAGCACCCTGCACTTGGAGCTATTGAACCCCATCCCCTTGGACTCTGCCCATCTGTCCAGGCGGTCAAGGTCCCTCTGCAGAGCCCTTCTGCCCTGCAACCCAGCCACATCTACCCCCAGCTTGGTGTCATCTGCAAACTTGCTGATGACTGACTCCATGTCCTCATCCAGATCATCTCTGAAGATGTTAAAGAGGATGGGGCCCAGCACAGATCCCTGAGGGACACCACTAGTGACAGCCACCAGCTGGATGTGGCACCATTCACCACCACTCTCTGGGCTCGGCCCTCCAGCCAGTTCCTAACCCAGCACAGAGTGTTGCCATCCAAGCCATGGGCTGACAGCTTAGCCAGCAGTTTCCTGTGGGGGACAGTGTCAAAGGCCTTCCTGAAGTCCAGATAGAGCACATCCACAGGCCTCCCCACATCCACCAAGCGGGTCACCTGATCATAGAAGGAGATCAGGTTAGAAAGGCAGGATCTGCCCTTCCTAAACCCATGCTGGCTGGACCTGAGCCCTTTGCCAGCCCTTAGTTGTGTTCTTATCATCCCCAATGTTCTTGCTTCGAGAAGATTCTTTTGCAGATTGTTCACTTACTTCTTAGTTCTAAAGACACCTTACAAAATTGCAATAACAGAGAACATGAGGTATGTGTTTCCAAGCAGAATACTTTACCCTTTTGAAAGAAACTGAGTATGCACTTCTGAAAAGGGGAAAAAAACCCTAGAGTCAGAGAATCAACCAGGTTGGAAAAGACCTCCAACATCATCCACTTGTCCTGGAGTCCTGTATACCTCTAAATTCCTCTCCCTATGTGGCTTGAATGGGAGAGGAAAAGCTGCCTGTTCTTCCCCCCTGCCTTGCCCTGCAGGCATGAAGGGGGTGAGCAAAGGGGTCCTGCCCGCACGAGGAGTGCCCCGTTGTCATGGAGGGTAACAAAGCTGCAACGCTCTTCTGTAGGGCCTTTGCTGTGAATGTTACAGTGTCTCACATTGAAGGCCAAGAGCAACCGTGAAGCCAAAACAATATTTCTAGCCCATGAGAAGATTCCTCCCTAAGGAAGGACAAAAGGTAAACATTGGCTAATGTTTTGAACTAAAGGCCTTGGTTCTCATGTTCGCTCAATACCTGTCGATGGGCCGAACTCTGGGTGGTCTTACAGGTTGTTTGTGGTAAGAATTGTCCAACTGTGCAGGTTGATGATAACTTTGTACCAATCTGTAAAAGTAACGTAAAAATCGCCTGAACTGGTGAGCACACCTCTTGTGAACATTATAAAATGGTGTGTCTGCCTGGATCGGGAGCTTGCTCCAGCTCCAGCTCCAGCCTGCTCATCTGCACGCTCGCTCTCGTTCATGCTGCTGCAGCTCCTATGGTCTTTCACCCAGCTGAACCTGCTTGCCATCGAGACCAGCGGACGCCTGATCCTCTGAAGCCAGGGCTTGCCTGGGCCCGATCCTGCGAAAAGGTTCGGACAACAACCTGACCTTCATAAACACTTCAAAACTCTGCTGAACTACTTTGAACAGTGAGTAACCAATGAACCCTTATTTAAAGACTGAGTAACTTCTCAAGACTCAGAGAACCTTTTTGAAACACAAACTCTCTTCTTTTGCCATTTTTCTTCAATGTTATCTGCGATCTCAGATTAAAAGAATTTATATGGGTAGTTTAGTTTTGAGGAAGGGGATTTATTTTAGCAATAAATCACTTGGTCTTTACAAGTCAGCCTTGCGTGTTTTCCCCATGAATTTCCCCTAAACTGCATTCCACGACACCCGTGCAGTGCCCGCGCTGGAATCGGGCTGGGATTGGCTGTGCGCTTCTGTCCTGGAGTCCTGTACCCCTAAATTCCTCTCCTGCCCGGACTTCAGGGGGAAAGGGGAAAAGCCACCTGGTTTCCCTCCCCCCTTGCCTGCCCTGCAGCTGTGAAGGGGGGGGAGGACTGCCCCGTGAGTTCCCGCGCTGGAGCCAGGCTGGGATTGGCCGTGCGCTTTCGCGCCTAAGGTGTGGTAACTCTGCCCTTTGTCTAGCGAAGGTTATAACTATTGGGGGTCTTCCTGCCTTTGGGGTTCCCACTTTGGAGTTTGCCTTTGCCTGGACGTACGAGCCTGCCTGAGCTCACACACTCCCCTGTGGCTGGACTGCAGGGAGACCTTCAGGAATTTGCTTTCCTATTGACACCTTTGTGTGCCTAACGACCCTTAACGACCTCTTAACGATTCACCTGCAGCTGCTGGAAAAGAAGAGGAACACAGACCCCAGAGTCAGCCTGAGTGAGTTATTTGGCTTAGCTTAATTTAGTAAGAAACTGCTATTAATTAATAGCTGAGGCCTTTTCCAACTTCTGACTTCCAATATAGTCAGATTATTGATGGTATCCATGTAGATTAATTCTCATGCAACTGAATCTGCTTATCAAACTAAATTAATCTTTGCATATATAGTTGTGGGGGCGGGTTTTTGGAAAAATAAAAAATATCTATTTTTGATAAATTCCCGACTTGGCCACGTATTAATTCCTGCCCTCCGCAACAGCTTCACGCCTAAGTGAGTGGTAACTCTGCCCTTTGTCTAGAGAGGGTATAAATATTGGGGGGCTTCCTGCCTTTGAGGGTTCCTGCCTTGGATTCGTTCCTGCCTGAGCATTCATACCTGCCTGAGAATTCTCCCCCCTATCTCTCCTGGTGCTCTGCTCCAAAGGATTGCTTCACCCATTAACACCTTTTGTGCAGACCTGAGTACCTCTTAATGACTCTTCTACGGCTTCTGAAAGAGAGTCAGAGGGACAGGCCACAGGACGAAGTCAGCCTGACCCTGAGTTATTTTGGCTCAGCTTTATTAGTAAGAAAACACTATTAATGAATAGCTAAAGCCTTTTCCAACTTCTGATTTCCAAAATAGTCAGATTATCAATGACATCCTTGTAGATCTTCTCAAAGCAACTGAATCTGATAATTAAAACTAAATTAATTTCTGTATATAGTTTGGGGGTGGGCTTTGTTGTGTTGCCTCCACAATAGCAGTCCAACCTAGCACACAGCCCTATCCAATCAACTAGACCATGGCACTAAGTGCCTCAGCCAGGCTTTGCTTAAACACCTCCAGGGACGGTGCCTCCACCACCTCCCTGGGCAGCCCATTCCAATGCCAATCACTCTCTCTGACAAGAACTTCCTCCTAACATCCAGCCTATACTTCCCCTGGCACAACTTGAGACTGTGTCCCCTTGTTCTGTTGCTGGTTACCTGGCAGAAGAGACCAAGCCCCACCTGGCTACAATCTCCCTTCAGGTAGTTGTAGACAGCAATGAAGTCACCCCAATCATGATGAACTAAGTCATAGAATTATAGAATCAACCAAGTTGGAAGAGACCTCCAAGATCATCCAGTCCTGCTAACACACATAAGTCAGTGTAGAAGATAGAACAGAATGCTTTTTGCAACATCATCCCGGGCAGCATTAGTTTTATTTGCACTGCATCAAACTAGAGGAATAAAGTTAGGAACCCATAGGTTTGATTTATTCATTTCAAGTGCTACATCTTCAGGTATTCCCTAGCACCTGCACCAGGTTTAATCTGGTTAAACTGGATGTCATGGCTTTGTGTTTTTGGGGTTTGGTTTGATTTGTTTTGTTTTGTTTTCCACAGGGCAGAACACTTGCATTACAGATTTCTCTTTTCAAAGGAACAAAAACTTCACCCTTCATTCTCTCTCCTTCCTTTCTGTTTAGAATTAATCAGTTCCTGCTTCCTAGCAACCTCTCACCATTACGACTCCAGCCAAGACATTCAGTAAACATTCGTTGTGTAAGTAGCTAATGCAAGTAGAGTTAATGAACTGCTTGTAAATACTGTTCTCTCCAGCTAGCATAATCTATGCCACATACCTCACTGTCAGCACTCTCAGGAAAGAGATCTTGAGATTATCAACAAAAAGCAGCATGCTTCTGACTGATAAACCTATGCTTGTGTAACTAGGGAAAAAAGTGCTCTTTGCTTGATACACCAAACCCAGATCGGAATCTGGACTTGCTGTGGGTCCTCTGAATGCTGTGCAGTAGCTACTAAGAAACTGATAGACTTCTGTTTTCCATCTGAAACTAGGTAAGGTGAATTTGGGTATACTTCAGGAAGTCAGTGTGTTTCACAAGGTCTCTTCCAACCTGATTGACTCTATGATTTTCTCTATATATGAATAAGGAGAATGTGTACAAATCAGGCTGGCGTCTTCTGACATCTTCTCATATTTTAGGGATATATCTTATGTTATACACAGCTCAGTCTAGATGCTACAGAACTGTGAACCTCCTACTGAAATGTGAACATCACCCAGTTTATTTAATATCTCCTGGAGGATGCCCTGTAACATTCTAGCCAGGTCTGTGTGTGGGAGACAGGTATCTGCTCTGTCTGCTCTGTTGATTGAACAAACTCATTCAGTTTATGACAAGTGTGTCTCAAAACAGTCCTTCACATTTTCTCTCCTAACAAAAATTCTAGCAGAAGTACTGGGTTAAGATGTTCCTGTCCCTTGCTCCCATGGCATGGCACAGAGCTCTCTATTGTGCTAACAGTACTGTCTGTACAATCATGTTATAATTGAGAAAGTCAACTAGATCCTGGGCTGCATCAGGAGAAGTGTGGCCAGCAGGTCAAGGGAGGTGATTCTCCCCCTCTACTCCACTCTGGTGAGACCCTATCTGGAGTACTGCATCCAGTTCTGGAGCCCCTATTACAGAAGAGATATGGAGATGCTGGAGCATGTCCAGAGAAGGGCCACGAGGATGCTCAGAGGGCTGCAGCAGCTCTGCTGTAAGAACAGACTGAAAGAGTTGGGGCTGTTCAGTCTGGACAAGAAGAGACTCCCAGGTAACTTTCTTGTGGCCCTCCAGTATCGGAAGGCGCCTACAAAAAAAGCTGGGGAGGGACTTTTTAGGCTACAGGTAGTGACAGGAACAGAGGGAATGGACTAAAGCAGGAGGTGGGGAGATTGAGACTGGACATGAGGAGGAAGTTGTTGAGCATGAGAGTGGTGAGGATCTGGAATGGGTTGCCCAGGGAGGTGGTTGAGGCCCCATCTCTGGAGGTGCCATCAGGATGGATGAGGCTCTGTCCAGCCTGCTTTAGGGTAGGATGTCCCTGCCCATGTCAGGGGGGTTGGAATTAGATGATCCTTGTGGTCCCTCCCATCCCTGACTGATTCTATGATTCTATTAATAAACATACTTAGTTGAAAAAAGAACCCTCCAAGAACTGAAGTTCTCTTATACTGAAGACTGATTTTGAGAAGCCACTACCCACTACAGTAAGAACAGTTGTTGTGTAGAGAAACCTGTTATAATTCTCAGATGAAAGCAGATCAGGTTTACTCTACTTTTGGCAAATGATCACTCAGGTCATACAAAAAACATTGTAAGCAACACATAAGGAGACAAACTTTAAGTTGAATACTCTGGAGAGCTCAGGCAAAAAACATGGGATTCGTCTCACTTCGTATTACAGCTCTGCAATGCAGATCTCTGCAGCTAAAGATCTTGCCTTTATGCTCCTTTACAGAGAGTGGAGAGAAATATCCTTTAAAAAATATGAATAATTTCAGATTACAAGGCAAATTGTGCTCTGCTAAGTGCCTATTCCTTATCACTAACTGCAAGGGAGTGTGGAGTGACTAGTGCAGCTCTGGACATCTGTGTTTTAGGTAGCTAAGAAATCCTTACTGTTTTTCCTTGCAGTGTGTATAGGGGTATAGGGTTATCCCTCCAGAGGCAGTAACCTTGAATCTGACCTTAGGTGGTCTTGACCCCTCCCCAGGAGTGGGTCTAAACACCACCAGGTGATGGTTAGTTCAATCCCTCTTCCTGTCTAAAGATCCATAAAAGCAAGAGGACTTCCTGTTGCGCTCTCTCTTTGTGCTCCCTGCTTCCCTGCTTACCAGCATCACCATCCTGTTCCTGGTTCTCTTTGTTTCACCACGTGGCCATCACCCACGAGGCAGACAAAACCATCACCATCAAAATCGGGTTGTATTTACTCATTTTGTGTTTGCTTTCCCTTCCTTGTACCTTTGTAACTTCCCTCCCTCGGACACCTTTTCATGTTATTGTTAAACTTTCCTTTTTAACTTCCAAATCGAGTGAGATTCATTTATTTGGGAGTGCTTACCTTTTCCTCTCTCTCCATCTAATCCCTTTCTTTTGGGAAAAAAATGGGGGAGAGGGAAGGCCACTCTATAAAAATTGTTATTGGTTCTATCAAATTTATCTGAGTCTCTGGGAATTCAAATTAGAACTGAGACACAGTGACATTCTCACACTGATACTTTTACATGTGTGGGTATGAACACACATCACAGAATCAGAGAATCAGCCAGGTGGGAAGAGACCTCCAAGATCATCCACTCCAACCTAGCACCCAGCCCTATCCAGTCAACTAGACCATGGCACTAAGTGCCTCATCCAGTCTTTTCTTGAACACCACCACCTCCCTAGGCAGCCCATTCCGATGCCAATCACTCTCTCTGGGAACAACTTCCTCCTAACATCCAGCCTAGACCTTCCCCGGCACAACTTGAGACTGTGTCCCCTTCTTCTATTGCTGGTTGTCTGGCAGAAGAGACCAACCCTACCTGGCTACAACCTCACTTTGGGTAGTTGTAGACAGCAATGAGATCACCTTTGAGCCTCCTCTTCTCCAGGCTGCGCACCCTCAGCCTCTCCTCACAGAGCTATGTTCCTGATCCAGGCCAGGATGCCATTGGCTCTCTTGGCCACCTGGGCACACTGCTGGCTCATCTTCAGTTACTATCTACCAGCACACCCAGGTCCCTTTCTGCTTGGCTGCTCTCCAGCCACTCTGTCTCCAGCCTGTAGCACTGCTTGGGGTTTATCATGCACATGTGTACCTATACATGCACACACAGATAAAATTTAATTCCAAGACAACAGACTGCCTGTGTGTGTGTTAGCCCCCATGTATAAGCCCATTCTCTTCTGATTTTCCTGTAAAAATAAAGTAAAATCATAAAGTGACCACAAATTTGTGGTACAAATCATGTGGGCTCTTCAAATCTGAGAGGAAAGGGAAAAAAATCAGGTTTCCTTCTCCTGCAAAAGCATCATCATGTCAGCTCTCAAGCAGAAGATGCAGATGCTAGCAGAATCTCTCTCCTTGTAATTAGAGGTAAAGACTGGTTGAGTACAAAATCAAAGTGGCATCAGATGTTTGAATTACCATAATAAACAGCCAGTCCTTGGATGCCCATGGTCCATAGGCAATTTAAGCACACCTCCTTGTAAGCTCTGTTAAATGATGTAAGAATGCACAAACTTCAAACTTTCAGTGATTTGTTCCTTTATCTAAGAGGAAATTTTAAGCTGAAGATGTTAGCTGATAATCTTGCAATGAGTCAGGGTTTGTTTGCTGTGAACACTGTGTTTGCTGTGTAATTGCCTTGATAAAGCTCCACTCTACACACTTAGGTGAACTAAGTATTCTTTCACAGAATCCCAGAGTGACAGGGGCTGGAAGAGGCTTCAAAACTTCATCCAGTCCAACCTCTCTGCAGAACAGGATCTCCTGCTGATGGTCATCCTCCTGATGCTCTCATGCAGAGTGATGATCAATGGCGCAATGTCCACCTGAAGACCAGAGACAAGTGGTGTCCCTCAGGTGTCAGTGCTGGCACCAGTGCTGTGTAACATCTTTGTCAGTGATGTGGCCAGAGGAATCAGTGCACCCTCAGTGAGTGTGCAGATGACACCAAGTTGTGTGGCACAATTGACTTGCTAGAGGGCAGGGATCCATCCAGAGTGACCTGGACAGGATGCAGAGGTGGGCCCAAGCCAACCTTGTGACATTCAACAAGGCCAAGTGTAAGGTCCTGCACGTGGGTCAGTGCAATCTCAGGCACAGATACAGGCTGGGTGGGGAATGGCTGAGAGCAGCCCTGAGGAAAAGGACCTGGGGGGCTGGACTGATGAAAAGCTCAACATGAGCCTGCAGTGTGCACATGTAGCCCAGACAGCAACTGTGTGGTGGGCTGCAGCAAGAGAAGTGTGGGCAGCAGGGCAAGGGAGGGGATGGCAGAGCCCAGAGAGTGGTGGTGAATGGTGCCACATCCAGTTGGCAGCCAGTCACTAGTGGTGTTTCCCAAGGATCAGTGCTGGGCCCAGTCCTGTTCAACATCTTTATTGATGATCTGGATGAGGGGACTGAGTCCAGCATCAGTAAATTTGCAGATGACACCAAGCTAGGAGCAGGTGTTGATCTGTTGGAAGGCAGGAGAGCCCTGCAGAGGGACCTGGACAGGCTGGATGGGTGGGCAGAGGCCAATGGGATGAGATTTAGCAAGGCCAAGTGCAGAGTTCTGCACTTTGGCCACAACAACCCCAAACAGTGCTATAGGCTGGGGACAGAGTGGCTGGAGAGTAGCCAGGAGGAAAGGGACCTGGGGTTACTGATAGATAGTAGGGTGAAGATGAGGCAGCAGTGTGCCCAGGTGGCCAAGAGAGCCAATGGCATCCTGGCCTGCATCAGGAACAGTGTGGCCAGTAGGATGAGGGAGGTTATTCTGCCCCTGTACTCAGCACTGGTCAGGCCACACCTTGAGTGCTGTGTCCAGTTCTGGGCCCCTCAATTCAAGAAGGATGTTGAGGTGCTGGAATGTGTCCAGAGAAGGGCAACAAAGCTGGTGAGGAGCCTGGAACACAAATCCTATGAGGAGAGGTTGAGGGAGCTGGGGGTGTGCAGCCTGGAGAAGAGTAGGCTCAGGGGTGACCTCATTGCTGTCTACAACTACCTGAAGGGGCATTGTAGCCAGATGGGGGTTGGCCTCTTCTCCCAGGCAACCAGCAACAGAACAAGGGGACACAGTCTCAAGTTGTGCCAGGGTAGGTCTAGGCTGGATGTAAGGAGGAAGTTGTTGCCAGAGAGAGTGATTGGCATTGGAATGGGCTGCCCAGGGAGGTGGTGGAGGCACTGTCCCTGGAGGTGTTCAAGCAAAGCCTGGATGAGGCACTTAGTGCCATGGTCTAGTTGACTGGCTAGGGCTGGGTGCTAGGTTGGCCTGGATGATCTTGGAGGTCTCTTCCAACCTGATTGATTCTATGATTCTATGATTCTACTCTGCTCTTGTCAGGCCCCACTTGGAGTACTGTGTTCAGTTCTGGAGCCTCCAGCACAAGGGAGATATGGAATTGTTTGAGTGAGTCCAGAGGAGGGCCACGTAGATGCTCAGAGGACTGGAGCAGCTCTGCTATGAGGACAGGCTGCAAGAGTTGGGGCTCTTGAGTTTGGAGAAGAGAAGGATTTGAGGAGACCTTATAGTGGCCTTCCAGTTTCTGAGGGAGGCCTACAGAAAGGCTGGGGAGGGACTATTCACAAGGTCTTGTAACGACAGGATGGGGGATAATGGGTTTAAACTGGCAGAGAACAGATTTAGACTGGATGTTAGGAGGAAGCTCTTTCCAGTGAGGGTGGTGAGACACTGGCACAGGTTGCCCAGGGAGGTTGTGTCTGCTCCCTCCCTGGAGGTGTTTAAGGCCAGGTTGAATGAGGCCTTGAAGTGACCTGCTCTAGTGGGAGGTGTCCCTGCCTATGGTGGAGGGTTGGAGCTGGATGATCCTTGAGGTCCCTTCCAACCTAGACCATTCTGTGATTCTGTGATTCTATATCAGATCACACAGGAATGCACCCAGGCAGGTTTTGAATATCTCCAGAGAGAGAGACTCCACAAGCCCCCTGGGCAGCCTGTTCCTATGTCTTGTGACAGGTCACAATCATATATCTCTAAAGAGGTGAAGGTGGTAGGACTTAACCACCATTAATACCTAAAGGCATCTCTTCAATCTGCATTATTCAGCCTTAACTTCACTGTTACCCCTTGCTCATCTTGCAGAAGCTGAATGTATTTGACCTGCAAGAATCAATGGTATGAGAAACAAGCCAATGTAGTTTGAAAACCAGCAAGTAATCATGTTCACAAGTTGTACAACATAGGGAGATTTCTGTGCCCACCTATCTGCATGTGGCATGGATTCAGAAATAGAGAGGATTAAATGAAATTCCAGTCTCCTTCCTGTTGCTCTTCTCTCTCTTTGGACCAATCCCAAACTCTGCAGCACACTACCTATTGCTTGTCAGAGTGCTTTCCTGCCAGAGCAATTTGCAGACTCAAATTATGCATCACAACACTTTTGCAAGGTGGAAAGGAAATTAAAATGCTGGCAACAAACTATTGCCTGTTGAAACAGTCTCATGTAGGTCAGAGCTTAACCTCTGGGCCTGAGGATTTCAAATAACAGGCCATGAGAAGGCTGAGGCAGAGGACAGGATCTGCATACCCACACCATTGTGAGCGGGAACGGAGGCTACTCAGTGCTTACCAAACCTTTGGCAACCTTCAGGTTTGGTCATTTCGTTCCTCAGTAAGACCAAGTGCTTTTGAGAAACCAGTCTCACTAAGCCAGTAATTAAAGCAGCAACAAGCCTACTAGCAAGAGCTCAAACCCACCTACACCTCAGCTCCCACCTGAAATGTCAGATGCCAAACCGACTCTTTAGATGCTTCAATACTCTTTAAAACAAGGATTTAAACGAGGCACATCAAATACAGATCTTAGAAGCTACAATCTTCTAGCTCCTGAACAAACACCCTGCCTCCAGAAGCAGTTTCTCTCCCCTTGTATTGTCTTCTATTGTCTCACTGCGACGCATGCAGACGCTGCGGCACCATCGGGGCAATCTCTAGTGGTCGTCTTCCCTGCCAGTTTAGTGCGTGTAATTTGTATTTCTTCCTGTTTTTGAAGCAGCTTATCTGGAACAATGTTATTAAAATGTTGTTATTTGATGGCTCAGTGAAAGTATGATTCGAGCAAATAATATAAACAGGCTTTGTGAAAGATGCAATTTAAATCTGTGCTGATTAATTTAACTCCTCTGCGGACTCTCACTGAGTCTGGGATGAAGAGGTGGGTCACAGCTGACTTAGAATCATAGAATCATAGAATCAACCAGGTTGGAAGAGAACTCCAAGATCATCCAGTCCAACCTATCACCTCGCCCTATCCAGTCAACTAGACCATGGCACTAAGTGCCTCATCCAGGCTTTTCTTGAAGACCCCCAGGGACGGTGCCTCCACCACCTCCCTGGGCAGCCCATTCCAATGCCAATCACTCTCTCTGGGAAGAACTTCCTCCTAACATCCAGCCTATACCTACCTCAGCACAACTTGAGACTGTGTCCCCTTGTTCTATTGCTGGTTACCTGGGAGAAGAGGCCACCCCCCACCTGGCTACAATGTCCCTTCAGGTAGTTGTAGACAGTAATAAGATCACCCCTGAGCCTCCTCTTCTCCAGGCTAAACACCCCCAGCTCCCTCAGCCTCTCCTCATAGGATTTGTGCTCCAGGCCCCTCACCAGCTTTGTCACTCTTCTCTGGACATGTTCCAGCACCTCAACATCCTTCTTGAATTGAGGGGCCCAGAACTGGACACAGTACTCAAGGTGTGGTCTGACCAGTGCTGAGTACAGGGGCAGAATAACCTTCCTTGTCCCACTGGCCACACTATTCCTGATGCAGACTTCAACATTTGGACCCACAGTCACAAGAAAAAAAAATCACAGTTGCTCTTGTCTTTACAACACTCACTTCTCCGGCCCAAATCTTCTCAGAAATCCGAACAAGGGGACACAGTCTCAAGTTGTGCCAGGGGAGGTCTAGGCTGGATGTAAGGAGGAAGTTCTTCACAGAGAGAGTGATTGGCATTGGAATGGGCTGCCCAGGGAGGTGGTGGAGGCACCGTCCCTGGAGGTGTTCAAGCAAAGCCTGAATGAGGCACTTAGTGCCATGGTCTAGTTGACTGGATAGAGCTGGGTGCTAGGTTGGACTGGATAATGTTGGAGGTCTCTTCCAACCTGATTGATTCTATGATCAGGAAGAACTGTGCAGTAAAACTTCATCTTTGTACAAGCAGGAGTCTAGAGTCTTGCTGTTTTCCAGCTGTATGATGATCAGTAGAAGACTTTAACCTTCTGAGGGGACCATGGGTGCTGATGCTTCCCAATTCAGAGGGACAGTCAGGAACTGCCCGCTGGTGAAGATCAAGTGTGAATTGCCACTATGTCACCCAGAAGTCACCTCTCTTTTTTAGTGAGAGTTGGAAGCAGAAGGGAAAACGTTGAGTAGTCACTGAAAGCAGTCCTCTGGGAACTAACGAGTGCATTCATCAGGAATTATTCTCAGCTGCCCTCCCTGAGAGGTGCAGAAGGGAAAAAAAACTATAGGCTTTCTGTAATTGGTTTGTGATGGGTCAGGTTCACAGAGCACAAAATAAAGAGCTTTCTATCAGGCTGCAGTAACTCAGTCACCAGTCAAAGAACAAGAAGCAAGGAGCTTCCCTTAGGGCAAACACTGTGGTATTCTCAGCCTGTGAACATTGACTGAGTTGATATTATGCACGTATAGCCAAGCTATGACCTTCCCCACATTTGCCCTTTCACTGGCCACATCCTGGCTAGCCCTCAATGCCCAGCTTGGCCACCCAGGCTGGAAGTGTGAGAAGAGCAGATGTGGGAGGGAGAACAGCAGCTGTGGACAGCGTGGAGAAGCATGCACTGCAAATGGCATAAAGTGTCAAACAAAATAGGTAGACGTGGAGAGAGCTGGAATCCTCCAGCTCGAGAGTAGTCTCCACCAGCTTGGCTGGGAGCCACATTCCTACATTCCTGGCTGCACCACGGAGCAAGGCAGTGATGTAGAGGCAACGGCTGAATGCTTTGTTGTGGCCGATGTATGTCAGGACAGCTTGAACAGACAAGTTTTAAAGTTCCTCTGCTGGCCATATCATGAGGGCCAAACTTTAAAACATTTAACAGATGATTACCAGATTCAGTTATTCTGTAACCTCTTTTGATGCAGCCCATTGAATAAGCAGCTTCTCTTGTGCTTAACTGAATTCGTTTAAACTACAGCCTCCTTGAAATGATTCTGACTTGATTTAGAAATGCCAAGCCACTCAAGCATTGAGAATAATTTTCTGCTGAGTCTGCTGAAGAGACTTTTTCACCTTGCAGACTGAACTCTGAGAACCGTAATTGCTTCACACAAAACATGACAAGAGGCTCACACTTCTATCAGCAGTTTAAATGTCATTTAAGTCTGTTTCTTTCACGTGCGGAAACAGCAGAACAGATAAGAAGTAGGAACAGACAGTGTTCTAGTATCTACTATAGTTTAGTCAGCCTTGTCTTAGGTGGACAACTCACCCATTCTCTGGGGGAGCGGTGAGAAATACAAGAGTTTGGCATTTGGGAATGATGTTTCCATGCACGGTTCTGACAGCTGAGACACACAGGAAGGGGAAAATTTTTGGAGTCTAGATGCACTGCTTCACTGTTTTCTCTGCAAAAGACCTTTCCCTCTTACTTTCTAAGTGCTGCATCTGCTAGGGAATACAGAATTTGGCATTATCCTCTCTAGCATTATACTATATCCCTGGAGATACATCAGAATGCCCAGGTGAAAGTCTCTGATTACCACACAGAGATCCTGGAAAACAGGACACTTTGGAATCTAAACATTTACTGCACTTTTCCTTTTGCTATAATGTCTGTGGTGGTTACAGTTCAGGAGACAATTAGGTTATGTTTACATGAGTAAACTACATAGTGCCGGGAAACATGTGTGCACATTGACAAACAACTGCCACCGCTATTCAACTGTTAAAGCAGTTGAATGATGGAGTGTGGCTTCAGCTGAGGCCAAGCAGAGGTCTCCCAAACAGTTCCTGGCCATGTTTCCAGGAATCGGTCTCAACCGGTAGTCCAGATACAGACAAAGATATCTTTTGGAGGGCAAAATAGATTAACAGTGTGGATACAGCTATTCTGTGCCACTTCAACTCAGTGCCAAAGAATGCTTTTTGTTTGCTTGTATAGGAATCCCCTGGTGTATATTTACCCTGCCTTTGCCAGGCTGAAGTCAGCTGAAACGGAGTATTGTCTTTCAGCTGTACCTTTTTTTCCTTACTTCCCCAGTTCCTTCTGTTCCTCTTTCTCCCTTCAAAATCATAGAATCATAGAATCAGTCAAGGTTGAAATGGACCACAAGGATCATCTAGTTTCAACCCCACTGCCATGAGCAGGGACAGTCTACCCTAGAGCAGTCTGCCCACAGGCTCATCTAGCCTGGCCTTCAACACCTCCAGGGATGGGGCCACAACCACCTCCCTGGGCAATCCATTCCAGGCTCTCACCACTCTCATGCTCAACAACTTCCTCCTCACCTCCAGTCTCAATCTCCTCACCTCCAGCTTTGCTCCACTGCCGCTAGTCCTGTCACTCCCTGAGAGCCTAAAAAGCCCCTCCCCAGCTTTTTTTGGAGGCTCCCTTCAGATACTGGAAGGCTACAAGGTCACTTGGGAGCCTCCTCTTCTCTGAACTGAACAGCCCCAACTCTTTCAGTCTGTCCTCATAGCAGAGCTGCTGCAGCCCTCTGAGCATCATAGAATCATAGAATCAACCAGGTTGGAAGACACCTCCAAGATCATCCACTCCAACCTAGCACCCAGCCCTGGCCAGTCAACTAGACCATGACACTAAGTGCCTCATCCAGGCTTTTCTTGAACACCTCCAGGGATGGTGACTCCACCACCCCCCTGGGCAGCCCATTCCAATGCCAATCACTCTCTCTGGCAGGAACTTCCTCCTAACATCCAACCTATGCTTCTCCCGGCAGAACTTGAGGCTGTGTCCCCTCGTTGCCCTTCTCTGGACACTCTCCAGCATCTCCACATCCCTCCTGTAATAGGGGCTCCAGAAGTGGATGCAGTACTCTGCATGCTCATGCATTTGTCCCCATAAAATACAACAATCAGTGTGCTTTTTAGGTCCTGATGAAAATAATAGTAATAATAATAAAAAGATATCTAGGTTTAGTCCTGGGATGGGGTGGGGGGCAAGAAACAGAGAGAAAAAAGTCGACCATGGAAATTCTGAAGGAACACGAGTGACAAACAGCAAGAATCAGAGCGGATGTTTCTGGGCGTGTGAGCAGTACAACTGCAGCTTTTCTTTAGAAACACATCCATCAGAGGCTCGTTTACCAGGAGCCAAGCCAGTCAACTGGAAATCTCTATAATAATTCATTTTTGTTTTTCTTATGAAGTGGACAATACAGGACAACTCCCACATTTTTCTTTCTTTCTTTTTTTTTTTTTTTTTTTTTTTTTTTTTTTTTTTTTTTAAATCAGATTCCCTTCATTTTTTTTTTCTCAATCTGAGGTGGCTGGGTCACAACTTTTCAAGAAAGTTTGTATTCTGAACCAAGACCTGACCCAAAGGCCCTCCAGAATTCTTTTTCTCGTAGAAACTGTTCTATTTCTGTAAAATTTGATAACAGCTTGTTTTTACAAAATAAGGACACTGATGCCAAATTAGAGCTGGCAATATCATTTAAAGAAATGTCACTCTGGATATAAACAGGAAATGTTTAGAGCGCTGATCCAGTGATTAATGAATGTTTCCACATCTATATAGCAGCAAATTTTCCCTTTCCTTGGAGATTGCTCCATTACATAAGCTACAGAAGCGCCAGAACTTTGGTCTCACATATTGAATTATACAAAAAAATAGCATTTCTGTGCGAGTGCTGGCATGGTTTTCTCTCTTTGAAATCAATTACAGGCACTCTCACTTACTCCAGTGGGAGTAGGAAGCAAGCCAATGTCTGAAAGGTTTTTTCGCTCACACCTCTTTATTGAGGCCAAGCAGTTTTCTTCTGTAAGAATTCTCTGCCTTGCCCAAGTTCATTCATAGACACCACTCCTTAACAGTCTTAACTACAGCTTCTTCTCTCTTAGGCAGCCTAATATTTTCCTGGCTGGGAAGAAAAGAAAAAAAAAATAAATAATTTGACTGAGTTCTTCTGAGCCCAGTTTTATGGGCCCAGCCAGATCACAGTAGTCTTTTTAGGCTGCCCATAATCTAAACACACATGAAAAAGCAGCCTTACAACAGAGCCTTCTAATTGCCTGATCTAATTGTCTGACCAAAGAGTACCAATTTAGCATAACAATAGCATAGGGCAGAACTGGTTAGCTAGTACATGCTGTCCCCAGACCAGTGAAAAGAGAACAACAAAATAAGGCCTGTGTGTTTATCTCACCTTCTCTATTCTTTTTTTTTTTTCTGCAAGGATATAGGAAACCTCAGGCACCCAAGGGAGCCCAAGACCTTCAGGAGACCTGCTTAACTTAGCACTTTGAGCTGCAAACCAAGCGCATCAGCATTTGTTTGGTGGGATTTCTGAGAAGCAGAATCTACACTGACCAGAGTCTCTCTAGGCAAGCTGGAAAGAAATACGAGGTGGAAAAATTAAAAACAAAACAAACAAAACCAAACATGCTAGTGCATTTCTAGTGAACTCACAGACAAGTTTAGACTTACCCATGAGAGCCAGCCAGGTGTTCCTGCTCTTCTGCAAGGTGTCAGGAGATCTCTGCTTTGGCTGGAAGCAGCAGAAATGAAGAAGACTCATAGCAGACAGGATTACAATTCAGCATTTAGTTTCTTCATTCTTTTTTTGGTGGGGGAGCTTTTTCTTTGGTTTTTTTTTGTCAAGCACACGGCTGCATTCTTCCTGCTTTTGGCATATGCTGGGCATCTGCTCCTTCCAACAGCCCTTTGTTGTATGAAAAGGAGAAATCTCTGTGCAAACGTTCACCTACGAGACAAAGAACAGTTGAGGTAAAAACCTGGCAGAAAGACTCTCTTATGTAAGAGGAGTTGCCCCAACCTAAAATATCTCTACCACATAGTTTTCAGGAATTAAGGGTGTTTGAAGTCAATAACTCACTGAGTAATAATTAACTTGCAAAATGGGACTATTTATATGTGAAACAGGTTGCCTAAGGAAGGGGGAAAAATGTGATGTGGTGATGTGGCATACTTAACACTTTACAGGGGAAAGTTGCAAGTAGCAGCACACAGCTTTATTCTCCAGAAATATGGGTACATATATATATATATATATATTTACATATATATACATGTGTGTGCATCATATATATATAATCATAGAATCACAGAATCAGTCAGGGTTAGAAGAGACCACAAGGATCATCTAGTTCCAAGCACACTGACATGGGCAGGGACACTTTACCCTAAAATAGGCTGCCTACAGCCTCATCCAGCCTGGCCTTAAACACCTCCAGCCATGGGGCCTCAACCACCTCCCTGGGCAACCCATTCCAGCCTCTCACCACTCTCATGCTTAACAACTTCCTCCTCACCTCCAGTCTCAATCTCCTCACCTCCAGCTTTGCTCCATTCCTCCCTGAGAGCCTAAAAAGTCCCTCCCCAGCTTTTTTGTAGGCCCCTTCAGATACAAGAAGGCCACAAGAAGGTCACCTGGGAGTCTCCTCTTCTCCAGAATGAACAGCCCCAACTCTTTCAGTCTGTCCTCATAGCAGAGCTGCTGCAGCCCTCTGAGCATCCTCGTGGCCCTTCTCTGGACATGCTCCAGCATCTCCTCATCCTTCTTGTAATGAGTCTCCAGAACTGGATGCAGTACTCCAGGTGGGGTCTCAGCAGAGCAGAGTAGAGGGGAAGAATCACCTCCCTCGACCTGCTGGCTACACTTCTCCTGATGCAGCCCAGGCTCTGGCTGGCTTTCTGGGCTGCAAGTGCACGCTGCTGGCTTCTGTTGAGCTTCTCATCCACCGGCACCCCCAAGCTCCTCTCCTCAGGGCTGCTCTCCAGGCAGTCACTGCTCAGCCTGTAGTTTTACCTGAGATTGCCTTGATCCACATGCAGGACACTGCATTTGTTCTTGTTGAACCTCCTGAGGTTGGCTTGTGCCCACCTCTCCAGCCTGTCCAGGTCCCTCTGGATGGATCCCTGCCCTCCAGTGTGTCTGCCACACCACACAGCTTGGTGTCATCAGCAAACTTGCTGAGGCTGCACTCAGTGCCTCTGTTTGTGTCACCAATAACAATGTTGAACAAGACTGGTCCCAGGACTGATCCCTGAGGGGCTCCACTTGTCACTGGCCTCCACTTGGACATGGAACTCATTGCCAGTCACTCTTTGGGTGCAGCCATCAAGCCAGTTCTTTATCCCTCTCATGGTCCACCCATCAAACCCATGTGTCACCAGCCTGGAGACCAGGATGTGGTGTGGGACAGTGTCAAAGGCCTTGCTCGGGTTCAGGTAAATGACATCAGTTAAGCAAAACTAGCAAAATGAAATCATTAACTTGAGCTTTTTGAGAGATTCTTGCAGTGAAATATGCTGCTTGTCCTTTAGGGAGACTCAAGAGGCTCCTTTCTGCTAAGGCAGAAGACATAATCAGTTACAGCTACAGAACTAAATCAGAAGAGCTTTAATTGCAAAGAAGTCTTTTATTATATTTACTCACAAAAGAGGGTCTCCTGATTCACAGAGCTGTATTGTAGCCCCAGACAGCACCGAAAACACTTGGAGGGTTGTCATTGCTGGTATGATACTTGCTGGAGGCTTTTGGAGTTTCCCCAGGACTCTGGCAGGATGCTGGGGCTGGCAGTCTCTGACCTGATCTTAGGATCATAGAATCAACCAGGTTGGAAGAGACCTCCAAGATCATCCAGTCCAATCTATCACCCAGCCCTGTCCAATCAACGAGAGCAGGGGTCCTCAAACTTTTTAAACAGGGGGCTGGCTCACTGTCCCTCAGACACTGTCGGGGGCCAGACTACAGATTGGTTCCAGCCCAGTCCCAGTGGGTGCTTGGGGGCTGCAGAGGCTGGTGAGCAGATCAAGTGGCAGGAAGTGGCTGCTTGGTTTTCACCCCAACCCCTGGCAGAGAGAGGGTGGGGGTCGTGGTGTTCTAAATACCGTTGGGCCAGATTGAGTACCCTGGGGGGCCATATCCAGCCCGTGGGCTATAGTTTGAGGACCCCTGAACTAGACTATGGCACTGACGGCAACTCCACCACCTCCCTGGGCAGCCCATTCCAATGCCAATCACTCTCTCTGCCAACAACTTCCTCCTAACATCCAGCCTAGACCTTCCCCAGCACAACTTGAGACTGTGTCCCCTTGTTCTGTTGCTGGTTGCCTGGGAGAAGAGACCAACCCCACCTGGCTACAACCTCCTTTCAAGTAGTTGTAGATAGCAATGAGGTCATCCCTGAGCCTCCCCTTCTGCAGCCTAAACACCCCTAGCTCTCTCAGCCTCTCCTCACAGGGCTATGTTCCAAGCTTCTCACCGGCCTCTGGGTCCCTTCCTGGGCAGATGGTGTCCTTTCCAGGGCTCTGGGCTCTGCATGGAAGTTCTCAGGTGTGCAGGCAAGCACGGTGTCTTGCTGGTGGCAGTAACCTGCTCTCTTCCCCCATGCAGACTGCAGTGAGGTCTCTCTAAGCGAGCTCTCCAGTTAGGAACAGCTTTATCGCTTTCAGTTCGCGCTAGGCTGGCTGTGGGATTTGGGAAGCTCTCGGCAATAATTTTTGCCTGCAGCATGGAGTCACTTGATGCCTCTCCCTGGTAAACTGAGGCACAGAGAAGTTTCCAGGTGGACAAGCTAGAAACATTAAAGCTTGTTACACAGCAAAGCTCGTCTAGAGCATGGTAAGGCAGAGCGAAATGAGGCAGAGCATGGCAAAATGAGTTGAGGCAGAGCACAATGGCAGAACGCAATGAGGCAGAGCATGTTGTTTACAACAGCACTCCTATTTTATCAATTGCCTCAGTCTGATGGCTTGTTTGGCCACAGAGATTAGCCAGTTAAAACGACACTTTGCCAAAACTAACCGTATTAGGTGAAGCCAGGGGCTTGCTTTACCCTTATTTGGGAAAGCACAGGCCGTACATAAACAAGTCTATGCCCCTTGTTTTTCCACAAGAGCAGACTCAGTGTAGATTGTTATTTTCTTTCCAGCACTATTCTCTGCTCCAACAGAGGCCTGGACAAGCCAAGTCAAGCTTATTTTAGCCTTCCATGATAGGTAGCTGTCAAACGGCTGGGGCCAATCTCTTTTTGGTGGTCAGCAGCAATAAGCCATGGAGCAACAGCTACAGACTGAAAACAGAAGGTTTCAGCTCAACACGAGGAGAAAATTCTTCACAGCAAGTGTTACAGAGCCCTGGAACAGGCTGCTCAGAGAGATTGTGGAGTCTGCTTCTTCGGTGACTTTCAAAACCCATCTGGATGCATTCCTGTGTGAACTATCCTAGGAAACCCTGCCTTGGTAGGAGGACTGGACTCAATGATCTCTGGTGATCCCTTCCAACCTCTAAGGTTCTGTGATCATTTATCAGCAGTCCTGGCTCACTGGAGAGGTCCCTGAAGACTGGAAGCTGCCAATGTGATACCCACTCACAAGAAGGGTCGTAAGGAGGAGCCAGAAAACTACAGAGCTGTGAGCCTGACCTCAGTGCCAGGCAAGGTCAGGGAACAGGTCATCTTGGGTGCCATCACAAAGCACCTACAGGATGGCCAAGGGATCAGGCCCAGCCAGCATGGGTTTAGGAAGGGCAGGTCCTGCCTCACCAACCTGATCTCCTTTTATGATCAGGTTCCCTACCTGGTGAATGTGGGGAAGGCTGTGGATGTAGTCTACCTGGACTGCAGCAAAGCCTTTGACACTGTCTGCCACAAGAAGCTCCTGGCCAAGCTGGCAGCTCATGGTTTGGACAGATTCACTCTGTGCTGGATCAAGAACTGGCTGGATGGCAGAGCCCAGAGAGTGGTGGTGATTGGTGCCACATCCAGTTGGCAGCTGTCACTAGTGGTGTTCCCCAAGGATCAGTGCTGGGCCCAGTCCTGTTCAATATCTTTATTGATGATCTGGACAAGGGCATTGAGTCCAGCATCAGTAAGTTTGCAGATGACACCAAGCTAGGAGCAGGTGTTGATCTGTTGGAAGGTAGGAGAGCCCTGCAGAGGGACCTGGCCAGGCTGGATGGGTGGGCAGAGGCCAATGGGATGAGATTTAACAAGGCCAAGTGCAGGGTTCTACACTTTGGCCACAACAACCCCAGGCAGCCTACCGTTCCCCTGTGCTCAACACTGGTCAGGCCACACGTTGAGTACTGTGTCCAGTTCTGGGCTCCTCAATTCAAGAGAGATGTTGAGGTGCTGGAATGTGTCCTGAGAAGGGCAATAAAGCTGGTGAGGGGCCTGGAACACAAACCCTATGAGGAGAGGCTGAGGGAGCTAGGGGTGTTTAGCCTGGAGAAGAGGAGGCTCAGGGGTGATCTTATTACTGTCTACAACTACCTGAAGGGAGGCTGTAGCCAGGTGGGGTTGGTCTCTTCTCCCAGGCAACCAGCAATAGAATAAGGGGACACAGTCTCAAGTTGTGCCAGGGTAGGTATAGGCTGGATGTTAGAAGGAAGTTCCTGCCAGAGAGAGTGATTGGCATTGGAATGGGCTGCCCAGGGAGGTGGTGGAGGCAACGTCCTTGGAGGTCTTCAAGAAAAGACTGGATGAGACACTTGATGCTATGGTCTGGTTGACTGGATAGGTCTGGGTGCTTGGTTGGACTGGATGATCTTGGAGTTCTCTTCCAACCTGGTTGATTCTATGATTCTATGATTTATATCACACAACACTGCAGGAAAGAGAAATCAATTTATGTAAGTGCACCTTAGCTGGCTGTAGTCAAACATTTTTTTGCTGCTCAGCAAGACCATAATTTTCACTGAAAGGTTTCAGCTCTATAAGCTTATGGCATCTTGTACCATAAGGAGATGATTATTTCACCACTCTTCTGTTGTTAATACATCGCTTGAAATGAAATGATACCCCAGACTCTTTGCTTGTAAATGATGCAGAAAGCTTGTTTGTTCTGGCAGTGCTTTGAGAGTGAGTTAAAACTCCTCACCTTCCTATCTGAGCAGTTTTTGTATCTAGAAAGAACAATAGCTTGTCAGCTGCTACAGCATGTCACTTTTGTCTAATCTGGAGACATGAGACGTGAACCCAGCAGTAGAATGTTTTTCCCACAGCAGACCTCTTTATTTCTGTGCTTACGTTGTCTTGTGATTACATTTTGAGCATGCCCTTTCTTATTAAGAGCTGTTAGTCATGCTCTATCTATATTTAGCATCCCTAAGTTAGGAGCACCATTTCACCTATAGTGTCTCACCAGTATGAAATTAACAAGGAATAACATTAGTGGTATATAGACAGACAGACTGTCAGGCAACACCCAGACTCCAGACAGACGTTAAAACATGTACTAGTTTGAAGCTAGCTAAAATGTTTTGGTGAGAAGAATTAGATTATAGACTGTGAAAAGGAAACTGTGGTGATGTCTACTGCACTCATAGGCTTGATGAGATGTGTAAGAACCAGAACATAAACACAGATAACAGAGTCGCTCTCTGGGCTCTTGTTATAGAGGGGTTTGCGTCTGAGTTTGGGGTGAGATGTGATGAGGCCAGTTTAAAGGTTATTGAATAATTTATTAATGTATACAAAGAGAACTTTCCCCCAAACTTACATACAGCTAACCCACACAAACTCTTTGATATGGTTGGTGAAACTACTTTACAGAGTGTCTATATGCAGCCAAATTAAGCAGCTTGGGAAAGGTTTTAGAAATGTTTCTGATTGGAGAGTCTTGCACCATAACCTGCTGCTGGTAAAGCTAATGAAACTCTCTTAGCACCTCGAATCGAGGGAGTTCAAATACTCACTAGCTGGAAGGCTCAGTATCTGTGTTCCCAAAATATGTATCTAGTGAAAGCCACGTGGCTGATTTCACATGGAGCCGGTAGCTCAATTCAAATTGGGGTGCATCGTCTGAGAAGGTTCCATGGGCACGAGGGAGGTCTTCTCTGGCTCTCAGAAGGACATCAGGTGGTCAGCAGCCACCTGGGCAAAGCAGGGTTCCAGGTTTGCAGGCTGGAGCAGTGCAGTTGAGTGCTGTGTACAGTGAGAAGGCAGCCCTCAGGCTGGCACGCTGGGCTGGAGCGGCAGCCGAACAGGAACGCGTGGTCAGATCATCCGCTGGATCGATGCGGAGTGTCCTGGAACAAAGGCTCACGTAAAGCAGACAAAGGTAGTGTCCCCAGGCAGCAGGCAGGCAGGGAGAGGTGAGCAGAGAGAGAGGTGAGCAGAGGGAGAGGTGAGAGCATCTTGTTCACCTGGATTGCCCTATTTATCAGATGTGGGCTGAGATTGATGGTCCTTTGGCCATGATATCATCTGATAGGCTTCTGGCAGTCAGCCAAAACACACCAAATTAGGAAGGGTCCACAGGTCTGGTTCCCCCAAACATGGGAAGAGCTTGGGCCTTGCACTTGGTGGGCCATAAGCTGGGTGCGTGGGCTTACACAACCACTGACACAACTGCATTATACAACTTGGGCCCTGGGCAGGCCAGACTATGTGGCACCAGGTCTATTGTGCCCCTCTTGTCCATTTAATGTGTTTACCTCTGGTTTGGGCAGAAAAACATACCCAGGCAAGGCATGTATAAGCCTATTTGGGCCTATGGGCCCTCCATGACAGCTCTGGGGCTGCATGAACGTCTCTCTCTAACCTAACTTGCTGCCTGAGTAATCTGTCTGCTGCCTAACTCCCCCGGCTGACCCTCTGAACTCACCTTGACTGTGAGGCAAAGTCTGGAGTGAGGTAGAGGGGTGGGAGGAAGGTGGAAGGGTGGTTGGGAGCCCCTCCTGGACACTGGTTTCTGGGAGGGCTGCTGTGTTTCTGTATTACCTTTTTAACTAGTACATTTCTGTATAATTCTGTATATATTGTAAGTACCTGCTTGTATGTTGTGCTAAGCTGTAAAAATAAAGCTTCATTCTCCAATTTCCAGATTGGCTGAGTTTAGTCTGGGTGATTTTCTTAAGTGTATGGGGGCAGGGGGTGGGGGGGAAGGTAACACACAAACCATCACAAGACAAAACAAAACAAAAATGACATCAACTACTCACAATTCTTTGCATTTCTGTGAAAGAAGGGGAAGAAGGGAAAATGAAGATTTCCCTATGCATGCTGTTGAGAAAACCACTACTGTTCCAAACCCAGAGAACGGAAGACCACAAAGGTGGTAATAATGAACTTCAAATTGCAGCTGTAATGATGAAGCTTACATTTAAAGGAAAGGTTTGGGGGTTTTTTTTCTGAGAAAAACATTGCAGCTCCATCATGGCTACAGAGTCCAAAGTGGTGGAATCTTCACCTTTGGAGGCTTTTAAGAGCTGGCTGTTCTCATAGGAATGAGAAATGCTTTGTTTTGAGGAAGGAGATGGTCTTACCCTGGAAAAAGGAGAGAAATGAAAGAACCTCAAAGGATCTTTTCACAGGATTATTTTCTAATTCTTCGTATTTCAGTAGAGGTGATTCATAGCCTGGAAAAAAAAATCTATTTTATTAATGCACATAAAAAAAAAAATTGAAGTTTGCGACAGATTAGAAACTCCACAGTGTCACTGGCTTTTAGGACCACTACTACAAAGAAGAGGATTCTCATTTACATAACTGCTAATTTAATCTGTCATGGGTCTAGCAAAGTGATTGTGAAGTCAATCTATAGAAGCATAGAATCATAGAATCAGTCAAGGTTGGAAGGGACCACAAGGATCATCTAGTTTCAAGCACCCAGTCATGGGCAGGGACACCCTGTCATGGAGGAACACCTTACCCTAGATCAGGCTGGCCAGAGCCTCATCCAGCCTGTCTTTAAACACCTCCAGGGACAGGGCCTCAACCACCTCCTTGGGCAATCAATTCCAGGCTCTCACCACTCTCATGCTGAAAAACTTCCTCCTCATGTCCAGTCTCAATCTCCCCACTTCCATCTTTGCTCCATTCTCCCTAGTCCTGTCACTCCATGCTCCAGCACCTCAACATCTTTCTTGAATTGAGGAGCCCAGAACTGGACACAGGACTCAAGGTGTGGTCTGACCAGTGCTGAGTACAGGGGAAGAATAACCTCCCTTGTCCTACTGCCCACACTGTTCCTGATGCAGGCCACGATGCCATTGGCTCTCTTGGCCACATGGGCACACTGCTGGCTCATCATCAGCCTACTGTCTACCAGTACCCCCAGGTCACTTTCCTCCTGGCTGCTCTCCAGACACTCAGTCCCCAGCCTATAGTGCTGCTTGGGGTTGTTGTGGCCAAAGTGTAGAACCCTGCACTTGGCCTTGTTAAATCTCATCCCATTGGCCTCTGCCCACCCATCCAGCCTGTCCAGGTCCCTCTGCAGGGCTCTCCTACCTTCCAACAGATCAACACCTGCTCCTAGCTTGGTGTCATCTGCAAACTTACTGATGCTGGACTCAGTCCCCTCATCCAGATCATCAATAAAGATATTGAACAGGACTGGGCCCAGCACTGATCCTTGGGGAACACCACTAGTGACAGCTGCCAACTGGATGTGGCACCAATCACCACCACTCTCTGGGCTCTGCCATCCAGCCAGTTCTTGATCCAGCACAGAGTGAATCTGTCCAAACCATGAGCTGCCAGCTTGGCTAGGAGCTTCTTGTGGCAGACAGTGTCAAAGGCTTTGCTGAAGTCCAGGTAGACTACATCCACAGCCTTCCCCACATTCACCAGGCAGGAACCTGATCATAAAAGGAGATCAGGTTGGTGAGGCAGGACCTGCCCTTCCTAAACCCATGCTGGCTGGGCCTGATCCCTTGGCTATCCTGTAGGTGCTTTGTGATGGCACCCAAGATGACCTGTTCCATGACCTTGCCTGGCACTGAGGTCAGGCTCACAGCTCTGTAGTTTTCTGGCTCCTCCTTATGACCCTTCTTGTGTATGGGAATCACATTGGCCAGCTTCCAGTCTTCAGGGGCCTCTCCAGTGAGCCAGGACTGCTGATAAATGATGGAGAGTGGCTTGGCCAGCTCAGCTGCCAGCTCTCTCAGCACCCTAGGGTGGATCCCATCCGGTCCCATGGACTTGTGAGGATCCAAATGACGCAGCAGATCCCTTACTGCTCCCTCATGGATCAGAGGGGGACTGTACTGGTCCCTGACTCCATCCACCACTTCAGGAGTCCAGCTGTCCTGGAGACAACCTGTCCCACTAGTGAAGATTGAGGCAAAGAAGGTGTTAAGCACCTCTGCCTTTTCCTCATCCTTTGTCACTATGTTCCCCTCTCTATCTAACAAGGACTGGAGGTTGTCCTTGGCCCTTCTCTTGCCATTCATATATTTAAAGAAACCCTTTTTATTTTCCTTGGCAGCCGTGGCCAGCCTGAGCTCCAAGTGGGCTTTTGCCTCTCTAATTTTTCCTCTACAAGACCTAGCAACCTCCTTGAACTTCTCCTGGGACACCTCCCCTCTTCTCCAAAGGTGATACACTCTCTTTTTAATCTTTAATTCCTTCAGCAGCTCCCTGCCCATCCAGCCTGGCTGCCTCCCTCCTCGGCTCATCTTCCGGCTCAGTGGCACTGCCTGCTCCTGTGCCTTCAGGAGTTCTTTCTTGAAGCAGCTCCAACCTTCCTGGACCCTTTGTTTCTAAGGGCTATTTCCCAAGGGACTTTCTGAATTAGTTCCTTAAATAGGCTGAAGTCTGCCCTTCGGCAGCCCAGTGTGGAGGTTCTGTTAATGCCCCTCCTGGTTTCTCCATGTATTGAACACTCTATAATTTCATGGTCACTGGACCCCAGGCAGCCTCCAACCACCACATCCCCTACCAGCCCCTCTCTATTTGTGAGCAGCAGATTAAGCAGGGCTGCCCCCCTGGTAGGCTCACGTAACAGCTGGGATAGGAAGTTGTCTTCCACACATTGCAGAAACCTTCTAGACTGCTTCTTCTCTGCAGTGTTGAAGTCCCAGCAGATGTCTGGTAGGTTAAAGTCGCCCACCAGAACAAGGGCAGGTGATCTTGAGGCAGCCTCCAGTTGCTTAAAGAGTAATAAATCAACTTCTTCTTCCTGGTTGGGTGGTCTGTAACAGACTCCAACCAGGATATCAGCCTTGTTGGCCTTCACCTTCAGTCTCACCCATAATGACTCCACTTGATCATCTTTGATTTCTACCTCCATGACATCCAGAGCATCCCTAATATACAGAGCCACTCCCCCGCCCTTTCTCCCTTGCCTGTCTCTCCTGAAGAGTCTGTAGCCATTGATTACAGCACACCAATCATGTGAGCCATCCCACCACGTTTCAGTGATGGCAACAATATCATAGTTTTCCTCCAGCACCAGAGCTTCCAGCTCCTCTTGTTTGTTACCCATACTGCGTGCATTAGTGTACATGCACTTCAGCTGGGCTGCTGCTTTTACCCCTAGCTCTAGCCTACCATCCTCAATTCCCTGTGATTTATCATGTTTAACCCCCTCCCCCTTCCATTCTAGTTTAAAGCCCTCTCAGCAAGTCCAGCCACCTTATCATATAATCATAGAATCATAGAATCATAGAATCAACCAGGTTGGAAGACGCCTCCAAGATCATCCAGTCCAACCTATCACCCAGCCCTATCCAGTCAACCAGACCATGGCACTAAGTGCCTCATCCAGGCTTTTCTTCAAGACCCCCAGGGACGGTGCCTCCACCACCTCCCTGGGCAGCCCATTCCAATGGGAAATCACTCTCTCTGTGAAGAACTTCTTCCTAACATCCAGCCTATACCTACCCCGGCACAACTTGAGACTGTGTCCCCTTGTTCTGTTGCTGGTTGCCTGGGAGAAGAGGCCACCCCCCACCTGGCTACAATGTCCCTTCAAGTAGTTGTAGACAGTAATAAGATCACCCCTGAGCCTCCTCTTCTCCAGGCTAAACAGGCCCAGCTCCCTCAACCTCTTCTCATAGGATTTGTGCTCCAGGCCCCTCACCAGCTTCGTTGCCCTTCTCTGGACATGTTTCAGCACCTCAACATCTTTCTTGAATTGAGGGGCCCAGAACTGGACACAGGACTCAAGGTGTGGCCTGACCAGTGCTGAGTACAGGGGAAGAATAACCTCCCTTGTCCTACTGGCCACACTGTTTCTGATACAGGCCACGATGCCATTGGCTCTCTTGGCCACCTGGGCACACTGCTGCCTCATCTTCAGCTACTATCTATCAGTACCCCCAGGTCCCTTTCCTCCTGGCTGCTCTCCAGCCACTCAGTCCCCAGCCTATAGCACTGCTTGGGGTTGTTGTGGCCAAGGTGCAGAACCCTGCACTTGGCCTTGTTCAATCTCATCCCATTGGCCTCTGCCCACCCATCCAGCCTGTCCAGGTCCCTCTGCAGGGCTCTCCTACCTTCCAACAGATCAACACCTGCTCCTAGCTTGGTGTCATCTGCCAACTTACTGATGCTGGACTCAATGCCCTCGTCCAGGTCATCAATAAAGATATTGATGTGCCAGGGTCCTTCTCCCCTTCTGTGATAGTTGTATCCCATCTGCTGATTGCAGACCTGTGGCAAGATGAAGTTCCCCAAGATCTAAGAATCCAAAGTTATGTTGGATGCACCAACCTCTGAGCCACTTGTTCATCAAATACGCTTTCTTATTCTTCTCTGTATTCCAGCCTGTAACTAAGGGTATAGATGAAAAGATTACCTGTGCCCCTGCTCCCTCAACTGCTTTTCCCAGTGTCTTAAAGTCCCTTTTGATAGCTTTTAGCCCTCTGTTATTAATCTCATCATTCCCTGCCTGTATAACTAATAAGGGATAGTAATCAGAGGGCTGCACTACAGTAGGCAGCCTCCTGGTAACATCCCTGACCCGGGCTCCAGGGAGGCAGCAGAGCTCCCTGTGGAAGGGGTCTGGCCGGCATATGGGGCCCTCTGTTCCCTGCAGAAGGGAGTCACCAATAACAATCACCCTCCTCTTTTTCTTCTGGGTACTTGTCCTGATGTGAGGGGGTAAATGATTTGTTTCAGTTGCCCTCCCAGCCGGTGATGCTTCTGCCTGCTCCAGGATCACCTCATCCTCAACCTCTAGTGCCCTATATCTGTTATGTAAGGGCAGCTGGGGATGTGAGGATGGCTGGAAGGGTTTTCCCTTGTCTCTTCTGGCAGGCACCTGCATCCATTCTCCTTGGTTGCTCTGTTCGTCTCCCTCTGGCAAGGGGGACTGTAGAGCATGTTGCTCTCTTTTACATTCCCTTTCAGCCTTCAGTCGTTCCACCTCTCCCTTGAGTTCAGCCACCAGGTTAAGCAGACAATCAATCTGCTCACACCTAACGCAGCCAATGTCTGTGTCTCCCTCGACTTCGAGTGCCAGGCTCCAGCACTCCTCACATCCAGATGTCTGCACACCTCCATTCCTACAGGTGGGCTCTGTTTGGGTGCCCACAGTTTTACAACTATTATACAGCTTGGACCTAGTTCAAACCATGTCTGCTATCCTGAAGGTCTGATGCGAGTTGTTAGGTGTGGTGGCTTTTTATTTCAGCGGCGCATGCCGCGCTGCACTCAGCAGAGACAGCAGTGAGCTCCTCGTTTGAATCTACCGCTCGCCAGGCACCACCCTCTGACTCACCTTCCTGCGAGCACTTAGCACCTGCCTGCCGCTCCCTGTCTCCCTCTGGGCTCCTCAGATCTTCTTCCTGGTTGGGTGGTCTGTAACAGACTCCAACCAGGATATCAGCCTTGTTGGCCTTCGCCTTAAGTCTCACCCATAATGACTCCACTTGATCATCTTTGATTTCTGCCCCCATGACATCCAGAGCATCCCTAATATACAGAGCCACTCCCCCGCCCTTTCTCCCTTGCCTGTCTCTCCTGAAGAGTCTGTAGCCATTGATTACAGCACACCAATCATGTGAGCCATCCCACCACGTTTCAGTGATGGCAACAATATCATAGTTTTCCTCCAGCACCAGAGCTTCCAGCTCCTCTTGTTTGTTACCCATACTGCGTGCATTAGTGTACTGCACTTCAGCTGGGCTGCTGCTTTTACTCCTAGCTCTAGCCTACCATCCTCAATTCCCTTTGATTTATCTCTGGTGCTGTCATGTTTAACCCCCTCCTCCTTCCATTCTAGTTTAAAGCCCTCTCAACAAGCCCAGCCAGCACAGCCCTGTGAGGAGAGGCTGAGGGAGCTGGGGGTGTGCAGCCTGCAGAAGAGGAGGCTCAGGGCAGAGCTCATTGCTGTCTACAACTACCTGGAGGGACATTGTGGCCAGGTGGCCTTGATCTCTTCTGCCAGGCAACCAGCAACAGAAGAAGGGGACGCAGTCTCAAGTTGTGCTGGGGGAGGTCTAGGCTGGAGGTTAGGAGGAAGTTGTTGGCAGAGAGAGTGATTGGCATTGGAATGGGCTGCCCAGGGAGGTGGTGGAGGCACTGCCCCTGGAGATGATCAAGCAAAGCCTGGATGAAGCACTCAGTGCTGTGGTCTAGTTGATTGGCCAGGGTTGAATGGTAGGTTGGACTCGATGATGTTGAAGGTCTGTTCCAACCTGGTTGATTCTATGATTCTATTCTATGATTATGGGAGACAGTGTCAAAAGCCTTGAGAAGATCAGGGCATGCTACACCCACATGGTATCCCTGCCTCTACCCATTTGGTAGAATAGAATGCTATTGGATTAGTCAAGTATGATTTCCCCTTCGTAAATCCTACTGACTTCTCCTGCATAACCCTAGAGGTTTTGTGTCCTAGTAGGTACCAGCATACAAAAGAGACCAGCTGTATATCCAGATTTCATGGGGTTGATTCGGATAAAATTCTTTTAGAAGACTCTGTTGTGGTTTTAAACAGAGGACCAAATACAATTTCGCTCCCTTGTAAGAGTGAGGTAAAACACTGACTTGAACAAAAATACAGAACTAGATTTCAAAAAAGATACAGACAAATATAGAACATACAAATCCTTAATACCTAATACATATATAGAATACATGAAAATCCCCTTAAACCCTCCCCCAAGTCGACTATACTACAACCCCCAATGCTCTTCCTCTCGCTTCCACCAGTGCCTCTGCAGGCCATAAACCAGCCTAATCCCTACATGGTACCAGGTAAGTGTCTCCTGCCAGAGGCAGGAGGGAGAGAAGAGGAGGGTAAGTTGGCCTTGCTGCCAGCTTATAAAGAGATGGTAGAATTATGGGATTGAATAACCATATTACACTTCCTTGGGTCCACTTCCTGGGCTGGCTAGTCCCTGGAGAATTCTCCAACTCTATGGTGATTAAACCTGTAACAATTATTCATATTGCTTTCCTGTACAGATAACAGAGCTAAGTACTGATGCAAGATATAACAATTTACATGAATCTGAGGAGGCCAGAAATGTTTGGGATCTAATTTTAAAGAATATAGATGACTCATTTTAGGAAAAAATAACATCTTGAAGTAAGCTCACAAGATGTCAACTTGCCCCTCCACCCCCCAAAATGCATATAGAGGAGAACTGCTGTAATAGTTCTGACTTACAAGAAATTAGTCTAAAGTTTGCATGTTTGTTTACTTCAGTTTCTTACATATTTTTGGTTTGTGGATTTTTTTTTCTTTGTTTTTGTTTATTCCACCCCAATGCCTGGAAACAAATGCTCCTAAAATACAATTTTGTCATCTGCTTCATGCCCCACATGAAACACTACAATGAAGATAAGAAAGGAGGAGTGATATGAATCCCTTGCAGAAAGCTGCTGAGTGAAGTATGTGATAGTGAACTCCAGCATGTTTGGCTCCCTCTTTCTCTACTATTGAGTTACCAGTGACTGTAAGTATAGCCAGTGTCTGTAAACTGCTGACAGTAAGTTGTCAGTGAATCCTCTCTCATCATTAATCATAGTCCTGTCTCACATACGCATCAGCTAATGCTTTACTGGACTGAAGACATAGCTATCCTCAGGGAGAAGCTAGCAAGTAGAATCACAGAATCAGTCAGGGTTGGAAGGGATCACAAGGATCATCTACCATGGGCAGGGACACCCTACCCTAGAGCAGGCTGCCCAGAGCCTCATCCAGCCTGGCCTTAAACACCTCCAGCCATGGGGCCTCAACCACCTCCTTGGGCAACCCATTCCAGGGTCTTACTACTCTCATGCTCAACAACTTCCTCCTCACGTCCAGCCTGAATCTCCCCCCCTCCAGCTTTGCTCCATTCCCCCTAGTCCTGTCACTATCTGACACTGACCTGACAAGTATGTGTCTGGAGTTAATATCACCAGGTTGAATGATCAGAATATGTTAATTTAAAAGTATATTTAAAAAGACCCCTTAGCTCACTTCATACTCCATGTTTTGTCCAGATGTGCTGTAGTAATGATCAAAATCCACCTGCAGTTTAATGATATCCAAGACAGTATTTTATTGACCCCTGAAGTGGGCATCCTGAGAAGACCCAGAAACAGGAACTGGAATGAGCTGCCCAAGGAGGTGGTTGAATCACCCACCCTGGATGTGTTTAAAAGTCAGTGGGATGTGGTGCTTAGGGATATGGCTTAAGGTGAATCTTGTGGAGCAGGGTTACAGGTTGGACTCGGTGATCCTGAGGGTCTTTTCCAACCTGGATGTTTCTGTGATTCTGTGAAAGGCTGTTGTGGAGGCAGGGAATTAATGTAGCCGAGTCAGGAATTTTTATACAAAAATAGTTATTTTATTTTCCCCAAAGCCCTCCCCCAAACTATATACAGAAATTAATTTAGTTTAATTAACAGATTCAGTTGCTTTGAGAAGATCTACAGGATGCCATCGATAATCTGACTATTTTGGAAGTTAGAAGTTGGAAAAGGCTTTTGGCTATTAAATTATAACATTTTTCTTACTAATAAAGCTGAGCCAGAATAACTCACGGTCAGGCTGATTTCGTCCTGGGCCTGTGCTCTCACTCTCTTTCAGAAGATGCAGGAGGGTCATTAGAGGTACTCAGCTCTGCACAAAGGACCTTAATGGCTGTAGAATCATAGAATCATAGAATCAACCAGGTTGGAAGAGAACTCCAAGATCATCCAGTCCAACCAAGCACCCAGCCCTATCCAACTAGACCATGGCACTAAGTGCCTCATCCAGGCTTTTCTTGAAGACCCCCAGGGACGGTGACTCCACCACCTCCCTGGGCAGCCCATTCCAATGCCAATCACTCTCTCTGCCAACAACTTCCTCCTAACATCCAGCCTAGACCTACCCTGGCACAACTTGAGACTGTGTCCCCTTGTTCTATTGCTGGTTACCTGGGAGAAGAGGCCACCCCCCAACTGGCTACAATGCCCCTTCGGGTAGTTGTAGACAGTAATAAGATCACCCCTGAGCCTCCTCTTCTCCAGGCTAAACAGGCCCAGCTCCCTCAACCTCTTCTCATAGGATTTGTGCTCCAGGCCCCTCACCAGCTTCGTTGCCCTTCTCTGGACATGTTCCAGCACCTCAACATCCTTCTTGAATTGAGAGGCCCAGAACTGGACACAGGAGTCAAGGTGTGGTCTGACCACTGCTGAGTACAGGGGAAGAATAACCTCCCTTGTCCTACTGCCCACACTGTTCCTGATGCAGGCCAGGATGCCATTGGCTCTCTTGGCCACCTGGGCACACTGCTGCCTCATCTTCAGCCTACTATCTATCAGTACCCCCAGGTCCCTTTCCTCCTGGCTGCTCTCCAGCCACTCAGTCCCCAGCCTATAGCGCTGCTTGGGGTTGTTGTGGCCAAAGTGCAGCACCCTGCACTTGGCCTTGTTAAATGTCATCCCACTGGCCTCTGCCCACCCATCCAGCCTGTAGCAGTCCCTTGGAGCTCTTTCTCTATCCAGGCCAGGTGAGAAGAGAAGTCTCAGGCAGGTACGAACGCTTAGGCAGGAATGAACTCCAAGGCGGGCACCCCAAAGGAGGGAAGCCCCCAGTATTTATACCCTCTCTAGACAAAGAGCAGAGTTACCACACCTAGGTGCGAAGGGCACAGCCAATTACAGCCCGATTCCAGCATGGGCACTGCACTGGGCACTCCTCGGGCCGGAAGGACCTTTTGCTCTCCCCCTTCAGGCCTGCAGGGCAAGCTGGGGTGGGGGGTGGGGAACCAGGCGGCTTTTCCTCTTCCATTGAAGCCACAGATGGAGAGGAATTTAGCGGCATACAGGACTCCAGGACAAAGGCTTATGTGCCAGGACATACTAGGAGCTCAAAGAAGGTTCATGAAGTACAACACAGAAAGAGTACAGTTTTCATATGAATCATGTCTTTATTTCCCTTTGTGGTGAAGCACAGGTCTTACTAGGATGCAGGCTTTTTTGCCCTGCCAGTAACCAATGCTTCTTAAGACTTGCTGACAAGAGCAAGTTTTGGTTGCTTTGGAAGAAACTGGAGAAAAAGGTGTCAAGGAGGCATATTAATTTATCTCAGCATTCATGTGGCTTCACTTTCCATGGGAGATGTGTGTGCTAGTTTGAGCCTAGCTGGGATATTTTGGTGAGAAGAACTAGATTACAGGCCTTGAAAAGAACAGAATGGTGATAGCTACTTCACTCATAGGATTGCTGAGATGTATAAGAACAACAACACAAACACAGATAAGGGAGCCTCTCTCTGGGCTTTTTTTGGCTGCACTTCTTTCTCTTACCTGCCTGACTAATCCATCTGCTTCCTAACCCCCCTGGCTGACTCTCCAAACTACCTTGAGCATAAGGCAAAGTCTTGGGTAAGGTAGAGGGGTGGGGAGAAAGTGGAAGGGTGGTTGGAAGCCCCTCCTGTGGACTCAGGTTTCTGGCAGGGCTGTTGTGTCTCTGTATTACTTTTTAACTAGTATATTTCTTTATATTTTGTAAATATCTGCTTGTATCTTGTGCTAAGCTGTCAATATAAAGCTTCATTCAATTTTCCAGAGCCTCTGAGTCCAGGCTGGGTGATTTTCTTAAGTGTGGGAGGGTGAGTAACACCCAAACCATCACAATGTGTTTTATTGAACCATTCAGGGATTAAATTAAAATACATTGCTGATATTAACATAAAAAAAGAACCAAAGGACTTTTGTTTTTTTCATCTTTATTTTTTTTAAGTTGTGATCTCTCAGGAGAGCAGCATTGCAGACAGAAGCCAGCCAGCAAAGGGCAGAGACAGTAATCAGGAGTGATTACACCACGCAAAAATGCCAGTGGCATAACACAGTTTAGCTGTGATCCCACAAATTACAGATGAATGCAGGAGCAGAAAAATCAAAAGCAGAGAGGGAAAAAAAAAAAATGTGCCCTTTGTATTAAAATCCTCCAAATTTTGCCAAAATGCTTGGACCAGTTCCAGGCATTTACAGAAACTAGCTGCTGTTTTTTGCACTTCGTGCCCTGATAAAAGTTTAGGGTAGGCTGGAGAACTTGAGATTAAACATAGCCTCATCTTAAAGTTCAGATAGGTCATATTTACTGAGACTCAGAAAGCAGACTCCTAAAGTCAAATGTGCTGACAGGAACAGGTTGGAAACTATCTGTAACGAAGAACAGAACATTTCAGAGGATGTAGAACATTTAGGTTCAAAGGGCTGGAACAAAATGGCCTCTGAAACTCTGCCCCTACCAAAAAAGTGCTGTGTATGCAGAGGCTTGGAGGAGGAAAAGTGAGACATGGAAGCTTCCTCTCGGTTATTCTCTCAATTGCTCTCACTAACTGTATTCACTAGCCAGGCCACACCTTGAGTACTGTGTCCAGTTTTGGGCTCCTCAATTCAAGAGAGATGTTGAGATGTTGGAATGTGTCTAGAGAAGGGCAGTGAAGCAGGTGAGAGGCCTGAAACACATCCCTGTGAGGCTGAGAGAGCTGTAGGTGTTTAGCCTGGAGAAGAGGAGGCTCAGGGGTGACTCCTTTGATGTCTACAACTACCTGAAGGGAGGTTGTAGCCAGGTGGAGTTGGTCTCTTCTACCAGGCAACCAGCAATAGAACAAGGCAGTACCCAAGGTGTGGCCTGACCAGTGCTGAGTCCAGGGGCAGAATAACCTCCCTTGTCCTACTGGCCACACTGTTCCTGATGCAGGCCAGGATGCCATTGGCTCTTGTAGCCGGCTGGCTCATCTTCAACTACCCCCAGGTCCCTTTCTTCCTGGCTGCTCTCCAGCCACTCTGTCCCCAGCCTATAGCGCTGCTTGCGGTTATTGTGGCCGAAGTGCAGAACCCTGCACTTGGCCTTGTTAAATCTCATCCCATTGGCCTCTGCCCACCCATCCAGCCTGTCCAGGTCCCTCTGCAGGGCTCTCCTACCTTCCAACAGATCCACACCTGCTCCTAGCTTGGTGTCATCTGCAAACTTACTGATGCTGGACTCAGTCCCCTCATCCAGATGATCAATAAAGATATTGAACAGGACTGGGCCCAGCACTGATCCTTGGAGCACACCACTAGTGACAGCTGCCAACTGGATGCGGCACCATTCACCACCACTCTCTGTGCTCTGCCATCCAGCCAGTTCTTGACCCATATCAGAGTGAATCTGTCCAAGCCACAAGCTGCCAGCTTGGCCAGGAACTTGTTTTCTCAGGCTTTCCCTTATTTCAGAGTAGGATTGTGTCTGGCTTGATCTTGGACTACAGAAGTTTGGTCAGTTCTGAGGAATGATAGCTTTTCTTTGCATTTAATTTCTGCTTGCTACTGCCCATGCAAAACAGTTTGCCTTTGCTTGAGAGAGATAAGAATCAACCCTTTTATAACATTTTCCTCTGCTGCTGCACTGGCACTGTGCAAAACCTTTACATGAATGAAATGGATAATTCCTTATGATGCTATGAAAAGGTGGCAAGTCACTGCAATACTTTGTGTACAGAGAGAGAAGGGCAGGGTGTCTCTGGAAGCAGCAGAAACATCACCTCTAGAGTCTTAAACATTCAGTGCTATGAGGAGCTTAGAAATCTTGCTCTGGGGAGAGGAAGGTACTTCTGCTGCAATCACTTTCTTCCTGTACACCCTCTGCTGTGATTTCTGACACACAAATACCTTCCCTCCTTTAGCTTATCCACATCAGATTGAAACCAGCCTATGTACAAAGCCATGTCCTTGCCAGAAAATTCTGCAAGCTTATGGGCTTGAAGTTCTCTAGTGAGGGAAAAAATGTCATAAAATGCTGGTTCCTAAAAAGTATTTGCAGGTTAGGGATGTTGTGTAATGGAAACAGTTCTTAAATTGCATTGATGGAATTCCCCAAAGTTCCCCAGAATTCCAGAGGAGAAACAATTCCCACTCAACAGCATGGTGCATGGAATGTTTAGTAAAACACTTTGCAATGTCTCACAGTCTGCACGAAAAGAGTACACACAGTGTGTCCCCCAGCAACTAGTAAGGGACATAACATGAAATGAATATTGTGACTGTACAGCTGGACATGACAGGGACACAGTCTCATAACTAAATTGTAAGGTCAATGCAATTCTCTTCACTCTGTCATAGAAATATAGAATCATAGAATCAACCAGGTTGGAAGAGACCTCCAAGATCATCAATTCCAACCTAGCACCCAGCCCTACATTATGGCACTAAGTGCCCCATTCAGTCTTGAACACCTCCAGGGACGACAACTTCACCACCTCCTTGGGCAGCCCATTCCAATGCCAATCACTCTCTCTGCCAACAACTTCCTCCTAACATCCAGACTAGACCTCTCCCAGAACAACTTGAGATTGTGTCCACTTGTTCTGTTGATGGTTGCCTGGCAGAAGAGACCAACCCCACCTGGCTACAGCCTCCCTTCAGGTAGCTGTAGACAGCAATGAAGTAATGAGGTCCCCTGAGCCTCCTCTTCTTCAGACTAAACAACCCCAGCTCCCTCAGCCTCTCCTCATAGGGTTTGTGTTCCAGGCCCCCCACCAGCTTTGTTGCCCTTCTCTGGACATGTTCCAGCACCTCAACATCTCTCTTGAATTGAGGAGCCCAGAACTGGACACAGCACTCATGGTGTGGCCTGAGCAGTGCTGAGTACAAGGGAAGAATAACCTCCCTTGTCCTACTGGCCACACTGTTCCTGATACAGACCAGGATGCCATTGGCTTTCTTGGCCACCTGGGCACACTGCTGGCTCGTCACTCAGCCTATCATGCTCCAGTGTTTATGCATTCCAATGTTTTGCCATTTGAGCCTTGTTTTTGGCTTGAATAATCACACTGAAAATAAAATGCATGAAATCTAGGTGTAAAATGGCCTGTAGTTTAAGAAACCCTTTGAAGAGTTCACAAAATCATGTATCATTAGGAACTACTTGAAGTATGAAGATCACAAAGCCTTGGCCAGCACAACGAACCTTGCAAACAAGGTAGATGCCATCAGCCAGCAAATGCAATGGACCATCAGGTTACCATGGTAAATTGGAATATTTAGCACCTGGTCCTCTATATCTTTTCAAAACCACCACTGCAACTGCATGGCACTGTGGATCTTTCCAGCAATATATTTATACCAGTCTGAAAATCCTTCATTTTTTTTACTCAGAGGTTCAGAGCTGATTATAGAATCATAGAATCATTCAGGGATGGAAGGGACCACAAGGATCATCTAGTTCCAACACCCCTGACATGGGCAGTATCACAGTATCACAGTATCACCAAGGTTGGAAGAGACCTCACAGATCATCAAGTCCAACCCTTTACCACAGAGCTCAAGGCTAGACCATGGCACCAAGTGCCACATCCAACCTTGCCTTGAACTGCCCCAGGGACGACGACTCCACCACCTCCCCAGGCAACCCATTCCAGTGCCCAATGACTCTCTCAGTGAAGAACTTTCTCCTCACCTCGAGCCGAAATTTCCCCTGGTGCAGCATGAGGCTGTGTCCTCTTGTTCTGGTGCTGGCCACCTGAGAGAAGAGAGCAACCTCCTCCTGGCCACAACCACCCCTCAGGTAGTTGCAGACAGCAATAAGGTCACCCCTGAGCCTCCTCTTCTCCAGGCTAACCAATCCCAGCTCCCTCAGCCTCTCCTCGTAGGGCTGTGCTCAAGGCCTCTCCCCAGCCTCGTCGCCCTTCTCTGGACACGCTCAAGCATCTCAATGTCCCTCCTAAACTGGGGGGCCCAGAACTGAACGCAGTACTCGAGGTGTGGTCTGACCAGTGCAGAGTACAGGGGCAGAATGACCTCCCTGCTCCTGCTGACCACACCATTCCTGATGCAGGCCAGGATGCCACTGGCTCTCTTGGCCACCTGGGCACACTGCTGGCTCATGTTCAGGCGGGTATCAATCAGTACCCCCAGATCCCTCTCTGTCTGGCTGCTCTCCAGCCACTCCGACCCCAGCCTGTATCTCTGCATGGGGTTGTTGTGGCCAAAGTGCAGCACCCTGCACTTTGAGCTATTGAACCCCATCCCATTGGCCTCTGCCCATCTGTCCAGGGCAGAAACACCCTATCCTGTATCAGGCTGCCCATAGCCTCATCCAGCTTGGCCTTAAACATCTCCAGTCATGGGACTTCATCCACCTCCCTGGGCAACCCATTCCAGCCTCTCACCACTCTCATGCTCAACAACTTCCTCGTCATGTCCACTCCAAATGTCCCCATGTCCACCTTCAGTCCATTCCCCCCAGGCCTGTCACTCCCTGAGAGCCTAAAACGTCCCTCCCCAGCTTTTTTGTAGGCCCCTTCAGATACAAGAAGGCCACAAGAAGGTCACCTGGGAGCCTCCTCTTCTCCGGACTGAACAGCCCCAACTCTTTCAGTCTGTCCTCATAACAGAGCTGCTGCAGCCCTCTGAACATTCTCGTGGCCTTCTCTGGACATGCTCCAGCATCTCCACATCCTCCTTGTAATGAGGGCTCCAGAACTGGATGCAGTACTCTGGGTGAGGTCTCAGCAGAGCAGAGTAGAGGGGGAGAATCACCTCCCTTGGTCTGCTGGCCACACTTCTCCTGATGCAGCCCAGGCTCTGGTTGGCTTTCTGGGCTGCAAGTGCACACTGCTGGCTCCTGTTGAGCTTCTTGTCCACCAGCCCCTCAAGTCCCTCTCCTTAGGGCTGTTCTCCAGCCACTCACTACCCAGCCCATATTTGATTGCAAATGGGCTCTTTCTTCATCATCAGGACATGACAGATAAATGGCCTAATTCTCACTTGTACCAAAGTGCCTCTGCTGATATAACCCCTAATGCAAGCGTGATGATAAAACTACTTGCAATGCTACAATCCTGTCCTCTTCTAATACAGAAATAAGCCTTAATGATACAGCTGCACTCGCAGCACAGCCAGTCTAAACTTGGAAGTTTTACTGGCAAAGACACCCTGGTTAAGAGTGTAATGAAACAAACATCACACACCTCTCTGACAACTGTGCTGGCAGACACCCCAGATTTTGTCTCTAGACAGACAAAACAAGTTTCTGCAGGATAACTGTAGCTGTCTGTGTATGCTCTACCCACATGAGAAGCAAGGTAGCTCGAATTTGCTTAGCTCCCTTTCACTGATGTTGACCCAGAGTCACACCAGCCAAAAAGCCAGAAAAACTATTGAATTCCAGGAACTGCAGTAACAGCAAAACAACTCTCTGGCCAATGCCCCTATCTTTTCCCCAAGGAAGGAAGTGCACCGCTATGACTACTATAAATAAGCTCCGAAGAGCCTGGGATCCATCTCTTCAATTATAACAGGAAAGTTAAAACAGTCCAGAAGCTGGGGTAGTCTGAGACCTCTGCTCTCTGAGTAAAGGTGGCTACAGGTAAGAGGTGCAGTAAGCCATAGTTTACGACAAAATATCACAGTATCACAGTATCATCAGGGTTGGAAGAGACCTCACAGATCATCAAGTCCAACCCTTTACCACAGAGCTCAAGGCTAGACCATGGCACCAAGTGCCACGTCCAATCTTGCCTTGAACAGCTCCAGGGACGGCGACTCCACCACCTCCCCGGGCAGCCTATTCCAGTGTCCAATGACTCTCTCAGTGAAGAACTTTCTCCTCACCTCTAGCCTAAATCTCCCCTGGCACAGCCTGAGGCTGTGTCCTCTTGTTCTGGTGCTG